>NC_050101.1:19487236-19813070 GCF_902167145.1 Zea mays | reverse complement strand
CTTGCTATAATCACTCCCAGGTTAAGAACAGGTACCATCGAAGGAGAATCATGAAGATGAGTTCGGAGAGATCTAGGCCGTCGTCTCCCAGTCAACTATGTTGGTGCGGAGGATCGTCATTAACATGTGGTGTATCTTATTTAGTTATTTTGTACAGAACTCCGATTATTTAATAAAGATATGACATTGATTTCTGTACCATTAGTCATCATATGTGTGAGACTTGATCGTAGCACACATTTGAGATGCGCCCGGGTTTGCCCTTAAATCCGGGTGTGACAGAAGTGGTATCGGAGCCATGTTGACTGTAGGACGTAACCTAGATAGAACTGTTCAAACCCTTACCTACTTATCGTTGCTACTCTGATTCTTTCTAAACTTCCCTTAATCTTTTCTCATCTATTACTGCTTTACTCTGATCATTCTTATCTTTTCTCTTCTAAAGACAAAATGGATTTCACACCTTGGAATCATGTATCCAAAGTGATCCTTAGGAATAGGACACCTAATGCTAGAAAAAAAACCTATTTTTGTAGGTATATATGCGCTTGAATGTTTGTTCTTATGATACCTGCTTGATTTGGCTCTTTGATTGAGTGTGATGAGTTGTGGAATAATGTCCGCAATTGCATCTGCATATAATTAGGTATAAAAATATGTTTACAAGATAATTAATCAACATAAATTATCCCCCATTGAAGGATAAAGCTATCTTAATAGATCTATCTCATCTTAGAAGATTCTATCTTATCCTAGCAAGTCCATCTTATCCTAATAGATTCATCTAATCTAAACTAGTCTAATCTAGTCATATCTCATCTAATTTGGATCCCATCTAAACTAATGAGAACTAATATGATCTAATCTAATATGGTTAATCTGATCTAATCTAGTCTAAACTAATGTGGATAAATCTAATCTTACCTAATACTAGTTTGATCTAATCAAAACTAATCAGACCTAATCTAATCTAATAAGACCTAGTCTAATCGGCTCATATTTCTTGCACCAATCAAAAGGGTAGAGCAAATTAACCCAGATTAGTTAATAGATCAAACTCTATATCTAGAAACTCTTTTCTCACTTAGTTCGCTTAATCCTAAATTAGTGCCCTAGACCAACTCGGCCATGCACAACTGCCAGACCTACCTAATGGGTTGCTTAATCCATCTATCCCAACCTAAAAGCAAAATAAACCCTGTTTGACCTATCTCATGTTTCACAACCTATCTGAAACCTTCTAAACCCTAGATGGAGACACCAAGACCGGAGAAGTAAAGGAGAAGATCAACCTCATCAACAAAGGATAGAAGTCAAACCAGATCGCGAGATGAGTCAGGCCCCACCATCCGGGATGAAAGTTTCCCTTGCCCAAATCTCTCTTACCACAACCTATCTTTGCTCTAACCAAATCTCATCTTGCCTACGCGATGGCTTGACATAAAAGATGCTTATGCTTCCCTAATCGCCAACTAATTAATGATAAAGGATAAGAAAACTTTTTGTATTGGAACCAGTTACAAACTAAAAGCTAAACTACAAACCAAACTTCCTGCATCCCTTTCCTTAATAATCTCGAGGACGAGATTATTTTTAAGGGGGGAAGAATTTGTAACACCCAAAAATCACATTTTGGTGATATAGAGAATTTTCCAAAAAAAATTTGAGATCAAATGGTTTCTAATAATGATTTCTTTCGTTTATAAAGTTTGCCTCTCTAAAGTAAATAGAAGACAATATTAAAAGTTTGGTAGTTCAAAACTTAGATCCAAATCTTGAGATTAAAGTTTAAGTTGAAACTTGGAACAATAAATAGAAGAAAGACTTTCAAACTATCTAATTATTCTCCTAAAGCACCCTTTACAACAATATGTATATATATATATATATATATATATATATATATTTGAATTAAATAATTCATGGTAAAGAATATATACACTAACTTCACCAAAATAAATAAGAATATAAAATTTAGAGTATACATTCAAAAGGAGTACCTTATGAAAATAAAATATGTGTATGTGGCTTATATTTTGAAGCATGTGGTTAAACAAATATTAATATGAATACAATAAAACCTTTGCATCTCATGCTGTGTCTTTTGAGTGGTGCATTTAATTTGAGTTTTGAAAACCCAGATTTGAACTTGAAATTTGAAAGAAACCAAATCTGGAAATTTAAATCTGAAAAAAAACAAAATAGAAAAAAGGAAAAGAGAAAATAAAACCTGTTCTCGGGCTGAAAGCAGTAGCCGGCCCAGAAGTCTTTTTCTTACCATCGTGCGACCCAGGAAGGAATTTGCACCCCGCCGGCCCACTCCATCCCCTCTCCTTGCTTTTCTCTAAAGTCAATGACGTGTGGTCCCCACCTGTCTGCCCCTCACCTCTTTGGTCGCGCACGCATTCATGGGGCGCTGAGTGGTGGGACCATCCCGTCGGACCCGTCACCTCTATCGTAACCACCTCACGCGCCGCGTAACAACCTCCTCTGCATCTCGTGTCTGCGCGCCGGAGTATAAATCCTAGCACCCTGGTTGCCTCGTCCTCATCCCAGTCGCCGAAGAAATCATCCGCGTGGAGAGCTCGTCCACGAAAAACAGAGGGAGGCCGAGGTGCGGGGGAAAGGGGGGAAAAGCGCTCGCCGTCGCCTAGAGGAAGGAAGTTGCTGCCGTTGCTCTATTGCGTTGCGCCCTCAGCTTACCCTCTGTGCGCGGTCGAGGGACTTCACTGAAGCAGCAGGGAGGCGCGCGCAGAAGGAATCGCCGAACACGAGGGCCGAATCGACGGGATTTCTCCCCGGCGTTTGAACGTCGCCAGTTTCCGCTACTCATCGTGGCCAGCCCCGCCACAGGCGACCATCACTGGTATGGAGCCCCCATAGCATTCGCCCTATTCAGTGCATTGTTCTGCAGCGGTGGGATTTGGTTTTGCGGCTCGTGGGTGGGGGTTGCTTGTCGATCGCTGCCTACCACCTCCACGAAGTCGCGGAGCACCGTGGACAGCGTCGCCCGACGTTCTAATCCTCGGTAAGGATGCCTCATCCGATTCGTCGTATCGTCTGCTTCACGTAGCGCTATTCGGATTGGTGGGTAGAGCACCAGAGTGTCTGGTACGATCTACGCCGGCGAGCCTCGCCGCGGTGGACACGGCGCCGCCGCCTGGTCACGGCGTGGGGAGGAGGATGAAGCTGAAGCCGTAGATCCGAGATCGAGAAGTCACCAGTAGATCAGGGCACAGCGTTTCGTCGTATGAAAACTCGGTCGTGGATCTCTGATCCAAGGGCCGGTATTGCGTACCGTTTCATGCTTTAATATAAGTCGTTGATCGCGAATCCAACGGATCAGGTCGAGTACCCCCTTCGGCCATTATATCGGGACCATCGGATCTGGAACCAACGGCCCCAGACGCGTCCGCGTTATACCAGCCAAACGAATTTGCAAAAGAAACCCTGAGTTTTTGTGCAATAAACCCGTCGTCCTATACTATAGGAAGATCCTTTCAAACAAGTCCAGAAATTTGTAGTTAGACCCCTGGACTTTATAGAAACATAACCCGCAGTCCAGCTATCCTTGGGATTTTTAAATTAAATAAGGAAATTGAATTCTAATATGAAAATAACTCCATAAACTTAGAAAATCCATAACTAATTTGTTTTAACTCCGTTTTTAGTGGTTCTCGAACCTACGGATTCGTCTTGACGCGTAGAATATTCCTACGCAGTTTGTTCTCATGTTTTGGTGTAATGTTATTTTTATCTATTCTTTGTTTATTTGTATGTATTGCTACGAGTAGAAGCGAGGTCACGAGAGACCTGAAGACCAAATTGGAGAAGTACCTGGAGTTGCACCCAAAAAGGCAAGTTGTGTCCTCGATCACCTTCTTTAACCCAATAATGTTTATGATTTCACCAATGCATGCACTGTTAGGTTAAATTGATGGGACCTAATAGGTTGCCTAGTTTTGTTTACCCTACACCTTGAATACAAATGAATTATTGGGTAGTCTTGCTAGTGCTCTACCAGGTTTTGGGTTAATGATACTTATGATTCACGACCATGTTCCATTACGATTTATTGTTGGTTATTTATTATGCATGATAAGATCATTTTGTTAATTGGAACATGGAGCGACCACCCGAGACAACAGTGCAACCACAAGGACTATATGGCTCTGGTCTTGGCCAATTAATTAGAAAAGCTAGGGAGGGATTGCCTTACCCGAAAGGGGCAAGCGGGGAGTGAATCGCAGCAGAGCAGAGTGCTGGCTGTAATTACTGCGATGGGGTTACAGACCGTGGAACAAGGCACTATGTTCCCTTTTGCCTGAAACCGTAGCAGGTTTTCCCAAACTAGTGGAACTTTGTAAAGGCCTCGTAGTGCTACCATGCCTCGCCTCCCTCGGTAGAGGTGTATGGGATTCATGACCCTGTGGCAGATGGGTATCACGACTTGTGGGTAAAGATGCGCAACCTCTGCAGAGTGTAAAACTGGTATACCAGCCGTGCTCACGGTCATGAGCGGCTCGGACCCTCACATGAGTAATTTATGGAACTAAACTTAACCTGTCATGCATTGCATTGCATTGTGGGAAGCATTATTATTATTGTTACTTATGATCTATTATTTAATTGGGTTGGTATTTACTTATACTTAGTAATTGCTAAGAAAATTTTGACTAACTTATTAAAATCAATGCTTAGCCTTAACCATTATTTGTTGATCAGCCTTACACTACACATGAGCCCTGAAAGTAGCCTAGAGGGGGGGTGAATAGGCTAATCTGAAAATTTTCACAACAAACTTCGAAAGATTGTTAGATACACAGTTCGACTGGTGCAGGCCGGTTCAACAGCTACGTGCGCAAGTTGAACCACTCTGAACCAATCCAACTGTTTAAAAACTTTAGACTAAAATCTACTCGAAAAGTACTTCACAAGTTCTTGAAAGAAGTAAGATATAGCTAAGTGAGGATGAAAAGATGTATATGTAAAGGCTATTTTTACTTCTAGATAAACTCTACAGAGAAATCTTTATGTCAATCTTGCAAGTAAAAGAATATCTCAAGTTGAAACAAGCAAGAACACAAGACACAAGATTTAATCCGAGGTTCGGCCACACCACAAAGGTGTCCTACTCCCCGTTGAGGAGCCCACAAAGGGCCGGGTCTTTTTCAACCCTAATCCTCCAAAAGCCGACCACAAAGGTCAAGGCAATCTCTTCTTATCTTAGCTCAAAGAGCGGGTAATACAAACTTCTTAGGGTCGTCCACAAATTTGGAGACTCCCAAGCAACCTCAAAGATCTTGAAACCTAGGGTTTCAAGAACACCAAGAACGCACAAGAGGGGTTTGCACAAGCTCAAGTCTTTGAAAGAGAGATGGGAGAGGAAAACCAAATCGTGAGCACAAGCACAAACCTCACACCCAAGAGCTCCTCCAACAAGGTTGAATCTTGAGGAAGATTTAAGTGTGAGAGAGATGGAGAGATGAGTGCTTTGTCTCAAGTTAGGTGAGCAATAAATGAGTGAGTGTTCAGCCGTCTTGAAGAAGAGAGAGAGGGAGGGGTCTATTTATAGTCACGGCTCAAAAACTAGCCGTTTGACTAAAAAACCCGTTGAAAACCGGTTGAACCGCCCCCAGGGGCGGTTGAACCGCCCCCTGACAGCTCAACAGACTGTCTGCCAGTCTGACTGCCAGACTGACTGGCAGACTGACCTGAGACAGACCAGGACCGGTTGAACCGCCCCCCCAGGGCAGTTGAACCGCCCCCTGAGACCAGTTGAGCTGCCCCCAAGGACAAGTTCAGCTGGTCTAGACCAGAGAGTTTTGGAGAGAAAACCCCAGCTCAGCTGCCCGGGGGCAAGTTCAGCTGGGTATGGTCAAAGAGGTCCACAGCTGAAGTTGAAGTTCAGCTGGAGTTGAAAAAGTTCAACTCAGCTGAAGTCCAGCTCAGCTGAAAAGCTCAGCTGCAGCTGAAGAAGCTCATCACAGCTGAAGTTAAGTTCAGCTGGAAAGCTCAGCTGCAGTTGAAGAAGTTCAGCTGCTTTTCAGCAAGAACACTCTAGGTTTCTCAACCCTAACCATGGTCAACCAAATAATGTTAAAGTGATTTTTGGTTTTCAAAAATAGCTTTTGAATTTGGGGACTTGAGCTATAGCAAACACCTGTACCTGTGCGAAAAAGAACAAGGAAGAATTACATCATGCAACACAAGATTTTACACAAATTTTATACGTCCGTTGCATGAAGTCCTTGGTGCTTCCTTAAGTTCCTGTTTCCTTTTAATCAAACACTGAGAACAAAAACTGTTAGTACCCTTATTTGTTTTGTCATTAAATCACCAAAACCCTCACTTGGGGTTGATTGCACTTACAATCTCCCCCTTTTTGGTGATTGATGCCAAAACAATTAAGGTCAAAAAGATATATATTTGCAATAGAAAGTTTCTTTTGAATGATTGTATGTAGATGGCTCCCCCTAAATGTGTGCATGATTGTGAATCCAACGTTTTGACATAATATGTCATGTGAGCAACACATTTAGAGGTAGTGACAAAAACCATGCTAAATACAATCATCCGAGGGGTGCAAAAGTGTCATAACAGGAGTTGTGATGCACATGACTATCTCTAAAAACACATTATTTTTACTTCATAGCAGAGTAGTCATTACAAACTGATAGAACAAAAGATGATGGCCAGAAGACCATCATATTCCTTTGAATAACAATCCAACAGTTTTATTTCATACAATGGTAAAGTACAAACCACAACAGTGGCCGAAAACGAAAATAATCCAAAAGAAAACCGAAAGAACCACAAAATAGAAAGAACCACAAACTAGAGATTGGATTTTCTCCCCCTTTTTGGCAACAAGTACCAAAAACGGAGAGAGAGACAAGGATACAAGAATCAGTATCCTCCAGGAGGAGGATATGACGGAGGATACGATGGAGGATATGAAGTGTAGTCAGGGAAAAAAGCCCTCATCGCATCCTCCTCAAAAGTGGAGTCCCGAGGTGGCTCATCAGCCGCAGAGAAAGCAGATGCCGAAGATGTACGATGATCAGGAGGAGGTGGAGGGTGGTTGTGGTAACCAGAGCCGGATGGCCGAGGGTCACCAGGAATGGGTCCCGGACCCGGGTAAGGAGGCGGAGGGTGGTAGGAGGATTGACCCGGATCCCCATGGTAGGGAGGCGGGGCAAACTCCTCGCGATCATCAACATAGTCTTCTTCATCTTCATCGTCTGCAGACATAAAAGGCACCCCGTAGGCCTGCTGGTGCCACTCATTGATCTCCGGGGGAGGAGGATGGAGAGGCACATCAGGCGAACGAGGGGCAAAAGGCATGCCCATGGAGGAAGCCTGACGACGAAGATTGTCGTCAGTCTCCCGCTGACGCCGTGCCACCTCATGGACGTCAGCAGCAACGTTGCGGCACATGGAGAAAAATGCCACAAACCCATGGACAAAGCGAGCACCCATCCCACGGCCACGACCACGACCACGACCACGAGCACGTGGCATGGGAGAGCCGCGGCCAGGAGAGGGACGCGAGGCAGCAGCGGGGGGGGGAGGAGGAAGGATGGTGGGGAGGCTGGCGAGGTGGCTCAGAGGAGGAGGCAGGGCCTCCAGACCGTGAGGGAACCCGCTTCGTACGAGCAGCTGGGTTGGAGGAATCAACCCAGTAGGGTACATAGCGGGAGTGTTTGACGGGTTTTTCGAAGTGGGTCTGGGTGACCACTTCGATCATCTTCATGATAAAGGGTGCATGAAGACACCCTCTGTGAGGAGACCAGGAGGCACGAACGATCTCCTCCCAGATCATGTCAAACACATTGATGCGGGCGAGACTGTTTGGAGCTAGGAGGAGGAGGAGGACTCGACTCTCCCCAAGGACGTTCATTTGATTACCGCCCTTTGGGAGAACGGTCATCCGGGACAAGGAATTAAGGTACCTGTAGTACCTATGCATGTTAGCGGTTGTCCAGAACTCCCGCTCAGTAGAGACATGAATGAATTCCGTCTCTTCCCGCATGGGCAGCCGAATGCCATGCACTCGCATGTTGCTGCCCTGAATGTCTGCATCAGAGAAGCCCAGAATATGGGCAAAACGACGATAACTGACTTTGTGCCAGTTACCCTGGATGAAGAAATACATAACTGGGTAATCATACCCATCGGCTTCCTCATCTACTTTCTTTATCCAGAGGGTGGCATAGAACTGAGCTACCACCTCATCGTTCCAGGGGTATTCCATGGTCATAATGTTACGTAATCCCTTTCTCTCTAAGTGAACGAGAGCTGACGACATGTCAACATCTCCCATATTCTCACAACCCTCCCAGTCAATAAATCTATGTCGTACGACTGGGTGTTTCTTGGTAAGAATGACAGAATTGTAGAAGTCAGCCTGGAAAAGATTCCAGAACCGAGGGTCCTGGACACCAGGATGACGAGGAGTGAGAGTAGGGTTGGAAAACCTCAGACGCTGAAGGGTTTCTATTCCCTTCTGAGTGAAGTCGATGGGAGATTCATGCGGACCGCGGCTGACGTTCGCCGGATGCATGTGCAGTCCGGTGACGTAGAGAGCATCAGGCGCCGGAAGGTCGACGAAGTCGTCGAAAGCCCCATCCTCCTCTTGGCAGGGAGCATACCCTGAGGAAGACGTGCTACGACGAGGACGAGAGGCGCCAACCTTTTGGCGTCTCCCGCGAGTCGGCTGCGAGGGCAAGGAAGAGCCCTCGCCAGGCATCCGACCAGAGCCACGTCCTCTCTTAGAGAGGGAGCGACGAGGCGGAGGAGAGGGGATGGGAGATTCCTCCTGAATCTCGTCGGAGTCGCTGCTAAACTCAACCACAGAGGGGTTGCGGCGACGCACCATGATTGAAAACGGTGGTGAAACTGTGAAGCGGTTGAAGTGTGTGAAGGAAAGGCTCTAAAGGTTGTGAAGCGACCAAGGCGAGAGTGAATGAAGTGGGAAAAGAGATGAGGAAGAGTGAAGTATATATAGGCAGTTGAGCTAGTCCTCAGAACCAGTTCAACCGCCCCCATGGGCCAGCTCAGCTGGTACTGACCAGTGTGGTCAGAGAACCAGAAACAACAGAGGAAAAAATTCTAATTTGCGCGCAGCGCAGGGGGAAGTGACCTGACGCAGCAGACTGCATGCAAAAGAAAAAAAAACTGCGCGGGGGAAAAGACAGGACGCTGCAGTCTGCAAGTACATGGCGTCGGGCGCGCAAGGCCAGTCCTCATGCAAAAAGAGACAGGACGACCGGACAGGGGCTAAGGTCCAAAAAAAAATTACTGCGCGCGCGACGTGACCGGACAGAAGCATGCAAAATAAAAAGGAATCCTGCGCGCGCCACATGCAAAAGAAGTCTGCATGCAAAAGAAAAAGGAATCCTGCGCGCCAGGGAAGAAGTGACCGCACAGGGGAAAAGACAGGACGCTGCGTGACTGCATGCAAAAAAGTAGTCTTCGTGATGCAGCAGCACAGGAAAAAACTGCGCGCCTGACACACAAACAAACAAAAAAAAATTTCGCGAAATGACCAGTCACAGAAAAGTAGTGCGCCCTGCAGAAAGCGACCAAAAAAAACTGCGCGTCAGACACTGCTGCAGCAGAGCAGGCCTGCGCGGTCAGAACAGGCGGTTCAACCGGTCCACCAGGGCGGTTCAACCGCTTTTAACCAGGATGGTCCTGGTGAACACAGGTTAAAAACAGCTGAGCTGAAGTTCAGCTGCTAAGTTCAGCTGGCCTCCTCCAGCTGAACTAGAAAGTTCAGCTGGTCAAGCCAGTTGAACCCAAAAGAAATCTTAGCACAAAAGTGCATTCAAATTTCAATATTTTCACAAAGTTTTTTGAAAGATCATCACATAGCTTTTAAAACCATCAATCAAAAACAGTGAATCAAACAATTTTTGTGACCGTTTTCAAGTTAAGTTACGAGAATCTAAGATATTTAATTCACTTCTAAGAAAGCAAAACCTAGTCTCATCGAGGGGTTTTGTGAAGATATCGGCTAGTTGATTTTCGGTGCTCACATGAAACAATTCGATATCTCCTTTGGCTTCGTGGTCTCTCAAGAAATGGTGTCTGATGTCAATGTGTTTAGTTCTAGAGTGTTGCACAGGATTGTTTGCAAGTTTTATGGCACTCTCGTTGTCACACAAAAGTGGGATTTTGTTAAACTCACAACCAAAGTCTCGAAGGGTTTGCTTCATCCATAACAGCTGTGCACAACATGCCCCAGCTGCTATGTACTCAGCTTCTGCAGTGGAAAGTGCAACACAATTTTGTTTCTTGGAACTCCATGATACTAAGGACCGCCCAAGGAATTGGCAAGTCCCAGTAGTACTTTTTCGATCTACTTTGCAACCGGCATAATCTGAGTCAGAATAGCCAAGTAAATCGAAAAAGGAGCCTTTGGGATACCATAATCCTAGGTTTTGGGTGTGAACTAAGTATCTTAGAATTCTCTTAACTGCCACAAGATGGCAATCTTTAGGATTTGCTTGAAAACGTGCACACATGCAAACACTCAACATAATATCAGGTCTAGATGCACATAAATAAAGCAGTGATCCTATCATTGATCTATATAATGTTTGATCTACGGGTTTACCTTCCTCATTTAGGTCGAGATGTCCATTTGATGACATTGGAGTCTTGGCGTGTTTCGCCTTTTCCATGCCAAATTTCTTGAGCATATCTTGTGTATATTTGGTTTGGCATAGAAAAGTACCTTCCTTGAGCTGTTTGACTTGAAATCCCAGGAAGTATTTAAGCTCGCCCATCATAGACATCTCAAACCTGTTCGTCATTACTTTGCTAAACTCTTCACAAAATTTTTCATTAGTACTACCAAATATAATGTCATCAACATATACTTGGCACACAAATAATTCATTGTCAACCTTTCTAGTAAATAAGGTAGAGTCAGCTTTTCCTATTGTAAACCCATTCTTAATTAAAAATTCTTTAAGACAGTCATACCAAGCTCTAGGGGCTTGTTTAAGCCCGTAGAGTGCCTTGTGAAGAAGATAAACATGATTTGGCTTCTTTGGATCTTCAAAACCCGGTGGTTGCTCCACATATACTCTCTCTTGCAGTGGTCCATTTAGAAATGCGCTCTTGACATCCATTTGATATAACTTGAAATCATGGTTAGTAGCATATGCAATTAATATTCTAATTGATTCTAACCTTGCTACCGGCGCATATGTTTCGCCAAAATCGAGTCCTTCCACTTGAGTATAGCCTTGGGCAACCAACCGTGCCTTGTTTCTTGTAACCACGCCATGTTCATCTTGCTTGTTCCTAAAGACCCATTTAGTCCCAATCACATTTTGTTTGGGTCTTGGGACTAAGGACCAGACTTCATTCCTAGTGAAGTTGTTCAACTCCTCTTGCATGGCAATTATCCAATCCGGATCACCCAATGCTTCTTCAACCTTAAGTGGCTCAAGAGAGGAAACAAACGAGTAAAATTCACAAAAATTAGCTAAACGAGATCGAGTTGTTACCCCTCTCCTGATGCTACCCAGGATATTGTCCACCGGATGATCCCTTTGAATTGTATGATGGACTCTTGGATGAGGCACTGATGGTTGTCTTTGAATTTGCTCCTCCTCATCATTCACTTGATCAAGAGGCACTTCACCATCAATGCTTTCGTGTTCATCTTCTACCACCGTTGGCATCCTTTGATGATTTTCTTCGTGGCTTGGATGACTTGAGGTTGATGGGTTTGCTTGAGTGGAGACTTTGTCACTCACCACCCTTGCACCCACATCAACTATCTCATTGGTCATCCATAAGGTTCCTTCTTCATCATCTTTTTCTTGAGGTCTCACCTCACCTATTGCAAGTTTCTTTATGGCCTCACAAGGTGGTTCTTCATTTCCTGCAGTGTCATTAGAAATATGCCCTTGCGAGCCATTAGACTCATCAAATGTCACGTCTATCGCTATTTCAACAAGACCGGTGGTATTGTTGAAAACACGATACCCATGCGCATTTGATGCATACCCAAGCAAGAAACCCTCGTCCACTCTAGGAGCAAACTTTGAGCTCTTGACTTTCTTGTTAAGAATAAAACACTTACAACCAAATACTCTAAAATAATCAACTTTTGGTTTGTTACCAGTGAGAAGCTCATAAGCAGTCTTTTTGTAGATCTTATGAAGATAGAGACGGTTGATTGCATGACAGGCGGTGTTGACCGCCTCTGCCCAAAAGTTGTCAGGTGTCTTGTACTCATCCAACATGGTTCTTGCAGCTTCAATTAGAGTTCGGTTCTTTCTTTCCACAACACCATTTTGTTGTGGAGTGTAAGGCACCGAGAACTCATGCTTGATTCCCTCTTCTCCTAAGAATTCTTCGACACCTGTGTTCTTGAATTCCGTCCCATTATCACTTCTCACTTTCTTGATTTTGAGCTCAAATTCATTTTGAGCTCGCCTCATGAATTTCTTTAGAATTTCTTGAGTTTCACCTTTATCACTTAAAAAGAAAACCCAGGTAAATCGAGAAAAATCATCAACAATAACTAAACCATACTTACTACCACCAATGCTAATGTAGGCCACAGGTCCGAAGAGGTCCATGTGAAGAAGCTCCAATGGCCTCTTTGTTGTGACCACATTCTTTGATTGATGTGGGACTCCATGTTGTTTTCCTGCTTGGTATGCGCCACAAACCCTATCTTTCTCAAATACAACATTTGTTAGTCCAATGATGTGATTATCCTTTTGAAGTTTGGCCAAATTCCTCATACCGACATGGGCTAGCCGGCGATGCCAAAGCCAACCCTTGTCGGACTTTGCCACTAAACAAGTCTCAGGCGTCACTTTACTTGTTGTGAAATCAACAAGATAAAGCTTGCCCTTCAAGCGACCGGTAAAGGCAAGTGAGGAGTCCTCCCTTCTAAGGATCTTCACATCCACATCCGAAAATAGGCAATTATAACCCATTCCACAAAGTTGTGAAACGGACAACAAGTTATAGCTTAAAGAATCTACTAATAAGACATTTGAAAGTGATTGTTGGTCTGAGATAGGAATTTTACCAATACCAATCACCTTACTTTTGCCACTATCTCCAAACACAATTTCTTGTGCTTCTTGAGTTAGTTGCAATGAATGAAACATGTCTTTCTCCCCGGTCATGTGATTTGTACATCCACTGTCAAGCACCCAACTTGACCCACCAGAGGAGTAGACCTGCAAAACAAGTTTAGGCTATGCTTTTAGGTACCCAAATTGAATTGGGTCCTACAGTGTTAGTTATAGCCTTGGGTACCCACACACTTCTTTTCATGACTTTTCGTTTAGTGTAGGCACCCACATATTTCACAACCAATTTTCCTAACTCCCAAGTCAACATATAATCACAAAGATATGAGCGGGAAATGGGAGCATTAGATTTTTGTCCACTTGAGGATCCTACTTCCTTCATCTTACTCTTTGTGGAACTCAAGTTAACCTTTACCTGAGGTGACTTGTCATTTGAGGAGTGAATCCTCCCCAAGGCATCATATAGGGTGGTTCCCTCTATGAACTTGGGGAATCTCCACCCCTTATGCACTGTGCTAGGGTTTTCCTTGGATGAGTTGAACCCAAGCCCCCTTCTTCCATTGTTGGTCTTAAGGGACTTGTACTTGGGTTCAACTTTCTTTAACCCATCATTGCTAGAGCATCTTTTCAAAATTTCTTTGACCTTCACCTGTGGACTATTCTTCCTTGCATGGTTAGTTAGACAACAAGAAGCATGATATTTGGCGCAGTGTTTGCAAGAATTATCATTTAAGCTAGACTTAGATTCAAGCACTAAAGATGATGCATTGATGTTCTTGCAATTTTCAAGTTGCACTTGAAGTTCTTGATTTTGATCATTCAAGCTTAACATGCTTGCTTCAAGTGCATTCTTTTCATTTGCAAGATTAGCTATAGAGGTTTTCATGTTAATTACTTCTTTATCTTTATTCTCTATAGTTATCTTAACTAAAGATACTTCCTTAGTCAAGACATCTAGCATTTCATCTTTATTGTGAAGCAATTCTTGAAGCTCTAGGTTTCTTTCCTTTTCAAGGATAAGCAAGTCTTCTTGAGCATCAAGAGTTGCTTTTCTTTTATCTAGCTTCTCCATTAATTTGGTGATAACATTGTATCCATTCAAGCCAAATTCTTTAATCATTTTATTTTTCATGGCAATTTGTTCATCATCATCATCATTTGAAAAATCATTACTAAATAAGGTTACCTTATCTCCTTTTGCCATGAGGCAAGTTTGAGTGTAGAATTCGTCTTGTAGGTTGGTGAAGAGTTGCGAGCTTGATGTAGATTGGATGGCCACGTTTGCCACCACTTCCTCTTCCTCGGAGCTAGAACTCTCTTCATCGGAGTTCCATTCTTCACCAATATGGGCTTGACCATATTTCTTCTTCTTGAAGTATCCCTTGGTCTTGCCCCCCTTTTTGAACTTGTCCTTCTTGTATTCCTTCTTAGCTTCTTGTTCCTTCTTGTTAGGACAATCCGCTATGAAATGACCGGTTTGGCCACATTCATAGCATGCCCTCTTCTTTCCTTTCCTTTGGAACTTGTCATTTTTCCTTACAAATTTCTTGAATGTTTTGATGAACATAGCAGTGTCTTCATCACTTGAGCTATCTTCATCACTTGAAGTCTCGACCACTTTCTTTGCTTTGTGGTCTTTGTTCTTCTTGGGATTGTCTTGTTCATTAGTGATCAATGCATGAGAGTCCCTTGACTTGATAGGGGCTTCTTCGGACTCGTGTTGTTGAATCTTTGCAAATAATTGATGAGGTGTCATATCCTCATAGTCATCACGATCCCTAATCATCCTTGCAAGACTCTTATCCTTTTCTTTATAAGCTCTCATGAACAATCTTGTGACCTTGGAGTCACTCCAATCTTCACTCCCAAGAACCCTTATTTTGTTGACCATTACCATCAAGCGATCAAAGAGTGATTGAAGCGACTCACCCTTTGTCCAATCATATCTTGCAAGCTCACTTTCCAAAGCCTCAACTCTATGTCTTTTAGCTTTGGGATCTCCTTCATGTGACATTTTAAGAATATTCCAAATGTCACGGGCATCTTCTCTTCCTTGAACTTTCCGGTATTCTTCCGGACAAAGACTTCCTTTAATTATGCTTACTGCTTGAGCATTTCGATGAACCTCTTGCATCATTTCCGGAGTCATCTCCTCTCCTTGGGCGGGCTTATACATACCTACATTAACAATCTCCCAAAGACTAGGATGCACACCGATTAAATGCGACTTCATCTTGTCGGCCCACTCATCATAGTTCAACTCACTAAGAGTTGGTAACTTTCCAAGTGGGGCGGAAGAGAAGTTGGGAATATAATTTCTAGAGTAATCGAATTGAACTTTGCTAAAGTCATTACCTTTGCTTTTGGTAGATGATCCTTCGGTGTTGAGACTTACCTTGCTCAATACCTTAGACACCAAAAGATCCACTAGATCGTCATTATAATCAAATGTTCCCTTACCTTTATCTTCTTCGGCCTTTCTTCTTGATTCTTCTTCTTCGGCCTTTTTCTTAGCATCTTCCTCTTTCATTTTGAGGAACATTCTCTCGGCAATCTTCATGGCGAGGTCGAGGACCTTGGGGTCCACTTCCTCACCGGAAGATGTGATGGGGATTTCCTCGAGAAGAGGATCCACATGGTCCCGTTGAGTAGACATGATCGTTTCCTCACGCGGTTAAGCGTAAAACGAGGTACGAAGCTCTGATACCAATTGAAAGTAGCCTAGAGGGGGGGTGAATAGGCTAATCTGAAAATTTTCACAACAAACTTCGAAAGATTGTTAGATACACAGTTCGACTGGTGCAGGCCGGTTCAACAGCTACGTGCGCAAGTTGAACCACTCTGAACCAATCCAACTGTTTAAAAACTTTAGACTAAAATCTACTCGAAAAGTACTTCACAAGTTCTTGAAAGAAGTAAGATATAGCTAAGTGAGGATGAAAAGATGTATATGTAAAGGCTATTTTTACTTCTAGATAAACTCTACAGAGAAATCTTTATGTCAATCTTGCAAGTAAAAGAATATCTCAAGTTGAAACAAGCAAGAACACAAGACACAAGATTTAATCCGAGGTTCGGCCACACCACAAAGGTGTCCTACTCCCCGTTGAGGAGCCCACAAAGGGCCGGGTCTTTTTCAACCCTAATCCTCCAAAAGCCGACCACAAAGGTCAAGGCAATCTCTTCTTATCTTAGCTCAAAGAGCGGGTAATACAAACTTCTTAGGGTCGTCCACAAATTTGGAGACTCCCAAGCAACCTCAAAGATCTTGAAACCTAGGGTTTCAAGAACACCAAGAACGCACAAGAGGGGTTTGCACAAGCTCAAGTCTTTGAAAGAGAGATGGGAGAGGAAAACCAAATCGTGAGCACAAGCACAAACCTCACACCCAAGAGCTCCTCCAACAAGGTTGAATCTTGAGGAAGATTTAAGTGTGAGAGAGATGGAGAGATGAGTGCTTTGTCTCAAGTTAGGTGAGCAATAAATGAGTGAGTGTTCAGCCGTCTTGAAGAAGAGAGAGAGGGAGGGGTCTATTTATAGTCACGGCTCAAAAACTAGCCGTTTGACTAAAAAACCCGTTGAAAACCGGTTGAACCGCCCCCAGGGGCGGTTGAACCGCCCCCTGACAGCTCAACAGACTGTCTGCCAGTCTGACTGCCAGACTGACTGGCAGACTGACCTGAGACAGACCAGGACCGGTTGAACCGCCCCCCCCAGGGCAGTTGAACCGCCCCCTGAGACCAGTTGAGCTGCCCCCAAGGACAAGTTCAGCTGGTCTAGACCAGAGAGTTTTGGAGAGAAAACCCCAGCTCAGCTGCCCGGGGGCAAGTTCAGCTGGGTATGGTCAAAGAGGTCCACAGCTGAAGTTGAAGTTCAGCTGGAGTTGAAAAAGTTCAACTCAGCTGAAGTCCAGCTCAGCTGAAAAGCTCAGCTGCAGCTGAAGAAGCTCATCACAGCTGAAGTTAAGTTCAGCTGGAAAGCTCAGCTGCAGTTGAAGAAGTTCAGCTGCTTTTCAGCAAGAACACTCTAGGTTTCTCAACCCTAACCATGGTCAACCAAATAATGTTAAAGTGATTTTTGGTTTTCAAAAATAGCTTTTGAATTTGGGGACTTGAGCTATAGCAAACACCTGTACCTGTGCGAAAAAGAACAAGGAAGAATTACATCATGCAACACAAGATTTTACACAAATTTTATACGTCCGTTGCATGAAGTCCTTGGTGCTTCCTTAAGTTCCTGTTTCCTTTTAATCAAACACTGAGAACAAAAACTGTTAGTACCCTTATTTGTTTTGTCATTAAATCACCAAAACCCTCACTTGGGGTTGATTGCACTTACAAGCCCCCACCGTAAGTGAGCTCATACACATTATTCCCCACACTTACTGAGCGATGACCGTATGGGAGCTCACCCTTGCTATAATCACTCCCAGGTTAAGAACAGGTACCACCGGAGGAGAATCATGAAGATGAGTTCGGAGAGATCTAGGCCGTCGTCTCCCAGTCAACTATGTTGGTGCGGAGGATCGTCATTAACATGTGGTGTATCTTATTTAGTTATTTTGTACAGAACTCCGATTATTTAATAAAGATATGACATTGATTTCTGTACCATTAGTCATCATATGTGTGAGACTTGATCCTAGCACACATTTGAGATGCGCCCGGGTTTGCCCTTAAATCCGGGTGTGACACTACCCCCACACAGTGCGCCTGGTCCACCCCTGTGGCAAGGAGGTGGAATTTGAGTCGGTTCCCTCTCCATCTCGAAACGTGTTGCACAATTTGGGGGAGAAGACCTTGGAACAAGTCCCAGTAATACGAGAGTACCCGGACGTCTTTCCTGAAGACTTGCCGGGATTACCCCCTGATAGGGATGTGGAGTTCGTAATAGATCTGGTGCCAGGGACAGCCCCACTTAACAAGCAGCACTATCGTATGTCCAAGCCAGAAATGAACGAGTTAAAGAAACAGTTGGACGAACTATAGGAAAAGGGCTTCATTAGGCCTAGCTCGTCACCATGGGGAGCGCCTGTATTGTTCGTCAAAAAGAAGGATGGCACCATGAGAATGTGCGTGGATTACAGGGGGCTGAATGCAGTTACCATCAAAAACAAGTACCCCCTTCCCAGGATAGACGATCTACTAGACTAGTTAAAGGGAGCCAAATACTTCAGTAAGATCGACCTTCGATCCGGTTACCACCATATGAAGATCCGAGAGGCGGACATACCCAAAACCGCATTTGTCACCAGATATGGGCACCACGAATTCACCGTCATATCCTTCGGACTTACCAATGCCCCGGCCTACTTCATGAACATGATGAACAAGATCTTCATGGCAGAGTTGGACAAATTCATGGTCATTTTCATTGATGATATCCTAGTGTACTCGAAGACCGCGGAGGAGCATGAGCAACACCTCCGCGTGGTACTGGATAAATTATGGGAAAACCAATTATATGGAAAGTTCAGTAAGTGCGATTTCTGGATGGAAAAGGTCGCTTTCCTTGGTCATCTATTAACAACAGAAGGGGTCATGGTGGACCTAGAAAAGATCGAGGCGGTGTCCGGATGGAAGTCACCCCGCAATGTGACAGAGATCCGTAGTTTTCTTGTCGTGGCAGGATTCTACAGGCGTTTCATCCTAGGATTCTCCGCCATAGCCAAGCCCATGACAAATCTTCTTAAGAACAACACCTCCTTCGATTGGTCGAACAAGTGCGAAGCTAGCTTCCAAACCCTGAAGGACAAGCTTACTACAACCCCTGTTCTGACGCTGCCAGACATTCAGATGAACATTGTGATATATGTGATGCCTCTAGACAGGGATTAGAGTGCATGCTAATGTAGGACAACCAGGTCGTGGCATATGCCTCCCGGTAGCTCCGGAACCATGAACAGAATTATCCCACGCACGACCTAGAGCTAGCTGCCATTGTGCACGCCCTCAAAATATGGAGGCATTATATCTCATCGGGAACAAATGTGACATATACACAGATCACAAGGGCTTAAAGTACTTCTTCACCCAGTCTAAACTAAATATGAGGCAGCGAAGGTGGTTGGAATTGATCAAGGATTATGAGCTGGAGATCCATTACCACCCCGGCAAGGCCAATGTGGTGGCTGATGCTCTCAGCCGAAAGGCTTACTACAATTTGCTCATGGGGGAAGAGCTAGCTGCCGAACTTTGTGAGGAGATGCAGCGAATGAGGATTTCCATCCTTAGCTCTGAGTAGCTGAATGAGTTACGGGTCAAATGTGACTTAGAGGATTGGATCAAGAAGGCACAAGGGGAGTGCCCAGAACTGAGAACCTTGGCAAACGAGGTGGAGAAAGGCTTGCACCCAGACTTTCGCCAGGATGAGGAAGGAATCCTCTAGCTAGAGGAACGCTTATGCGTACCTGAGAATGAAGGAATCAGGGAAGCCATCCTTACGGAGGCCCACTGTACCCGGTATTCCATCCATCCGGGTAGCACCAAGATGTATAAGGACCTAAAGGGCATCTTCTGGTGGAAGAAGATGAAGAGGGATGTCGCAGAGTTTGTGGCGCGATGTGATGTTTGCCGCAGGATAAAGGCCGAGCACTAGAGGCCGGCAGGACTACTGAACCGCCTCGAGATCCCTATGTGCAAGTGGGAAAAGATAGGTATGGACTTCATTGTGGGGCTACCTAGGACGCCCAAGAGGGATGATTCCATATGGGTCATAGTCGATCGTCTCACCAAAACCGCCCACTTCATACCCGTCAAGACGACTTACACGACTTACCAGCTTGCCATGTTCTATGTGCACCATGTGCTCCAACTGCATGGGCCCCTCTTAGCATACTCTCGGACAAAGGGCCGCAGTTTACAGCTAAATTCTGGAAGAGTCTACATGAAGCCATGGGGACAACCCTAGATTACAGTTCAGGCTTTCACCCACAAACAGATGGGCAGACCGAGAGAGTGAGCAAGGTCCTGGAAGATATGCTAAGGGCTTGTGTCTTGACTTACGGACCAAATTGGGAGGACAGCCTCCCATACGCCCAGTTTTCCAACAATAATAGCTACCAGGAAAGCATCAAGGCCTCACCCTTTCAGGCCCTGTATGGCCGCAAGTGCCGAACCCCACTAATGTGGGAAGAGGTGGGAGACCCCAATTCTTGGGCCCGGCAGGTTTCGAGGATGCCGCGGAGAATGTGGCCAAGGATAGGGAGAATTTGAGAATTGCACAAAGCCGTCAAAAGAGTTATGTCGACAAACGTCGGAGGGAGTTATCCTTCGAGGAAGGAGAGTATGTGTACCTCAAGGTATCGCCCCTTCGAGGCACCAAGAGGTTCCACGTTTGTGGTAAGCTAGCTCCCCGGTATGTGGGACCCTTTCGCATCGAGAAGAGAATCGGAGGCCTAGCATACAGGCTTGAACTACTGGAACACTTAGCCAGAGTGCACCCAGTGTTCCATGTGTCCCAGCTCCGCTAATGCCTAAGGCTACCAGAGAAACAAATTGCCCCCGAGGTTATCGATTTACAGGATACGCTAGAGTATATCGAATACCCCTTGCAAATCCTGGATTGGTTAGAGAAAGGGACCCGCGGGACTAGGATCCCCGTCTGCAGGGTGCTATGGAGCAACCACCCCGTCGAGGAAGCAACATGGGAGAAGGAGTCAGAACTTTGGGACAAGTACCCCCATCTCTTCGAGACCGGGTAAGATCTTAATCTCGGGGACGAGATTCTTGTGAGGGGGGAGACTATAACATCCCTAAAAATCACAACCTAATTTTTTTCCAAAAGTTAATGGAGTGTATGCATTCTATGCATAAACACATAGATATAATATGACTAGGGTTAAACCCAAGCGGCGATAAATGTCTAAGCTAACAATTTGACCATGCATCATAGGAGCACCCCACCCCCTTCACACATTTGGATTTTATTGGATTTCTACTTGCCTAATTAATCAAACAAATTTAGAAGGGAAAATAAAACAAAAAAGGAAATGAAAATGGAAAAAGAAAAATAGAAGAAGGGGAGGGAGCCAGGCGACCCACGCCAAACGGCCCAGCCGGCCACCACCCTCCCTTCCCAGGCCATCCGCCCGTCGGCCCAAGGCGCCCACCGTGCCAGCATGCCGACATGCGGGTCCTACCAGCCAGCCACCCAGCGCGTGCACGACCCCGTCCCGTTCCTCCACCGCGAGCCCGAACCCACCGGTCAGACCTTCCTCCCTCACCCTGCGCGCTCGCAGAGACTCGGAGCCGATGCCGAACTCCGGGGCTGCCTCACCAAACCCCGGAGCTATGCCGAGCCCCGGAGCCGCCGCCACCTCTGCTTCCACTCCCCCGTGCCGAACCCCGCCGGACCTCGCCGTCCCCTAGCCAACCCCGGTGAGCCCTTCACCCCTTCCTCGCCGCTCGGCCATCGAGCTGCTTGCCATGTCGCGCCCGAGGTTCACCCCTTGTCCACGAGCTAGCCCCGCACACCTTCCCGCCACGGTCGAGGTGGCCCCGAACCTGTGAGTTCCCCGTTCTATCCCAGCCATCGCCACCGACATCCCCTGAAACCCCGCCGTGCGATAGGGCGCTAGCCCGTGCCCGCACGCGCACCCAACCGTGCTAGCCCCGAGCCGTAGTCACCGTTGTCCCTTTGTGCAGGCCTTCGCGCCGAGCCTAAACCCGGAACGCGCCACAGCGCGCGATGTTCGCGCGCGGCGTGATGTCGCGTGGAGTCCCCTCTGGGCCCTCCCGTCGAACACCTTGCAAGCGTGAGAGGAGAGGGAGGCAAGTGGGAAAACCGCCCCTGCCAAACTCTAGCGTCGCGGGCCAAAATAGTCGGTCAGGTCGATGTCGGCCCGTTAGGGGGAGAGTTGGAAATCGAGGAAAGTCCGGATAACCCCCTTCCATCACCCAGTCTGTGGGCCGGTGACCGGCACCGCGGCCCACCACGCCCAAAAACGGCCCGACTCGCATATTTCGTCGGACCTAAGTTTAAGAAACCCCCCGGACTCTCAACCTAGTCTCGATTGTCCCCTCGCGCCCCCTGGACAATGGACCGGCCACGCGGCCCACGACCATCCCCGTGGCCTATCTCGCCATGAATACAGCCCGTCTGCACTAAGGATAAAAGTTTCGGCCGGAAAATGGCAAGAAACCCCAACGAACTCCCGCGCTAGTATAATTACTGTAACACCCCAGGTGTTTATATTCCGCTCGACAATGAGTGTGGATTTAAGTACGTAATATCAGTGAATGAAACAGATGTTAAATTTTAATCGTCTTCGTGTATCGCGATTTTAATATCACGTCTGTTTCATCTGTCGCGAGTGCGACATCATTTTTATTTTTCGTCTATCCGGGCTCTTCCGAAATTTTCGTGATGTTCGGAACGTCGTCGGTGCGTCCGATGATTAATTAAAATTCATCGTCGCGCGAATCCGAATTCAGAAGCTCGACCTCATTCTACGCCTTTTTATCCCGAACAAATTTATTTTGAACTCGACGACAGAAATGTTCGGAGCAAAATAATCTAAATCGCGCACTGTCCGAGAAAAAAATCGTGTGCGAGGCGATGATCTAATTTATTTTTCAGCACACTCGGTAAAATAATAAAATCAACTGTGCCTAGACATCGGATAAATTTTTATCCGAGATCGACTAAACCAGTATTGTCTCAAATACTGCATCCGTTATCCAGTCCGTTTATATCTTGCCCAAAATAGTCACGAAAACTATCTAAATGAAATTTAGTTAGAATCGTTAATCTCTGATTTTCCGTTTAGTGATCCGAGAATTATAATTGAGCTTTGATTCTCTGGTAAATTACCGTGACCATGGAATCATGTGTTCAGACCGTAGGTAAATTTATTAGATTTCGAATCAAATCAAACTGTGTCGCAATACGGTCGACCTTTTTGTTATTGCTAGAAATCATGATCAAAATATCTTCGATTACTGATAAAAGAAAGAGAGAAAAGAAAATCTAAAAAAAAGAGAGAAAAAAAAAGAAAATATCCTCTATCCTCACCGCCCTCTCTCTGCTTCCTATCGTCAAAGCCAGGCACGCATCCATATCTCTCCTCTCCCGTATTGGTGCTCGCCCAGGAGCCTTATCCTCCATCTGTCGACATGCTCATCTTCTCTCCTTCGTCCGTTCAGCCGGCGCAAGATTTTCCTGTGTCTTAGTTGTTCTCATCCTCTCCTTAGCCGCCGTACCTCACTGCGTGATATTTTTGCCGCCGCCCCTGTTCGCTTTATATGCGCGCTATGCGTGCTCGTGCGGCAGATTGCTCGGCTGTTTCGGGCAGATGCTGGGGCACTCGATTCCCTAGCGCCCAGACTTCCTTCTTCTCCCTGAAGCTCGCCTAGCTCGGCCGTCCTCCAAGTTTCGCCCAGCCCAGTCGTTCCTCCTATGCTCGGCGCCGGATTTCTGCTCGCCCGGCTCTGCTCCTTCGCGGCGGCAGCTTGGACCAGGATGTCAGTATTCCTGTAGGCGACCTGGAGTTGGGGGACGACAGGAGAGCAGGAACTGATGAAGTGATGGGCCGGCGAACAAGGAAGCCCAATAGCAAATGGTCCGGTGCCGAGTGGATCCGTTGAAGGGTGGGCCGGCGCTTAATAGCTGGTTGTAATAAATAGTAGCACTTGTACTGAGAAAGACAGCTTTGGGAATAAAAATACAGAACTCACCTCTCCTTCCTGGTTGTCTTCTCCCTCTCGTTCCTCTCTGCAACGAGCAGCGTTCGCCATCAGAAATGTCAGTATTCCTGTAGGCGACCTGGAGTTGGGGGACGACAGGAGAGCAGGAACTGATGAAGTGATGGGCCGGCGAACAAGGAAGCCCAATAGCAAATGGTCCGGTGCCGAGTGGATCCGTTGAAGGGTGGGTCGGCGCTTAATAGCTGGTTGTAATAAATAGTAGCACTTGTACTGAGAAAGACAGTTTTGGGAATAAAAATACAGAACTCACCTCTCCTTCCTGGTTGTCTTCTCCCTCTCGTTCCTCTCTGCAACGAGCAGCGTTCGCCATCAGGTGGAGGACGCTGACAATTGGTATCAAAGGTCTGGTTCCGGCCCTGGCGACGACCTTCCACTACACCAGGAGGGCCAAGATGTCGGGCGCAGCAGACCCCGGCGTTGCGGCGGCAATAGCCGCACAGTCCAAGTCCATTGAGGCCCAATCGAAGACGCTGGCGACGCAATCAAGACTCCTGCAGCAGATGTGCGATCGGCTGGAGTCTACTGAGGAGCGCTGGAAGCAATTGGAGTCTACCGTGGGGAAGAACTCCGAGAATATTGCGTCATTGTCTGCCAAATTTGATGGGGTGGAAGGTGTTCTGCCCCGAGCGGACCTGGGGCGCGACTTACGGGCGCATCTCGACGGCCAGATGGCGGAGATGCAGGCGGTTGCGATGGATCGTCTCGACGCGCTGGCGGCGGATGCATCGGGCCGTGTCGCATCCCTGGAGAACATCACTTCCTCCTTCGAAGAATGGCGTCCCCGCATCGAAGGGTCGGTCCACGACATCCATTCCTCCGTGGAGGGCATCAAGGCGGAGCTCCACAAGGTCGCTCGGTTCCTGGAGCGCGCAGCGGTCGAAGAACCAGCGTCCCACGCTGGGGTACTTGGCTCATTCGCGTCGGCAGCGGAGCGCCAACCTGCGTCCGCGAACCACACCGACGGGCCCATGGGGCATGGCTCTCCTCTTCTACATCGGGGGACTGGTTTTGGAAATACCCATTTCCATCACCATCTCCCGAACAATGGTATGCACGACCCTGGCCCACCTCCTCGTCATACTTTATTTCCACGGACATTTGATGTGCCCTTGGGACATCGTACTGGGCCACAGGGGGTTGGGGATCACCATAGCCGGCCTTTGGGTAATCTGCCTAAGCTCCATTTTCCTTCCTTCGATGGCGAAAACCCCAAGTTATGGCAGTCCCGATGTGAGGCCTATTTTCGCATGTATGAGGTCGATTATGTCATGTGGATTGAGGTCGCTTCCATGCAATTTGTGGGGCCTGCAGCTAGGTGGTTGCAGTCAGTGGAGAATCAGTTGGGTTATATATCTTGGGAGAGTTTTTGTGCTTTGATCCGAGAGCGTTTTGCCAAGGACCAACACCAAGTTTTACTTAGACAGCTCTTCCATATCAGACAGTCAGGATCGGTGTCATCTTATGTCGATGAGTTTTCACAGTTAGTAGACAAACTCAATGCATATCAGCACATGTCTGACCCTCTTTATTATACGATGAAGTTTGTTGATGGCTTAAGGGACGATATTAAGGCAGTAGTAATGATTCAACGTCCCAAGGATTTCGATACTGCTGCTGTATTGGCTCAATTGCAGGAAGAAGCTGGTGAGATGATCAAGAAACGTGAGCCGCGCCGGTGGCCTCAAAACTGGCTGTCGTCTCCATCTATGCAGTCCACTCAAGCACAATCGATGATGCCTAAGGACTCCAAGGTGGTGCCTAATGCGAGGATGGAGGACAAGCGACCACAAGGGGCCCCTAATTCTACTACTGACTCTCGGTTAGCATCCTTGTATGCTTACCGCAAAGCACAAGGGCTGTGCTACAAGTGTGGACTACAGTATGCCAAGGGTCATAAATGTGCTGACACTATTCAGTTGCAAATGGTGGAAGAGTTATGGCAAATGGTACCTTTGCCTGATACTGATGACCCCGAGATCCTGGAGAAGGAGGACACTTTTGAGTTGAATTCATTCTTGTCCAAGGCTGCTGAGCAAGGAGTTCATGCTACGCGAACCATGCGCTTTGTGGGACATATTGCTGGAATGGACGTATTGGCCTTATTGGATTCAGGCAGTTCCCATTCTTTTGTTAGTACAACAGTGGCTTCTATCTTGCCCAATATTGTCGAATTGGACAAACCTGTTAATGTTCAGATAGCAAACGGTTCTTACTTGTGCTGCTCCAGCCAAGCTTTGGACGCTTCCTGGTCCTTGAGTGGTGTGCCATTCTCTTCCAACTTAAGGGTGCTGCCCCTATCTACGTATGACCTGATTATTGGTATGGATTGGCTCGAGGCTCACAGTCCTATGATGGTTCATTGGGCACATAAGTGGTTGACCATTCCTATTAAAGGAACTTATGTAACCCTTCATGGTCTTACTTCGTCAGTACTGCTGGAATCAATGGTCCAGGTCTGCACCTTGTTCGAGCTCTCTGACAAAGAACATACTATATTGCAGAAGCTACCTGCTGCTATACAGGATTTGATACAGCAGTATTTTTCAGTTTTTGATGTACCCAAAGGCATGCCACCTGCCAGAGAGTGTGATCATCAAATTCCATTGATACCTGGTGCTAGGCCCGTGCAGATGAGACCCTACCGGTATGCACCTGCTCTGAAGACAGAAATTGAAAATCAAGTTTCTGAAATGTTGCAGTCAGGCATTATTCAGCCAAGCAAGAGTGCATTTTCTTCTTCTGTCATTTTGGTTAAGAAAAAGGACCAAACCTACAGGTTTTGTGTGGACTATCGTCACCTCAATGCTCTTACACTCAAAACAAAGTTTCCAGTGCCAGTGATAGATGAGTTTCTGGACGAGCTCCATGGTGCCTGTTGGTTCTCTACTCTAGACTTGAGGGCTGGTTTTCACCAAATCAGAATGGACCCACAAGATCAATATAAGACAGCATTCCAAACGCATCATGGGCACTTTGAATTTCGAGTCATGGCATTTGGGTTGTCTGGGGCACCAGCTACTTTCCAAGGAGCCATGAATTCCACCCTAGCTCCTTTACTAAGGAAGTGCGCACTGGTGTTTTTTGATGATATTTTGGTATATAGTAAAACCTGGGAGAGTCATCTTGTTCATTTGGGACAGGTCCTGCAATTGCTTTTAACAGATCAATGGCATATCAAGCTCTCCAAATGTGCTTTTGCACAACAGCAAATTGCTTACCTAGGCCATGTTATATGCAGCAAAGGAGTGTCTACAGATCCTGCTAAGGTTGAGGCTGTTAAATCGTGGCCTGTGCCTACTAACTGCAAGGAACTCAGAGGATTTCTTGGACTGGTTGGGTACTATAGAAAATTTGTCAAGCATTTTGGCATGATTGCCAAGCCCTTGACTGAGCTGCTAAAGAAGGGGGTTTTGTTTGTATGGACTCAGGATCATTCAGTGGCATTTGATACACTTAAACAATCACTATGTTCTGCCCCTGTCTTAGCATTGCCTAACTTTGAAGTTCCTTTTGCTATTGAGTGTGACACATCGGGGTATGGTATTGGTGCTGTGTTGCTACAAGAAGGTCACCCATTGGCCTTTGTCAGTAAGGCCTTAGGACCCAAGAACCAAGGACTATCAGCCTATGAAAAGGAGTATCTTGCTATTCTCCTTGCAGTCAATCAATGGAGACAATACCTACAACATGCCGAATTTATTATCTTTACTGACCACAGAAGTTTGTCTCATTTATCTGAACAAAAGCTCAACACTCATTGGCAACAGAGAGTGTTCTCCAAGTTATTGGGTCTCCAATATAGGGTGGTGTACAAGAAAGGGGTGGAAAATGGGGCAGCTGATGCCTTGTCTCGCATGCCACCTGTTGAACCCGCCTTGTTCAGTCTATCTACTGCAGTTCCTCAATGGCTACTTCAGGTTGCTGATAGCTATGTTCAAGATGTTAAAGCACAAGCTCTTTTGGCTGCTCTTGCTACCAATCAGTCTGATTCCACCCACTACACTTTGCACTCGGGCATTATACGTTATAAAGGCAGGGTATGGGTTGGTAATGATCCAAGTATTCACAAGAACATTATGTCAGCACTACATGACAGCCCTCTTGGGGGGCATTCGGGTTTTCCTGTTACTTATCGCAAGATCAAGCAAATCTTTGCATGGGTTGGAATGAAATCAGCAGTCAAAGAATTTGTGGCCAATTGTTCTGTGTGCCAACAGGCTAAGTCTGACAAGAGCAAGTACCCAGGGTTATTGCAACCCCTTCCAGTACCAGAACAGTCATGGCAAGTGGTCGGAATGGATTTTGTGGAGGGTCTTCCTCGCTCTAATCGTGCTGATACAATCTTGGTGGTGGTGGATCATTTTTCCAAATATGCACATTTTCTACCATTGTTGCATCCATTCTCTGCACTCAAGGTAGCCCAACTGTTCTTAGATTCAGTTTACAGGCTCCATGGCCTTCCCACAGCCATTGTGTCGGATCGTGACAAGGTGTTTACAAGTCGGTTTTGGCAAGAGTTGTTTCATCTGTCGGGTACTACACTAAAGATGAGTTCATCATATCATCCTCAGACGGACGGGCAGACGGAAAGGGTGAACCAGTGCTTAGAGACGTATCTTCGCTGCTTTGTGCATTCCTGTCCTTCCAAATGGTCGGCATGGTTGCCCTTGGCTGAGTATTGGTACAATACCAATTTCCATTCCTCTTTGGGTCGGACTCCCTTTGAAGTACTTTATGGACATGTTCCTCGCCATTTTGGATTTACAACTGAGAATGTTCCTACTTCGGATGATCTTCAGTCCTGGTTATCTGACAGAGAGTTGATGGTGCGACTTGTCCGACAGCATCTCTTGCGAGCTCAACAGAGGACAAAGGCACAAGCAGATAAGGGCAGGTCTGATCGGGAATTCAGTATCGGCGATCTTGTTTATCTGAAGCTCCAGCCTTACGTACAGTCATCAGTTGCTACACGGGCCAATCATAAGCTGAGTTTTCGTTACTTTGGACCATACACAGTCTTACAGCGAGTGGGCAAGGCTGCTTACAAGTTGCAGTTGCCCTCGACAGCGCGAATACATCCTGTATTCCATGTGTCTCAGCTTAAACAATCCAAAGGGCATCACCAAGTCAGCACCACATTGCCAGACAGCTTCGCTGCTCCCCGTGTTCCTCTTCAGATTTTGGACAGGCGGGTGATATCTCGTAGTGGAGCCCTGCTGCCCCAAGTACGTGTACGTTGGTCCGAGTCTGATGAAGCGCTGGATTCTTGGGAAGATGAAGCAGCTTTGCACGCTCGTTTTCCAGGGGCCGACGCTTGGGGACAAGCTGTCTCTCAACAGGAGGGGAATGTCAGTATTCCTGTAGGCGACCTGGAGTTGGGGGACGACAGGAGAGCAGGAACTGATGAAGTGATGGGCCGGCGAACAAGGAAGCCCAATAGCAAATGGTCCGGTGCCGAGTGGATCCGTTGAAGGGTGGGCCGGCGCTTAATAGCTGGTTGTAATAAATAGTAGCACTTGTACTGAGAAAGACAGTTTTGGGAATAAAAATACAGAACTCACCTCTCCTTCCTGGTTGTCTTCTCCCTCTCGTTCCTCTCTGCAACGAGCAGCGTTCGCCATCAGGTGGAGGACGCTGACACAGGAGCTGGACATCACGTGGGGCGACGGCGGGGCAAGGCCCTGGGCAACGAGCGGCTGCTGACACTGTCGCTGGACCGGCTGGTGTCCTGCTCCCTCAAGCCGACAGCTTTATCTCTGCTCGCCCCGGCTCCTCGCCTCATCCATGGCCGAGCGCCCTCTGCCAGCTCATGGAGCTCCCTCTGCTCCTCTGCCGCGCGCTGTCGGAGCTCCCTGCGCTCGCCCATGGACGCACGCTTGCTCTGTCCTGAGTTTCCTTGCCGCGCGCAGCAGTGCCCTCTCCCTGCGTTGCACGCTCCTGCCCAGTTTCCTGTGCCGCGACCTTGTCGAGTTCCATCCTTGCTTCTTGCTCCCGGCTTCTTGTCTCTTCCTTGGACACCTGCTCTACTGCGCACCAGGATGCGATGAGTTCGGCTCTGATTCTTTTCCAGCGGCGCGTAGCTCCTTCCCTAGTGTCGCGCCCTTTTCTTCTGCTCGGACCTCGCCATGGAGATTCCTCACCGCACCGAGCGCCGTGAAAACCCTGTGCTCACCATGCCGATTTCCCCTGCGGCAGCTTTCTCGACGTCCATTTCCCTGCACGCTGTGTCCTGCTCGATTTGCCATGCCACATCGCGTCCCTGCACCCAGCCTTTAGCTCAATACCTATGCTGCGCCATTGGATGCTGGTCGAACTAGGGACATGCTTCCTTCTCTGTCATTTGAACAGCAACCCCCTTGCTCCTCGCCATTGCGCCGTCGTTGCCTACTATGTCAGGACACCTCCCCTCGTGCTCAGACGCTCATCAGGGAACCCGTCGTCGACAACTTTGGTTCTACGTCGCCGGATCCGTGCTTCAGACAGCAGGTAGGGTATTCGGAAAATACCTTATGATCGACATCATCTCAATCCATGTGTCGTGATCTGTGTTTTCCGTGTGATGGTATGTGTGAATCACAACATGCGATTGGTATAGTGAGCTAGATGGTGTACGTAGTAAAATGCGTAGGCGACGCTTGTTAGGTGCTCGACGTTACGCTTGAATTGGTGATCGTCGTGATTCTTGTAGAATCGGGCTTGGGATGGGGTAAGCCGGTTGATTATTTTGTTAGTTAGCTTGCGTCGGTAAGCTAGTCTACTTATTCGAGCTAGTTCTATTTTGTAGAGTGTAGTATTTCGGTGACGCGTAGGTTAAATTCAGTATTTTAAAATGTCTAAACAATAACATTGTTAATATTACTATTGACGAATTATAATTGTTTGGTAAAATTAAATTAGTTCTCGGAAAACAAAGTGGTATAATTCATAAAACGAGGGATAAGTTTAGAATTCAATTAATTAACTGATAAGTTGTGGTTAGGTTAATTGTATTAAAGGTGTATAATTTGTTGTTTTGTGATGTTCGCGTTAGGTTCGGTTAATCTAGAGAAGCGTAATTATTGCGCGTAGTCATATATTAATAACTAGTGTTTTCGTATAAAATTGTACAACGCCTCGCCGCTAGGTGTTTAAATTCGCCATCGCATAGCACTATTTAGGGTTTTTGATATTCCTGTCTATATGCATTCATGTGCATAATGCATTTCATTTAGGTACGTTAATTAATCGCGCGATGCGGAAGACAAGCCAAGTCGACCCCAAGCGCGGGCTACTCCGCATGGTGAAGCTGATGGACAAACCTGAAGATGGTCGTCAAGTGGACGTCATCTAACAAACACTAACATAGTGTTTATTCCAGGCAAGCCCCGGTGCATGCAACCCCTTCCTTGTGTTTTCAAATAATTTTCGCACACTTTAAGTCTAGTGAAATGTGCATTAGGTTTATAGGAGTTGCTTGGAACCCTTTGATGCATTGCCTTCCTTGATATCCATACCTTTATAGATACTTCTGATGAAGTATCAAAATATGATTTACAAAATTGCTTAGCCTTGCTTAGAGGTAAATCTTGTGGATAGAGCTTGCCTTTGCGTTGATGCCTAGCTCAGGGGTTATCCTGAGGAAGGATGGCTTCTACTTGCAAGAATATATTTTCATTGGGAGCATGGTGGGATCTTACTGCAAAGTTCCCTGTGATGCTCTTTTCATCCTAAGGAACACAAACAATCCTAAGGATGGAAGTACTTAAATCGGGACTTGGGCTAGGAACAGGTGATGTTCTACCCAGGTTGATTAAGGATTGGATGCGTATGTAGGCTTGATGATCGAGGACCCTTTAACTGGTCACATGCCTCGTCATGGGTAAGCTTTGCCTCGGGCAGACTAAGGCCGGAATAAGATAACACGAAATGGGCGTGGAGCGATGGCGAGAGTAGCGTGTACCCTCCGTGGCAAGAGGCCGGACGGTGGTGTATCTGTGCTCTCGGTTTGCGTGAACCTGATCCGGTCTTAAGAACCCCGGTGGCGGGTTGACATATGCAAGGGTTAAGTGCTACATATGTCGTGTGATTGGAGATCCTCAGCTGAGTATAATCGATTCGGATCGCCGTACCTTCGCGGTTATGAAGACTTGGTCACTGACCTACAACCTAAGTCTGGATGTGAACATTATGAATAAAAATGATGTTGTATTGATGAGATGGTGAAATTAGACCAGCTGCAAACAGCGTCTATTAATACTTAATTTGGCGTTAAAATATTGAAAGTAAGGACTCACTTTAGTAAGCTATTTCTGCAAAAGTATCTAAGTTGATTCTTGCTAAAGCCTCTCCTTGATTCCCAATTCCAGCATACCCTTGAGAGTCTTTTCTTTAGTCAGGTAAGTCTTGCTGAGTAATTCCATACTCAGGGTTTTATTCCCTGTTGTTTTTCAGGATATAACTTTGTGCTGCTGTGATGGTGTTAAGTGCCGGTGGGCTCGGCCTTCTTATATAAGTATACCCCGTCTTTATCTTCTTACTGAGGATGGTCATTTGAGCTAGCATATATTTCAAACTTATACTTTTGTAATCACTCCGATAAAATATTATAAAACTTTTGTAACCTGTAAAATTTGGTAGTAAGATTTCCGCTGCAACAATATTGGGGTGTGTGATTTGTATTACTTAATCCCGCGGTTCTGGTTGAAAGTGGTTTATCCGATGTCCTTGGGGCAATCGGACAGATCCTATTGAGTTATCTGGTGCACATGCATGGTTGTCTGAGGTCTTTGGGACAAGGACAGGTGCATGTGGGCCCAATAACTTGGATGTTCTGTCACAGCTGGTATCGGAGCTGGATTAAGTATATACGGTCACATACGTATTTTCAAAACAAAAGTTTTGGTTTCAAAAAAAAACTATTTTCAACTAAACACATTGTTTGGCTTTGAAAAACAGTTTTGATAATGCTAGCGACATCCTCTCTTAAGCCCTAAATTAAGGACTATCAGGTGGCTTAGTTCAAAACCACTAACCCACAATCGGGGGTATTGCATACATGTGTATTGTTATTTTTAGGCCATTCAGTTGTGAATGGATCGACGCTCAAGGTAAGGTGAGATGTGAGAGCATGACCGAACAAACGTCGGTCTAGGGGTGTGCTTAATTGTGGCGCCTGACTATATACATGTTCTACATATGTATATATGAAGGCTACGATGTGGAGTATTTATTTTTTTGGGATTCAGTACCCCATGGATGTGTATGGGTATACAGACATGGGAATTCTGAGAAGTGTATTGTACTTGTAACGACACACCTACGCTAAGGTAAGAAGGTGAGTTACCATAATGAGTTGCCCTATGGTTAAAGTGTGGCAACAGCGCCTATGCGTGGCTCGGCGCTTAATGATGAGCTGGCCTCCATATAGCAATATATGGAGTATAAAATGTGATAAAATGTCATGTGTGACTTGCATCATTGGGAAAATGGGCTGTGATGAAATTTTCTGCAGGTACACTAACCTCGAACACGTATGTGTAGCTGACGACTAGCAAAATACCGTGAGAGTCGTAAGTACGCCACCGATATAGAACGTTATTGCCACATTATGTTGGCAAAAACTTGTGAGGACGTATAGGACGAGCATGCATCCTGATTGTTGCATCGTGTTTGTCACCTATACACCTAAGATGCTTCTCTTATCTTTATTCCAGAAACCATTGGTTGTAGATAATATGGTGTAATGCTGAATTAGGAACTTCGATGAAATAGGTGTCCTCCATTCTTAGGTAATCTATTTAGGTATTATATGTATTTACATTGGTACTTGATGTACCGATAGAAGGTTGGTAGTTTGTCTGCTTAAACCGAAAAACTAGGTCATATTCTTAGTTAGTGAACTATGACCCAAATTCGAATTCTCCCTTATCGCATTGTCGACCCATCAACCTAACCCAGAAAAGACCTGCTCGAGTATTTTCTTGAAATTGATGCCTTTGGTTTCCCCCTATTTATCGAAGGCATATCAACTTAATCCTTGACCTTGTGATCTCTACGATGTGCATAGAAATATGCTTGTGGCTGAATTAACAGTCTCCCATCGTACTCCCTTCATTAACAAGTTTAGGTTATGGCCATACCTTGTTTATTTCATCGGGCCATGATCTATTTGGCTCTCTACTTGTAACCTTTTTGATAGGTAGAGTATCTTTGTATATTGTCACCCTTGCTCAATTCATTTGTGTCACGTGAGATTTCTTATTGGTTATGTCTGGTATTGGCGTTATGACTAAAATTGAGGATGCCGCGCCAAAACCGAGGGCCTCCTGTGGGTGATCAGCACATGGTTGCGCTACTTGGTACGCGCTGGTATCACCGTTAGTAGTCATAATCCATTATAAGACTATGTCGATATGTTATCTCTGCACAAATTGTTCTTACCACGTGAGATTCATTATTGGTGCTAGTTTTGTAATGGTGTCATGGTTAAGGACTTATGGTACTGCGGTGAAACTGAGAGCCCCTTGTGAATGTACACGCAAGGTTCTGCTGCTTGGCACATGCCGATATCGAAGTCTCTAATCATGATCCGTTATAGAATTACACTGATGTGTTGTCTTTCGTGGATATCTTCCTTGAAACGATTTCTATGTTGTTTGTCAAGTGATCAAGCAACATCTATCATCTCTATTGGATAAAAGGGCATACCCCTTTCATGTGTGGCCTCTTTTCCTTGACTTTGATGGTGACTTCACACATACACGTTCCCTTTGCATCCTTTGTGTAAAGGTGAAGCCTTGGAGCTTTTTAGTGTTGAGAGACAGCTAATTAGTTCTCAAAATAGAGGTTTGTTCCCTGCTGCTAAGATGCAGGAGTTTGTTCATTCACTTTCTTATTAATCCATGTATTCCCTAACCGAGTCTATTCATCTTGCATGAAGAAACGGATGAACAACATGACCAAATGGATTTCTACCCAAATACATAATCTCTTGTTAACAAAGAGAGCTCTCAACCATTGGCTTACCGATGGTACTGAGAGGACCTGCTCAATGTCAAAAGTAGTTCAACAAGCTGGTTTTACTAACTTGTAACTGCTTTGTGAACAAAGGTTGAGTTTAGAGATCATTTTATCGAGTTGTCTAAACTCACTTTTGTACAACCCCTCTAAAGGAAGTACTTGCAAAAATCAAGTTAAGCCGACTGGTAACAACCTAGTCATCACTCTAGTCATGCCTCGATCGCGTCACGTGTGCTTTTCCAGCATGTGTGATCAAGTCGAGCCGTGCTAAGTATTTGATGAAATGGGTTGGTCGTGAAGTCAACATCAACGGATCTCTTCATTGATATTTTCTCGAGTCTCTATCATTTTTCTTGAACTTGGATTTTTTTGGCTAACACGAGTTAACTGTGATGTTGTTCGACATTCACACTCGTCTCGTGTGCTATGAACTTACCATAACCATTTGTTGGTAAACCTCTTTCTGTGTGTTTTACCCAAGAGGTTGCATCTGATTCTGTTTGGGTAAAATCGCATATCTGCTGCTTCCTCAACCGACTCAGATAGTACAGTGTCATCAGAAAAAGCAAACTGCACACATGGAACATTATGTGTACCTCTGGTAGATATCGTCTCTATTGGTGGACATTTCTAAATTAGCTTATGGCGATGCATGCTATGTCCACTAAAGAAACAATATCCTGAGACACTTGCCTTTGCTTGAAACTGTCTTAGGGTTATCGCTGATATGGATATGGGGTACATGCTTCTCTATCCTTAGAAGTCTTTCACTCCGAATCTCGGGACGAGATTCTTTTAAGGGGGGAGGGCTGTAACACCCCAGGTGTTTATATTCCGCTCGACAATGAGTGTGGATTTAAGTACGTAATATCAGTGAATGAAACAGATGTTAAATTTTAATCGTCTTCGTGTATCGCGATTTTAATATCACGTCTGTTTCATCTGTCGCGAGTGCGACATCATTTTTATTTTTCGTCTATCCGGGCTCTTCCGAAATTTTCGTGATGTTCGGAATGTCGTCGGTGCGTCCGATGATTAATTAAAATTCATCGTCGCGCGAATCCGAATTCAGAAGCTCGACCTCATTCTACACCTTTTTATCCCGAACAAATTTATTTTGAACTCGACGACAGAAATGTTCGGAGCAAAATAATCTAAATCGCGCACTGTCCGAGAAAAAAATCGTGTGCGAGGCGATGATCTAATTTATTTTTCAGCACACTCGGTAAAATAATAAAATCAACTGTGCCTAGACATCGGATAAATTTTTATCCGAGATCGACTAAACCAGTATTGTCTCAAATACTGCATCCGTTATCCAGTCCGTTTATATCTTGCCCAAAATAGTCACGAAAACTATCTAAATGAAATTTAGTTAGAATCGTTAATCTCTGATTTTCCGTTTAGTGATCCGAGAATTATAATTGAGCTTTGATTCTCTGGTAAATTACCGTGACCATGGAATCATGTGTTCAGACCGTAGGTAAATTTATTAGATTTCGAATCAAATCAAACTGTGTCGCAATACGGTCGACCTTTTTGTTATTGCTAGAAATCATGATCAAAATATCTTCGATTACTGATAAAAGAAAGAGAGAAAAGAAAATCTAAAAAAAAGAGAGAAAAAAAAAGAAAATATCCTCTATCCTCACCGCCCTCTCTCTGCTTCCTATCGTCAAAGCCAGGCACGCATCCATATCTCTCCTCTCCCGTATTGGTGCTCGCCCAGGAGCCTTATCCTCCATCTGTCGACATGCTCATCTTCTCTCCTTCGTCCGTTCAGCCGGCGCAAGATTTTCCTGTGTCTTAGTTGTTCTCATCCTCTCCTTAGCCGCCGTACCTCACTGCGTGATATTTTTGCCGCCGCCCCTGTTCGCTTTATATGCGCGCTATGCGTGCTCGTGCGGCAGATTGCTCGGCTGTTTCGGGCAGATGCTGGGGCACTCGATTCCCTAGCGCCCAGACTTCCTTCTTCTCCCTGAAGCTCGCCTAGCTCGGCCGTCCTCCAAGTTTCGCCCAGCCCAGTCGTTCCTCCTATGCTCGGCGCCGGATTTCTGCTCGCCCGGCTCTGCTCCTTCGCGGCGGCAGCTTGGACCAGGAGCTGGACATCACGTGGGGCGACGGCGGGGCAAGGCCCTGGGCAACGAGCGGCTGCTGACACTGTCGCTGGACCGGCTGGTGTCCTGCTCCCTCAAGCCGACAGCTTTATCTCTGCTCGCCCCGGCTCCTCGCCTCATCCATGGCCGAGCGCCCTCTGCCAGCTCATGGAGCTCCCTCTGCTCCTCTGCCGCGCGCTGTCGGAGCTCCCTGCGCTCGCCCATGGACGCACGCTTGCTCTGTCCTGAGTTTCCTTGCCGCGCGCAGCAGTGCCCTCTCCCTGCGTTGCACGCTCCTGCCCAGTTTCCTGTGCCGCGACCTTGTCGAGTTCCATCCTTGCTTCTTGCTCCCGGCTTCTTGTCTCTTCCTTGGACACCTGCTCTACTGCGCACCAGGATGCGATGAGTTCGGCTCTGATTCTTTTCCAGCGGCGCGTAGCTCCTTCCCTAGTGTTGCGCCCTTTTCTTCTGCTCGGACCTCGCCATGGAGATTCCTCGCCGCACCGAGCGCCGTGAAAACCCTGTGCTCACCATGCCGATTTCCCCTGCGGCAGCTTTCTCGACGTCCATTTCCCTGCACGCTGTGTCCTGCTCGATTTGCCATGCCACATCGCGTCCCTGCACCCAGCCTTTAGCTCAATACCTATGCTGCGCCATTGGATGCTGGTCGAACTAGGGACATGCTTCCTTCTCTGTCATTTGAACAGCAACCCCTTTGCTCCTCGCCATTGCGCCGTCGTTGCCTACTATGTCAGGACACCTCCCCTCGTGCTCAGACGCTCATCAGGGAACCCGTCGTCGACAACTTTGGTTCTACGTCGCCGGATCCGTGCTTCAGACAGCAGGTAGGGTATTCGGAAAATACCTTATGATCGACATCATCTCAATCCGTGTGTCGTGATCTGTGTTTTCCGTGTGATGGTATGTGTGAATCACAGCATGCGATTGGTATAGTGAGCTAGATGGTGTACGTAGTAAAATGCGTAGGCGACGCTTGTTAGGTGCTCGACGTTACGTTTGAATTGGTGATCGTCGTGATTCTTGTAGAATCGGGCTTGGGATGGGGTAAGCCGGTTGATTATTTTGTTAGTTAGCTTGCGTCGGTAAGCTAGTCTACTTATTCGAGCTAGTTCTATTTTGTAGAGTGTAGTATTTCGGTGACGCGTAGGTTAAATTCAGTATTTTAAAATGTCTAAACAATAACATTGTTAATATTACTATTGACGAATTATAATTGTTTGGTAAAATTAAATTAGTTCTCGGAAAACAAAGTGGTATAATTCATAAAACGAGGGATAAGTTTAGAATTCAATTAATTAACTGATAAGTTGTGGTTAGGTTAATTGTATTAAAGGTGTATAATTTGTTGTTTTGTGATGTTCGCGTTAGGTTCGGTTAATCTAGAGAAGCGTAATTATTGCGCGTAGTCATATATTAATAACTAGTGTTTCCGTATAAAATTGTACAACGCCTCGCCGCTAGGTGTTTAAATTCGCCATCGCATAGCACTATTTAGGGTTTTTGATATTCCTGTCTATATGCATTCATGTGCATAATGCATTTCATTTAGGTACGTTAATTAATCGCGCGATGCGGAAGACAAGCCAAGTCGACCCCAAGCGCGGGCTACTCCGCATGGTGAAGCTGATGGACAAACCTGAAGATGGTCGTCAAGTGGACGTCATCTAACAAACACTAACATAGTGTTTATTCCAGGCAAGCCCCGGTGCATGCAACCCCTTCCTTATGTTTTTAAATAATTTTCGCACACTTTAAGTCTAGTGAAATGTGCATTAGGTTTATAGGAGTTGCTTGGAACCCTTTGATGCATTGCCTTCCTTGATATCCATACCTTTATAGATACTTCTGATGAAGTATCAAAATATGATTTACAAAATTGCTTAGCCTTGCTTAGAGGTAAATCTTGTGGATAGAGCTTGTCCTTTGCGTTGATGCCTAGCTCAGGGGTTATCCTGAGGAAGGATGGCTTCTACTTGCAAGAATATATTTTCATTGGGAGCATGGTGGGATCTTACTGCAAAGTTCCCTGTGATGCTCTTTTCATCCTAAGGAACACAAACAATCCTAAGGATGGAAGTACTTAAATCGGGACTTGGGCTAGGAACAGGTGATGTTCTACCCATGTTGATTAAGGATTGGATGCGTATGTAGGCTTGATGATCGAGGACCCTTTAACTGGTCACATGCCTTGTCATGGGTAAGCTTTGCCTCGGGCAGACTAAGGCCGGAATAAGATAACACGAAATGGGCGTGGAGCGGTGGCGAGAGTAGCGTGTACCCTCCGTGGCAAGAGGCCGGACGGTGGTGTATCTGTGCTCTCGGTTTGCGTGAACCTGATCCGGTCTTAAGAACCCCGGTGGCGGGTTGACATATGCAAGGGTTAAGTGCTACATATGTCGTGTGATTGGAGATCCTCAGCTGAGTATAATCGATTCGGATCGCCGTACCTTCGCGATTATGAAGACTTGGTCACTGACCTACAACCTAAGTCTGGATGTGAACATTATGAATAAAAATGATGTTGTATTGATGAGATGGTGAAATTAGACCAGCTGCAAACAGCGTCTATTAATACTTAATTTGGCGTTAAAATATTGAAAGTAAGGACTCACTTTAGTAAGCTATTTCTGCAAAAGTATCTAAGTTGATTCTTGCTAAAGCCTCTCCTTGATTCCCAATTCCAGCATACCCTTGAGAGTCTTTTGTTTAGTCGGGTAAGTCTTGCTGACTAATTCCATACTCAGGGTTTTATTCCCTGTTGTTTTTCAGGATATAACTTTGTGCTGCTGTGATGGTGTTAAGTGCCGGTGGGCTCGGCCTTCTTATATAAGTATACCCCGTCTTTATCTTCTTACTGAGGATGGTCATTTGAGCTAGCATATATTTCAAACTTATACTTTTGTAATCACTCCGATAAAATATTATAAAACTTTTGTAACCTGTAAAATTTGGTAGTAAGATTTCCGCTGCAACAATATTGGGGTGTGTGATTTGTATTACTTAATCCCGCGGTTCTGGTTGAAAGTGGTTTATCCGATGTCCTTGGGGCAATCGGACAGATCCTATTGAGTTATCTGGTGCACATGCATGGTTGTCTGAGGTCTTTGGGACAAGGACAAGTGCATGTGGGCCCAATAACTTGGAGGTTCTGCCACAATTACCCCCTCTCGGCCCAACTATTCGGCCCAAGGTGTGGACAGGCCACCTTGCCTGGCCCAAGGCCCTTATATTTTTCCTAAGCCATGCTCATTTAGTAGGAATATTTTCCACTCCTAAATAATCGTAGAAATAATGTAGAAACTCCGTTCGGACCCCGAAAAATATGAAACCTGTCTCGGCAAAATTCTACACTTAAACTCTACTATCTAAAACCAACTTACCCACTCATGACCAACCTTAAATATCTGGTGAACCCTATTTTTAATTATAACAAAGGTAGGTCCCGGCTTAGGAAACTCCCAATAAATCTGCTCTAACTCCGAATAATACCAGATAACTTCCCATCTCCAGCTAATGAATAAACCTAACCCGGGTATTACCCATCTTGCTTGGTGTTGCATCTTTTTGCGTCTTTTTGAATGTTTGTGCTCCCGATTTGTTCGGGATCTTGTCGATACTAGGACCCGAGAAGCCTAAGGAGGAAGCCGACGACTCGGAGTACGTCCTCGAGCTCGAGGAGGACTTCGCTACAATAGGTCACCCTAACGTCCTCGCCCTTCCTATAGACACGCTTATATGCAGTTGTGCTAGGCCAAAGTTCCGAGCGACTACCGGGAGTGAGACCCCTAAAAACCCGGGATCTCATTCCTAGCCTTCATGAATGTCTCGCCTTATGATATTCATGCCATTTGATTGATAAGCCTTTGTTGATATCATTGCTCCTATTTGATATCATGCTACTACCCTATACGTATACTATTCATGCGACTTGGTGTGTGTATGTGGTATGTGGGTGTGATGGATGGGATTGTGGTGGATTCTTGGCGTGTGTGAAGCAGGATGGGAATGAGCGGGAACAACGACGTGAGTTGGGATTACCGGCAGGGGCAAGCATGTGTGCGTGTAAAAGATTTAGGGGATGACTAAGACATCCCCTGTGACCCTGTGAGTGATTGTGGAACGAGAGAGACGGATGGAGTGAGCGGCCCACCGTTGAGGGTGGCAACCGACTCTAGAGGAGGCAAGCCCTTGCCATGTAAGGACCGAGACGGGTTAACATCGCTTTGGGAATTTCTGGGCATACCATACGCCTTGTGGGTACCAGTTCGGAAGGTGGTCTCCCGTAAGCGACACCACGAACTGTGGCATAAGGCGATAAGTGTTAGGAACGACGCTGATGGTGCGCCCTGTCCGCATCCGATAGACTCCTCCCGAGGGCCCTGGATGGGGGAGTTCACAGTTCTGTTGTGTGGGAGGGAGTACTTCCCACAGATCTTGGCTCAGAAAAGTAGGTTTGGTGCCGTGAGCGGGGGATTTACTGGATGGTGTTGTGTCGAGGCTCGGCCATGCCTCCGCTTCGTATGGGTACAGTTGTACAACCTCTGCAAAGTGTAAATCTATATGTATAGTCGTGTCCACGGTCAAGGACGATCCAAGGGACTTATTTGGTGATGTGTGTGTGTGTGTGTGTGTGTTTGGTGAGTTAAGCCAGGAACCGGTGGTGTGAGACCGGACCTCCTGACTTGTATCTAATATACTACAGCAGTATTTTAGATAATGTCGCATGCCTGCTAGAAAACCAACAGCCACCTAAACTACTAGATTCCACCGCTGACTAAATGCTCGGGATGTTAAGGTGGCCTGCACGCTTATCGGCAGGTTCAGGAGAGGACGAGCCGGAGTACGACTTCGCCAACGACGGGTGGTACGACTAGGTTGCGGGTCTATGCTCAAGGATGCCTATGGAGGACCGAAGACCGCGGCTGCTACTCTAAGCTTCTGGATGCTAGAAGTACTCGTGTGTGTGCGCCGGCCTGCGAGCCAGTGATATTTACCCCAAGTGTTAGGGGATGAAAGCAAACTATCATGCTTAAATTTTGGTATGGATGTGATGGCAACTGGGACTATCATAGTTGTGTAAAAACCCAGTTTTGTCGTTTCAAGGGTGCTCTTTAGTCTCTAGGGCCCATGTCAGCTCGTCCTTTTCTCTGTCATGGGGGAACTCCCCTTCGAAGACTTGTCGATGGCCTCTAGAAGCCTTTCTATTGGGTGCTTTATTTTGTCAGTAAACACCAGCTTTCTCTCATCATCTGACAAACTTCCCCCATGGTTTTGAAGTAGAACCAGGAAACTTGCCCACAGTTTTGGGAAAACTGCGAAACCCCAGTAGGGCGGTGGTTTTGAGGGAAACCACCAAACCATCCCCGTGAAGACGCGTGTCCATCCTTGCCGTGGGCCTCGGCCACCCGTCAAGTCCATGACGCTGTCTTGCACCACACCCGGCGAAGGCTCCGGCCTTCCCGCAAACCACCAAACCGTTCCAGCTTGGATGCGTGTCACCACGAGCATGAGCAACCTGTCAAGTCCATGACGCCGCCTAGCCCCGCACGATCATGCCGTCGACTCGTTGCCGCACCCGTGTCCTTGCACCTTGGCGCCAGGATGGTCGCCCAAGCTACAGAACCGTCCTTCACTGCCGCACGGTCCATCGCACCCGGTTACTCGCCTGTCCCAAATGCCACCGCTTGGTACATCGCACTCGAGCGCTCCACAACTAAATACATGGAATATTAAATATAGACGGAAAAATAACTAAATACACAGATTACGATAATTTTGTGCGATGAATTTTTTGAGTCTAAAAATCTATGATTAGACAATGTCGTGCTACAGTAAACATGTGCTAATGATGGATTAATTAGTTTTAATAAATTCGTCTCATGATTTTCAAACGGGTTCTGTAATTAGCTTTTTTTTTATTAGTATCCGAATACCCCTTCCGACATCTCATAAAACATCCGATATATAAAGAGGACTCTGAGCTGGAAACGCGTGCCAAGGAAGAGCAGTGCGCAGGGAATGAATCAGCCTCTGGAATCCCAGCTGTGGCACTTGTACCTAAACAAACACACCGAAATGAATGATCCTTGTGGGGCTGACTGCCAGGGAAGAAACGGGGGTCTGGATCAGGAGCTGAACTGGAGCATAAACCAAAATAAGCGCTTATTTTTCAACGGTATTTTTCTCTCACAACATATCAGTATAAACGTTTATTTTTTAGTTCAGCGAACAGGGTGTAAGTTTACGTCACATCAGACGTTCGGATGCTAACTAGGAGAACTAAACATGAGCTAATTACACAGCACTAGACTAATCCGCGAGACGAATTTTTAAGGCTAATTAATCCATCGTTAGCAAATGTTTACTATAGCACCAAATTGTCAAATCATGAACTATTTATATGCTTAAAAAAAATCATCTCGCAAAAAAAAACCTTAATTTACCAAATTAGTTTTATAAATAGTCAATATTTAATATTCTAAAATAGTATCAAAACATCCCACGTGACAGGAGCCGAAAAAAACGCGCATCACCCCCAATTAGTTCCACTTCCACCTCACTGCCTGCTACCTGTATTTTTGGCGCTGAAGAATTCTGACTGACATCTGAGGTTAAGAACACAAAGGAGAATGTGGCAGTTAGCCAGACGCGGCCTTTCCAGATGCCCCTGCCTGCGCACCCGGCCTGGTGGTCGGCTCGCTTGTGCTGCCGCTCCTGTCTGCCCTCACAGCTTGCTGCACCTCCAGCAGCACTAAAATGGTGGCGCCCAGCATCTGGTGGCTGGCTGGCGCTGGTGCTGAACCCGCCAGCCCAGCATCTGCAGGCACCACCCAGCCATTTCAAACCGGCTGGAAGGGGCATTTCAAATTCAAACACAAAAAAAGGCGCCAACAACAGGTTTTCCAAACCACATGCCGATTCTGGATGTTCACAGCACATATGTCATCCGAACAACAAATAACAACCTCCCACAGGTTACTAACAGTCCATTTGTAGTTATTAACAGTACATCAACCTTCACTACTCCCTACATACAAACAACAAAGGACAGTCCATCCACTTGTGCAGTCCATACAACAAAAGAATACAACATCTGTTTCGTCCTTTCTTCTATAACCAAGTTTATCCCTGCTATCATGTCTCCTTTTTATTAAAAGACTACACAGACGACTGTGCGTCAGGACGCAGGACTGGTCGAGCAAAATAAGCCTCCGTCGGCGCCAACAGGCGCACTAGACGTCATTGAAAATTGGCCACCACCTTTCCTCCCTATGCGTAGATCATAGAGCCAGCAAAGCCATCAGTTCCAGCATTTTCACTTTATCAACCAACAATAATACTATGATGATGCCACTGCCAACAATGATAGACACTTAGTTGTGGGAGCTTTGCCTATACCGATGTATCTAGGTTGGTGTTAGAAATCGAACGTGGTTAATTGGTCGATTAAAATTCTCATATCAAAATCTAAATAGGTCTATGGAGCCATGAAAAATTAGTCCAAGTAATGTATTTTGTACTCCATCCATTGCAATCTATAGTTCGTTTGACTTTTTTGACCGTTCGTCTTATTCAAAAAAAAAAATTACTTTTATTAATAAAGTAAGCCATAAAAAAAACGATATTTTCATAAATTTTTAAATAAGACAACTGGTCAAACTTGACATGAAAAAAGTCAAACGACTATAATTTAGAACGGAGAGAAGACCTAATATTACCCTTGAGTCCCTCGTGTGTAAAGTATGCGATACAAAAGTTCATAGTTTGGTAAACCTTTCTCGTTTTTTTTTTTCTTTTTACCATTTCCTCTAGACATTTTTGATTAAATCCATCTCATGAAATGCACTAAAGTTAATACAAGTTACGGATGGAAAAAAGTAAACAAGATTTGGGCTACGAATGGATTTGCAACTTTCATGCGAACCGAAATTGAAATGAAGCCTATGGGTCTATGGTATCCTCATCCATGCCCACGGCTGAAAGTTATCTTATCTATCAAATGAAGCCCCGTGGTCTTATTTTTATTTTATATTGAACAGGTTTCAGTTTAGATGAAGTGGAGATTTTGGAGTAGAAATTGGAGTCACAAGGATGAACTTAGAATTTGCAGTCACTTGCTTAGATAATCTACCTGGAAGTCAGGCGCCATCTGATGTTATCAATCTTGCTTTTGTTCATGTATGCTCTTTCGCAGCTTCCTTGCCTTATTATAGTGTTTTTTTTCTCGAACACACAGTAGAGCTGTGTATCTTTGTATTAAGAATGTTATAAGCTGATATAAAGGAAGATTGTTCAATTCATGTTAGGCCTCCAGGCTTCATCATCTATGTCCAGTTTTAGTTTGACTTTATATATGCGGATTTGCAGATATGTCTTGCTATTAGTAACAACCTTGTTGATTCCTTGCCTGATTTTAGATTTACCCTTGAAGAAATCGTGCTGACAAAATAGAAAAGGGCTTCATCCGCCGGCTAAATGACTGGGTGGGTGGAACAAAATTCATAGTTCCGCCACTGCCCACCTTGATCTCAACACAGCAGTAGGTCAGGCTTCTTATTATGTCCTGATTTCAGACTCATATCAAGTTCACCTCAATGCTTTGACGATAAGATCAAGTCTTCATATGTCTACAATACATACTCAAATAATGACACAGCATATGATTTTTCAAATACTTAAAAAAAAAAGAGTATATAACCAATCTATATTTGATTAAGGACCTACCACAAAGAATGAATTTTCATGGATTTAATTTATACACAACAGATACTTCACTGGCTAAACACATTTCAGTATCCCTGGTGGATGGAACTAGCAGCACATAGCATTTTTTTTTTTCAATACATTCTGGTGTACCAGCCCTTGTGCGAAGCTAAGTATGGCCAGCCCAAGACCTGAATAAACTTCGTAGTGTGCTCGATGCACGAACAACCCATAACTTGAGATAGTCCCGGGAGGCCTGCTTCCATATCTCTACGCTGTCGAATGGAATTACCCTTTTCTTCCGAGCCTGCAGCTTTGTGGTTTTGCTTTTACTTGTACGTCCTTTTTGCATTTGTGCACTCGTCTTCTCCAGGTAAAGGTGCGCCGTGCCATGTCTAGACTTGAAACACATTTGGTATTCCTTCGATTCAGGATTCTGATTCAGGTAATTTATCGCCTTGGGTAGTAACTTCTCATCTAGGTCTTGCAGGCATGCATTGGTGTGTACCACCATTCCCTTCTCCTTTTCAGCAATCACCTCTAGAGCATAGGTCTCAGCTCCAGGCTCCATGTCCTCTGGAGAGTCGTGAGGTATGATCAAAACTCCTACTTTCACTGGCGGAAAATCTGAATCCTGAAAACCAGTTCCTCCATGTTGAGCTGCAGAACTCAGATTAGTTTTGTCCTGACGAATTGACGATAATAAGATACCGAGACCTGGCACTGCAGTGCAGGTGTACCACAATAACCTCCTCCGGAAATGTGCTACCAATAACAGAGGAGGTGATCAAGTTGTTGTTGTTCTTGTGCTCGTTGCAACAAAGAGGGTTTGGACGATACCACTGAGTCAAACTGCAGTGGACGTTGTTCCAGTACTCATTTTTGGTATGGAGACCATACGGCAACCAGGAGAAATCTTGCGTAGGCAGCTGAATGAGCTCTCTCTTGACACATTCTGCGGTAGGCTTCAACCGCGGCGTGACTGACTGCAAGCACCTGATGATGACGCCGAGTATGTCAGTGCTTTCAGAGAGCCGCAGCATGAAGCCAAGATATAAACCCCTTGAGGAATTCATGTGAACTGCGTGGTACTTCATAGATTTCCCTGCAAGAAGATGGCCGATGAGAGGGTTGAAGAACGTGTACTTCCAGGGGGTTCCACCGACCTCGACGAACTTGAGGAATTCATGTGAACTGTCTGCAAACCTCTCGAATCTCCGGACATCGCTACTGCCTGAGCTTGTCTCATCTCTGCTAGCGCCGGCGGCGGGGAAAGACGAGATAAATGACTTGGTAGCATGAGCAATCCGTTTGGGAAACGAGGACTGCCGGATCTCTTCCTCTTCCAGGGCGCGCTGCTTGCACCTCCGCAGAGCGCCGTCACACTCCTCTGCGGCGCGCTTCAGCTTGCTCCGCCACCTTAGCAGCGGCACATCAGTGACCTGCCATTTTTCAGCCATGTGCAGCGCGGACTCCATCTTGATGTGTGCCATCTCCAGCCTTTCTATGTTTTCTGCTGCACTGGACTTGCCATCATCCTTAGCGAGGAGGCTTGAGACGATCTTACTCACTGTTTCGCTAACGACAGCAGAGCACACCATCGCCGCCATCAACAATCCGCAGAAAAAAGCCTGAAAACAAACGAATACGTATATATGATGAACTTGGAGCCAAAACAGAGGATACATGCGTAACTAAAGAAAATTAGCCAAGTATTCTCACGCTGTAGTTGCTTTTGTTGTCGGCAAGGCCCAGAGATGGATCACTTTGTAGTGTGGGATTGCGATCCTGGGCGAAGGGTTTGCAGCATGAAGAGGTTCAAAGTTCTGAGTGAGAGATACGCGTATGTATAGGTTCAAGGGATATATAGCAACGAAGGAGAACTGAAGTCATCATTCAAGTCAAGATGGCGTTCCACTAGGACATTCGATAGATTAGATTTGTGCTTCCCACAATCCCACCTTTGAAGTTTAGGCCTTGAGCCTCAGATAGACGACAAGAAAGAGACCATTGCCAAGTCTCAAGTCATCAGCAGTATTATTACTTTATTAGTCAAGTTCCATGTTCAGAAGCTCAGAGTTCTGAGTGGGAGGTACAAGGAGAACTGAAGTCATCAAGTAAAGCATTGAATTATTTTGATAACTGACATAATAAACCTCGAGAGCACACCACAGATATATATATATATATATATATATATATATATATATATATATATATATATATATATATATATATATATATATATATATATATATATATATATATATATATATATATATATATATATATATATAATATAAACCTCTCCGCGTCTTGAGCACGTCGTCAGAGAGGACAATACTCCAGTTGCTTGACTGGCCCAGTCTGCTGCGTGTTGAGCACAAACAACACGACAAAGTCAGTCAACCCACCAACCACATGTATTTCCCTTCCAGAAACCAGATTATTGTGAAAGTCGTCTAGCATAGCATGCATGCGCACTACCACTACATACAAAGTAAGTATGGATTAAGTGTTTGAAATGATTTGTAGCAACATCTGTCTTTTTCCACTAGTGTGGCTCACTCACCAGCCGTCTCTACAGTGATTATACTTCAAACCCACTAGATACTAGTCCTGACTGTGGGGGTTGCGATGGGCTTCTATGGTAGCTTCCCTTAATGAACAAGGCATGGTTGTAGAAGGTGAAAGAATCTGAATTGCTTTGAAGAACGTTTCACTTCCATTAACCATTCCTTTGATGGTTCTACCTTGGGGAAAGCTTCCTTAGAAGGAAGTGTTGTGTGCTTTTCGTGCCAAGAGTGATTTGACGTGTTGTCGTAGTCCTTGAATTAGATCAGAAAATCCGAAGGATGAATTACTCGTTCCTCCGGTGTTTGAAATTTAGTTGAGGGCTCATCAATCGAATCTAGGAATGGTATGGGTTTGGATTCGGCTAGTGAGGGCTCCTCACATCTTGACATGGCCTTTTCTTGGAGGGGTTTGGTTTCTACGACGGAAGAAGTTTGCTTTTCTAGAATGTGATCAAGGATTTTCTTTTGTTCTGTCATAGGTTTGTGTGTAAATGACCGTCCGATGGCCATGTTGAGGTATTGGGCAACTTCTATGTTGAGACCCAAACAAAAGAGTTGCAATAACACGCTATCAGGTAAAGATAAGTCTGGGCCGGAGTGTATTAAAACTAAAAACTTGGCCTAGGCTACACCTGTAGACTCCTTCTTGTGTTGCTCAAAGCCGAGGGCTGCCCTTGGCAGAGAGACGATACGAGATATAGGGAAGAATGCAAGATAAAACTTGTCTTTAAGTGCACCCAATCTCCATTTGCACTTTCTTCAACTTTCGTGTACCATTGCTTCGCCTTCTTTGTGAGAGAGAAAGGAAACAATTTCCACTTAGAGTTTCTTGTGTCATGCCAGAGATGCTTAGGCATGAACACATTTCCTCGAGCTCTCACAAGTGATTGTATGGGTCATCGTTATCATGCCCGGAGAAGGGTTGTGCCTGAACCATGGCTATCAAGCTAGGGTGGAGTTCATAGCAAGACGAACGGATTGGTTTTGAAGGTGGTGGCTCAAAGAACTCACTCTTCGAAGTGGAAAGGTTTGGTAGTAGTAATGGCTTCATGATGAAAAAGATAAAAGGAAAAACTATTTTCTTTATATGAAAAGAAGGATGAAAGATATTAGGACGAACTAGGTTCAAAGATGATACAACAACCGTTCCTCGGCAATGGTGCTAGAAATGCTTGTTGGTATTTCTTAATGTATGCAGAAAGAATCCGCAAGCACATGGAATTACCATTGTAGCACTTCACCCGGAAGTATTCAGGGTATCGTATTTTCCGGAGGGAACGGAGGTACTTTTCTAGCTAGTTCGTCCAAGGACAACACAAGGACAGAGTTGGCAAGGGTAGAGAAGGATTTCTAAGGCTTTAGGGTCCATGGATAGATAAACTCTACTACTACTTGCTTACTTCGGACATTGGCGTACACCTGGTCTACCAAGCGTTACCGGCCTATAGCTCTACGCTGAACCCGAACGTGGGGGTTTACAAGGGATGGACAGGGCCATCACCACCTGCCGCCCACCCCTCAACCGTGGGGAACGAGGCAGACGAAGGTAGCCTCTAGCCTAGACACCACATCTACGCTATCGATTACTACTCTAGCGTTGATCAGGGTTATCCATCTCTATCAGGGCCCTCTACTGGAGTATCCGTTACATGAACAGACGATGAACCCGCAAGTGAATAAGACTAAAGCTCAACTAACGGAAAGACTTTTATAGAAAAAACCACGAACACTTAGCGAAAGATTTTGCCAAGGTACAAAAGCTTGTGTTCGTAGAGGTACAAGGGGAAAGGCTATCGACAAGTCCAGAACTTCCATGATCTTCCCCTCACATCTCTCCCTATCAACTCTAGATAGCTAGCTAGTGCCTAGGCCCATGGAGTGGTGTTCTTATTTCTACAAATGAGGTAGTTCTTCTTCTCCTCTGTGTGTTGTTGTTTTGAGAGGAGAGGGAGCCTCCTTCTATAGGTGGAGATGAGGTAGTTTATCCCTTTGAATATTCCTTCTCCCTCATTAAGTGAGCCAACCGACCTCTAGGTGCAGTGAACCTGGACAAAACCTTAGCAACCACCTTTGTAAAGTCAATAAGAGGCAACCCATGTGAGATGGGGTCGTTTGGGCTAGCTGGGGGGCGCAACAGGGGTGCGACCACACCTTGGTTGAGCCCAAACCTGCCCATCTTCGATGGGTGATCTCCTGTGAGTTTTGTGACCTGACCCATGGGTGGTTGGCGCGAAGTTGACGGTGATTTGCTTTGGTTATGGACTTGTTCTCTACTTGTTTGGGCCTTGAATCTTCTAGTGATTGGGCCCCTCTCCTTTGGGCTTGCGTAAAATGGTATTTATGCTTTGTTCCTTTGCACATTCTTGGCCCTTTATGTGCATCTCCATAAATATCATCCCGCTAAAGGTCAGACACCAAAACTTGAGGAAATTGTTAGTTTAAAGTCCTATTTCTAAGTTTAGGTATTTGTTGTAACACCCTAAAATTTGCCTAATTTTGAAAACCTAATTTTCTAGAATTTAATAAACCAAATATGAATTTATTTGGATTTAATAGGAATTAGTTATTATTTTCTCTATGGGATAAATAATATTTTTGGTAATAAAAATATTTTATAAAAATATTGTTTGATGCATTAATGCTGGAACATTATTTTTGGATTGATTTGTTGCGAGGAAATTTGAATTCAAATTAGATTTGAATTTGAATTTGAGAAATGGATTTGAAAACACAATAAAAATGAAAGGAAAACTTAAGCTTACCTGGAAGCCCAAAGCCACAACCTGCTTCCCCATCCTCTTTACACGCAGTCTTCCAAAGTTGTTGCTACAGCCCAGCTCCAAACCGAAACGCGGCCCATCTCTTCTTTTCTCTCCGCGCAAAGCCCAGTGAAGAGCGTGGTCAACTCCAGCTGTCCGCGGCCGTAGCCCAGCAGCTTGAGGCCCAGTATCGCGTGGCCCATTTCCGCTGAAAGCGCGCACTCCCTCTTCTGTCTCGACCACCGACAGGTGGGCCGTGCCTTGCTTCCACTGACAACCGGGCCCGCGCTATCAACTTCTTCCTCTTCCTCGTGCTAGAGTTCAGATCGATCACTGTCCGATGGCGTTCATCCGTTGGACTCCTTTCCCCGCGTGCTTCCCACGTCAGGACAGACTATAAAATGAGGACCAGGCCCCCCCGCATCACCTTACGCAACTCGTATCTAGTGCTAGCTCTTGTTTCCGTGCTTTGTTCATTGAATCCGCGAGCTACCGTGAGTTTCACCCGCCACCGAATCTCGCCGAGATCAGAGCGTTGCTACTCTTGTGAGCCGGTTCGCGAGTTGCACAAGAATCTCATGGAGTTTTTCCCGCGGGTAATCGGAAATTTTGGGCACTGGTTGGTCCTCTTCCAGTTTACAGTGCCAGATTTTCGCTGTATGCTGTCTTCAGGTCTCAACAAGTCTTCCGCGTCGTGCTTATCTAGTCAGGTAAAGAGCCCTAGCCTTCCTCTCGCTCCTAGTCTAGATCCGGCAGTGATTAGTGAGCGGCAGCAGGAGATCGGAATTTTTCCGGTGAGTTCACCACCGCTTAATTTGAAATTCATAATTAGGTTTAAACTCTAATTACTTTTGAATAGGAAATCTTGTTTAATTCATAGTTTATTCATTTTAAGTCCGTTATGGGTGATTCGACTAGCATTGGATTCGTGTCATCGTGCTCTAGGTGTTAATGTTAATGTTTATCATGCTACTCCTTTATAAATTTATTGGTTAATAGTAGTTTGATTAATGCTTTATGAAATAGGGTTTATAATTAAAATTAACCTAGATAATCATTAAGATTAATATTAATATTCATGTCTTTTTTTATTATAACATGTTTAGTTCCACTTTAAGATGTAAATGCTTTTATTTAGCCCTTGTCACATGTTCCTAAAGTTTGTAAGTTAGATATTAAATGATTAATATATGCAAATGAATGTCATCTTAAAGTTAATACTAGAATTTGATCTATGATTTGTTGTAAATAAAATCTTAATTAGTTTTCACTTGTTCAAGTTTAAATCTCATTAATCTAATCTGAATATTCTCTAAAATAGTTTATATGATAAAGTTTATAGTGTTCCTTTGATTTATCTTATAAAGGAAAATCTTAGGAAAATCATACATTTTCAACCGTAGCTCCGTTTTGAGTGAACGACCTATCCACGTGATCGTAGCGATGCATAGGTTAGTTTTACAATATTTTCATCTTGTGTTTTCATTGATTGGTATACTGTTCTAATATAGATGTATATGTGTATGCTATGCATGTGCTTGTCTGGTATGCTTGTGTGGTATTCTATGATCGTGTCCAATCGGTGAGAATTACGTGGTGATCAAGAATTGAGTATTTGAAGATTGTCATCTACAGAAGAAGGATCTCAAGTCAAAGGCAAGTAAAACATGGGACTATCCTTGTTACCTATTCACTTTTAATCATCATGATTCATATTGCATGTTTCTAATTTGTTACCTTAAGGACATCTTAGATATTGTTTATCTTGTGCCTTGATACCTATTGGGTTAAATTGCATATGGGTAGTTATTACTAGTGCTTGAATTAAAGTAATATGATTTGAATATGAAATACTAGTTACATTGAATGATGGCAACATGAAATGATGATCCCAAGATGATGTTTAACAATTTGGATTCAAGGGGGCTAGACTTTTGTTCTAGCATTCCTCTACTTAAGGACTTATCTGTAAGTGAAATCCAGGATTGACAGTGCTACCGTGGGGGCTATATGGCTCTGGTATTAGTTAAGTATGAAGATAGTTTCTTTCATATTGGCTTTTAATCCGGAGCTCTTTGCCGAGCCGGTATTAACCCTAGATCTCTGTGTGTACAACTGCGGTATGTGCCATTTAGATAGCATTTAATATCCCTTGCCACTGAATCTGGATTGACTGTTAATATGTTTGGAAGCCTTTTGAAAGACTTCTTAGTGAACCCTTCCAGCCTATCTCAGAGTGGGTTAAGAGGCTAGTTATCTCTTGTAGTGGGAGGTAGTTACCTCGGGAGAAAGGGTAAATCACGGCCCACGGGTAAATATGCGCAACCTCTACAGAGTGTTTTAAAACTAGTATACTAGCCTTGCTTAAGGTCACGAGCGGCCTTGGACGTCTTGCAGAATAGAGATATGAACAGAGGCTATGATGAATGAGACATGGATTCAAGAGTATGGTGGTTACTGGGTGATGATGGATTGTGATGAGAACTTATAATAATAACTATATGGGTTAATGGGGTTAAGCATAACTTGTTGTTATTATATTTAATTGCTAAAAAGTTTGACTTACTATTAAAAGCTGATGCAGTAAACCAGTGTCTATCCTTTTGAGCCTCATAGCCCCATGTTATATTTGTTGAGTATGTACGTGCTCACTCTTGCTATTTCAACTACGATAGTCAAGGCTTGTGATCAACCATTCAATTGTCCCTGTGGAGTTGGTGTCTACACCTGAGGAACGAAGTTGTCTATCCGCTGATTGCTATATAAGGTTATACTCTGATTATATTACGTATGTTATTATAAAGCGTCTTTTGATATTATCATATTTGTGACTATATGTGAGATTTGATATCCTGGGCTCACATATGATGTGCATCTGGATTTGTCCTTAAATCCGGGTGCGACAAAGTGGTATCAGAACAATGTTGACTGTAGGACGCAAGCCTAGTTAGAACTGGAACGTTTTAGCATGCTCCATTTATCTGATTCTTACTTCTCACCTAGGTCTTGCTACCTACCAACATCCTGCTCATCTTACCTCACTTCTAATTGAAAGGGAAATATGCTTTAAAACCTTTTCCTAAATGATTTTGGTGGTTGAATGTCCAACACAAACAATTGGACTAATTAGTTTGCTCTAGATTACATGTTCTACAGGTGCCAAAGATTCAACTCAAAACCAATAAAAAGAACAAGACATGGTTCAAAAGAAAGGAGCAAAGAGAAACCGAAGTGCTCCCTGGTATGGCGCACCGGACTGTCCGGTGTGACACCGGACAGTGTCCGGTGCACCACCGGACAGTGTCCGGTGCACCAGGGAGGATTGCCTTCAAACTCTTCACCTTCGGGTTTCTCAGGCGCAGCCCACTATAATTCACCTGACTGTCCGGTGCACCACCGGACAGTGTCCGGTGCTCCAGAGTGAAGCGGCTCTGAACTAGCCAGCTTCGGGAAAATGGGAGGCCGCTCCGCTAAAATTCACCGGACTGTCCGGTGCACCAGCGGAGCAACGGCTACTTCGCGCCAACGGTCGACTCTGACAGAGAACAGTGCTGAACAGTACACGCGGCAGAAGTCAGAGCAGAAGATCAGAGGGGCACCGGACTGTCCAGTGCTGCACCGGACTGTCCGGTGCCACATGAGGACAAAGCCTCCAACGGTCGACCAGCTCCAATCTCAACGGATAGGATGACGTGGCTGGCGCACCGGACATGTCCGGTGTGCACCGGACTGTCCGGTGCGCCCATCGCCAGCAGCTTCTCCAACGGCTACAAAATTGGATGGTGGCTATAAATACCACCCCAACCGGCCACTTCAAGGTGTGGGAGTCCAAGCAACATTCCAAGTCATCTAGTTGACATACTCAAGCCCTCCCCACCACCTATATTCATTGATACATCCTATACACAAGATCTAGCCCACTACAACCAACACAAGTGCCACAAAAGAGAGAGCAAGCAATTGAGAGCTACTCAATTGAGTTTAGCCCTAGTGCCTTGTGAGATACATTGAGAGATAAGTGTGTGCTTCATCCTTGTGTTCATTTGCGCGTGGAGTTTTGACTCCCATTCAAACTTCCTCCAAAGTGTTGGAGGCTTGTAAAAGCTAGCAAGAGACACCAAAGAGTGTGGTGGTCCTTGCGGGATCGAGAGTGATCCTTGAGAAGAAGAAGAGCTCATCGATCCTTGTGTGATCGGTGGAGAGAGGGAAAGGGTTGAAAAAGACCCGTCCTTGAGTGAAATCCTCAACGGGGACTAGGCCTTCGAGGGCCGAACCTCGGTAAAACAAATCACCCGTGTTCATTGTGTTTCTTGCTTGTGATTTGTTTGCTTTCCTTTCTCTAAGTTTTCTTGCGCCATTCCTCGCTAACATATTTTGGTGTTGCTTCAAGTTAAATACTCATTTGGTGGAGCAACCCTTTGCAAGAAAGAACTTTACTTATTGCTCTTCTCATCTAAGCCTTCTTGCTCTACTATCCATATATCTAGTAGTTGTATTGTTTATCAATTCCGCATTATTTCAAAGCAACCTTGGTTACAAGCAAAGGACTTAGTTCTTATACTCCGATAATCATATTTCTTGTTCTAACCACTAATCAAAGGATCTAGTTGGGGGATAAAGTTTTAATTTTCAGGCTTCGCCTATCCACCCCCCCTCTAGGCGACTTTCAATTGGTATCAGAGCTAGGCACTTCATCTTGAGTCTAACAACTCGAAGTGATGGCTCGTAGAAGATCCCAAAAGAACAAGAAGACAACTCCGAATGAGAACAAGGAGGTAACTCTTGAGATATTACTTTCCGATTGTTCTAATTATGATTCATGGTCCACTAGAGTAATAAATGCCTTTAGAATCATAGATCCACAATTAGAACAAATTTTAGACAAGAGTATTATTCCTCCTAACTATGCTAGGGAAAATGCCTCCGAAGAAGATTTAAGATGTATTCGCTTAAACTATCTAGCTTATGACATCTTAAGTAAATCCCTTAGCAAAGAAGATTATCATGCTTTCATAATAAAATATGATAAACCTATTTGTGATGTGCATGATATTTGGACTAGAATTAAAACTAAATTTGATAAGTCAAAACATGATAGTTCATTTTGTGCTTCTACTTCCTTTGGTATTTGTGATACTAATCATTGCAAGGAAGAAGAAGAAAATGATCGATGGAGACCAAACGATGAATCCACCTCTCCAAAAGGTTTGTCTTCCCATCTCGATTCCCACATGTGTTGTGTGGCTAATGAAATTGATAGCGGAAGCACAAACGAGGAAGAGGAGGAAGAAGGAAGCTCCGTGCAACTCTACGCTCACCTAAGCCAAGAAGATAAGGCGGTTATGCTCAAACTTCTAGAAAGAGCGAAAGAGGAAAGCAAAGCTCGTCAAATGCTAGAAGATATTCTCTCCATGAAAATGCAATGCTTTGACGAGTTGACTAAAGAACATGAGGAGTTAAGGTGCTCTCATGTTGATTTGGTCCAAAGGTATGAAACTATTTCAATTGAGCAAGATAACGCTTTACATTGTATCGCTCAATTAGTAAATAGGAATACCTTGCTTAAAGACCAAGTAGAAAAGCTAAAAGTTGAAAATCTAGCTTTTCAAGAAAAATATGATATGCTCCTATGCTCTCATGAAAATCTTATGGATGATCATATCATGTTAAACATTGCTCATGAGGTTGTGATAGAAAACTTAAAATTCCAACAACCTCACTCTTGCACATGTGTTCATATTGATACTATATTACCATGTGCTAATGCTTGTTGTCCGTCGACAAGCAAATCTTCTTTTGAGCTAGAATTTGCAGGAACAAATGATGATACATATCAAAAGCTCAAAGAAGAAAATGAGAGGCTAAAGATGAGCTTGACACAACTTAAAGGGAAATGCATCGCTCAACCTTCTCAAGATAACCGTGATTACATGGTGAAGAAGCTTGAGACGGGAACAACCGTGGCATGCACTACATCCCTGGAAGAAAATGTCAAGGACTTGAGGATTACCAAGAAGAGGAAGCAAAAGAAGAAAATCAACACCTCTTTCAAAAGCCTCAATCATGCCTCCATAAAAGGTAACATCCAAGGTAATGATCAAGCCATACTTCACACTAAGAAAAATAAGAAGTGTAGTGAATGCTTTGAAGAGGGACACTTGATTAGGTCATGTCCCTACATTAAAAATGGCTTGATTATTAACAAGGATGATAGACTTTGTTTTAAATACTCAAAGAAGGGACACTTAATAAAATCTTGTCCCCATTTGAAACAAAGAGGCATAGGGTTAGAAAAGAAAGTTTTTACTAACCATGTAGCAGGCAACAAACAAGGAAAGAAGAAATCTTCAAGACTTCAAAAACGCCTATGCTACACATGCCGGAAAAAGGGACATCAATGCAAGGATTGTCCCATTGGTAACAACTCCACTCCTAGCTTGTCAATTAATTCTCATATAACTAGGCAACCTAAAATTGCAACTTGTGCTAGAAAGGTAATGAGGTTACCAAGCGCTAACACAAAGGACTTTTGGGTTCCTAGATCTTTGTTTACTAACCTTAACGGACCCATCAAGCGATGGGTACCAAAATGTGCTTGACAAGCTTTGTAGGAGGAGGAGATGATATGAAGCCTTGGGGTGCTTAAGAGAGTTCATTCAATTCTTATCAACTCAAGCTATCAATCTTCAAATGATCTTCTTATTCAAGATTGACCCAAGGTTACTTCAATTTATTATATTCAAAACCCATATCATCTCGGGAAGATGTTAATGTTGTAGGAAATAAAGAATCATCATGTGTGGAAAATCAAGGCCTACAACATAGAGGAATGTCAAAGGACGGTAACACTTATGCTTTTAAGTGCAAACATCTTAAATTATCATCTCTTATGTGTCTTGTGTAGTCACATAGAAAAAGGAAGCACTTAAGAAGTTTTTAAAATTATGTCGCCATTCTTTGAAGAAATTCCTTTCATATGGTAGGTTGCATATTCTTCATTTCTATATTATGGCAATCTACACGCTTTAAAATTGTTGCAAGTTACCATGGCATGTTTTACTTTAATTATCCAATTATTGCCATGATTCTAGATATAGAGAGACATTTCAAGTTCTTAAAAGAATAAGGTGTCATGTAAGGAATTCAAATCCTTAGGACACTTATAAAAGGAAAACTCTCTCTATAACTAGAATAGTGAGACTAATGATTTTTTTTCTAAGTAACCCAAGTAGTCTCACTTGTAGAGAATAGGTTTCTCTTTGGAAAAGCATGTAATCTAACATGAAATGAAAAATCAATCCAATAATTTATGATGCACTTCTACTTGCTTAAATTGGATTTGATTTTTTCACATTTATCGCTTTCCATATCATGAATTAGATTTATTCCCATAATCTTAAAGGATTATTTATGCTTGTTTCATAAGTTAAAATTGAGCATAACATCATCTATGGATAATCTAGTTCATGCTATGAAGTTTCCATGCTTTTAGTAATATAGCTTTTCATTCCCTATCAAAAATGATTACTAAATGGAAACTAGTGCTTGTGTTACTAACATATCTCTTAAGCTTACTTATAAATATGCCAAAAGAGAAAGTGCACAAGCCTCATGGGTTGATCTTCACCCAAAAGAAGAAAGGTAAAAGCAAAGGTATGGGAACTCATCTTCTTAATTAAGTTTAGTTCCCATCTCAATGGGTATTTAATCTAAATTATCATATTCTACCCTTGTGAGGAATAGACTCTTTATTGGACCAAAATTAACTAAGTGTGCATTTAATATCATATTCATAAATGCGCTTGTCCATTAGAATCTAATTCATGCCTTTGCTATATCTGTTCTCATATTGATATGCTTTTAAAGTTATGATAATGAGTTCAATATGAAAAAGTAAAATTCCCATGATTGATCCAATATCAAAAGGGTGCATATTCCTCTTTCCAAGTAAAGTGCACTAATGTTAAGGATTTTACTTCATGTCTATTTGACTTATGGATGATGAATTGTTCATATTTATTATCTAAAGAAATCATCCTTCGCCATATACTCCCTTGCGCCATTAACATCTCTCTTGAGTATTTTCAATGAGTTTGGAAGGAAAAAGAGATAACTACAAAGGGAGGACACTCAAATGAAAAAGGAAGAACATCAAGGACAACAACACCAACTTGGAGGATGAGGTCTTAAAAATAATCAATGGTGTGGTTGTAAGCATTCTTATCCCTTTCATTTTGAGAATGCAAGGCGCAAGTTATTTATTGCAAATTTTATGAGCCTTGAACAAGATGTATAATGGGTCTCCTTTTATGTCTTTAAAAGTAAGTGCACTAAATCAATTCTTTCAAATACTTGGTGCATACCTTTAGGGGGAGTCTATTCTTATATCTTGATTATGTTGAGACTATTGCTTTATCTTAGTAATTCCATATAGTCTCTTGAATAAGAATAATGTTTCTCATATACTATGCTACTCCACATCAATCCAACTTGTTAAAATAATGTCGCTTTTATCAAGGATTGTTGCTTTCATTGCTAAAGTAGCATGCTTATTGGATTCTCCCATTTTAAGCTTAATTCATATTCCAATATGTTACTCTCTTGATCACATCCATTGTTTGTTTGATCATAGAATAACATCAAATGACACTTAGTGCCTCATACTCTTTCAAATCGATATCTCTCTTGATATGCACTAAGTTAAAAGGAGAACTCATGATTCATTTATGCAATTTGTGATCCACTTGATATATGTTAACCATGTCTTAGAAAAAGGATCACTAGTTGTAAGAACTCTCTCTTGTGCAAAATATTTTCACACACTGTCATTAAGCATAGGTCTTAAGCAAACAAGACCAAGGACATAAGCACAATGGAGAGAGCGTATACAAGTAAAGGTACAAAAAGGGTATAACTAATTCCTATCATTTACATATGTACCTAAATCTTCCTCTTATATACACTCTTTGCATATCTTGTATAAAAGGAAGAGAAAGCATGTCCTTTGCATTTATCCCTGCTTCATACCTAGTTTAACCTCTTAAAATTTCACTCATGCATTATTGCATCTTTGTTAAAACTAGATGAAGTGGTTTTATTGTCAAAGAGCTTAAAGCTTAACCTTGTAACGAGGATAAGCTACCTTTGTTCCAAAGGTGGATGGTCCTTAAGTCTCTTTGAAATCTTTAAAGGAAAATGCTTAAAATGTTTGCAACATGCTTTCATAAGTGCATAATCTGTCATGAGCATCACACATATACTATGACACAATGCACTTCACTTTCTCTATGATATAGACTTGTTCTCATTAACCTAATTATGTGCACTTGGCATTTAAGGCCAAAATATGTATTCCTCTCAAGGCACATATTTAAGGGGGAGAAATCTATATTGTATAGAACTATGATCATGCTTAATTGACATATCTTTTGATCATATCTCTTTCATTTTGGTACAAATGCATATATCTTATTATTCTCGTACCATGACTATGACTAATATGTTTCCAAGTATATTTCTATACTAAGTCATAGATTGAAAGGGAAATGGAGTCTTCGGCGAAGACAAGGCTTCCACTCAACTCTATCGGTACTATTTATCCTTCGCCATCACTCCACACTAGCTCTCCACATTGGTATAATCTTTCACTCATATATTATTTGCCAAAGGGGGAGACAACTTATAGAAAGGGGCTTATATTTCACTCATATGTATCCGTTTTTGGCGATTCATGCCAAAGGGGGAGAGAATGTTAGCCCAAAGCAAAAGGACCGCACCACCACCTAATTTTAAATGAGTTTCAGTTGAAAATTTCAAATTGGTATCTTATTGTGTTCAAAAGGGGGAGAAAGTAGTATTTCAAAATCAATATCTTAAAACCCTCTTGAACACTAAGAGAAGGATTTAATCTAGGGGGAATTTTGTTTAGTCAAAGGAAAAGCATTTGAAACAGGGGGAGAAATTTTCAAATCTTATGAATGCTTCTCAAAATTATTATTCATTTACCTTTGACTATTTACAAAAGACTTTGTAAAAGAATTTCCAACTTGTGGCGCAAGCATGGTCCAAAATGTTAAAAATAAAGAAAAGCATCCATGCATATCTTATGAAATGAATATTGGTTTAATTCCAAAGCAATCTTTGCACCTATCTTATGCAAACTAGTTCAATTATTCTCTCATATATTTGCTTTGGTTTGTGTTGGCATCAATCACCAAAAAGGGGGAGATTGAAAGGGAAATAGGCTTTAAAACCTTTTCCTAAATGATTTTGGTGGTTGAATGTCCAACACAAACAATTGGACTAATTAGTTTGCTCTGGATTACATGTTCTACAGGTGCCAAAGATTCAACTCAAAACCAATAAAAAGAACAAGACATTTCAAAAGAAAGGAGCAAAGAGAAACCGAAGTGCTCCCTGGTATGGCGCACCGGACTGTCCGGTGTGACACCGGACAGTGTCCGGTGCACCAGGGAGGATTGCCTTCAAACTCTTCACCTTCGGGTTTCTCAGGCGCAGCCCACTATAATTCACCGGACTGTCCGGTGCACCACCGGACAGTGTCCGGTGCTCCAGAGTGAAGCGGCTCTGAACTAGCCAGCTTCGGGAAAATGGGAGGCCGCTCCGCTAAAATTCACCGGACTGTCCGGTGTACACCGGACTGTCCGGTGCACCAGCGGAGCAACGGCTACTTCGCGCCAACGGTCGACTCTGACAGAGAACAGTGCTGAACAGTACACGCGGCAGAAGTCAGAGCAGAAGATCAGAGGGGCACCGGACTGTCCAGTGCTGCACCGGACTGTCCGGTGCCACATGAGGACAAAGCCTCCAACGGTCGACCAACTCCAATCTCAACGGATAGGATGACGTGGCTGGCGCACCGGACATGTCCGGTGTGCACCGGACTGTCCGGTGCGCCCATCGCCAGCAGCTTCTCCAACGGCTACAAAATTGGATGGTGGCTATAAATACCACCCCAACCGGCCACTTCAAGGTGTGGGAGTCCAAGCAACATTCCAAGTCATCTAGTTGACATACTCAAGCCCTCCCCACCACCTATATTCATTGATACATCCTATACACAAGATCTAGCCCACTACAACCAACACAAGTGCCACAAAAGAGAGAGCAAGCAATTGAGAGCTACTCAATTGAGTTTAGCCCTAGTGCCTTGTGAGATACATTGAGAGATAAGTGTGTGCTTCATCCTTGTGTTCATTTGCGCGTGGAGTTTTGACTCCCATTCAAACTTCCTCCAAAGTGTTGGAGGCTTGTAAAAGCTAGCAAGAGACACCAAAGAGTGTGGTGGTCCTTGCGGGATCGAGAGTGATCCTTGAGAAGAAGAAGAGCTCATCGATCCTTGTGTGATCGGTGGAGAGAGGGAAAGGGTTGAAAAAGACCCGTCCTTGAGTGGACTCCTCAACGGGGACTAGGCCTTCGAGGGCCGAACCTCGGTAAAACAAATCACCCGTGTTCATTGTGTTTCTTGCTTGTGATTTGTTTGCTTTCCTTTCTCTAAGTTTTCTTGCGCCATTCCTCGCTAACATATTTTGGTGTTGCTTCAAGTTAAATACTCATTTGGTGGAGCAACCCTTCGCAAGAAAGAACTTTACTTATTGCTCTTCTCATCTAAGCCTTCTTGCTCTACTATCCATATATCTAGTAGTTGTATTGTTTATCAATTCCGCATTATTTCAAAGCAACCTTGGTTACAAGCAAAGGACTTAGTTCTTATACTCCGATAATCATATTTCTTGTTCTAACCACTAATCAAAGGATCTAGTTGGGGGATAAAGTTTTAATTTTCAGGCTTCGCCTATCTACCCCCCCTCTAGGCGACTTTCACTAATCATGAAACCTTGCCTCTGTTTAAATTCTCTCTGTCTAACTTCTGTCTACATAATTGGATAGTATCAAGGAAGGGCACTTGGTTTACTCTTGCCCATAAGATTTATACTCATACCGTGTTTATGAGCTAAGAGTTTATGTCCCCTATGTAATTATATCGTTAGTAACGAAGTCTAGTTGGGTCTGTGTGCTTTATGAACCCTGAATGCTTGATTTATTGCTTTGTGCATATGATTGATTTGGATCTTTGTAACGAGTGCAATGATTTTGTGGAGTTTGTCCACAATTTCATTTAGTTAAAGTTTAAAGATAATGGAATAGATAGTTGGGTTTCTCTTCTCTCTTATTCTTTCTTTCTCTTCTTTCTTGTTCCTTCTATCTTTTCCCATTGAAGCAATTCCTAATCTTACCTTAGTCAATGGAAGATGAAGAATTTATGGAAGAAAATATTTTGGAAATAAGAGTCACCTTGATAGTTACGTTGGATTAAGAGTATGAAAATGACAAGACCATACCAAGTGAGTTTGTTGGAATCTAAGAAGGTCATGCGGATAGCTAATCAACATTAGAAGAAAGAGTCTGCTACCCTTTGGTTCCCTAGTTTCCCTCTTTTCTTTCAAGGGGGGTAGCCAAGCCCAAGCTTGTCTACCTAGATGAGTTCTCTGCTATTTCTTACTAGTCTACCATTAAGAGTGATAAGAATAGTTACACCTTAAGTCCAACATATTGGAAACAAGATGGTTGCTATTTGGAGAAGTGACTTACTTGGTGTCTAAGGAGTAATACCAATTCTGATCCACCTTGACCAAATTTTATAAGCTTTGGAGCAAGCACCGGTACATGAAACCAATTGCCAAGAAGATCTAAATTCATCTCAGCTATAGCTTCAGCAACAAGAGTAGCAATATGAGAATCAAGCCTCACCACTATAGGAATTAAATATGGTCCTTATATGGAAGAAGACTCATAATACCCTTACTAAGTGAAGGGTGTTATGATATTGGTGATATTGGAACATTACACTAATAGTGGTACTGTAAGATTGCGGAGGAGAATCAAAGCCTGAGTCAACAATAACTGGAGTGAGAACAGAGTGTTCATAAAGGAACAGATCCAAGGAAGTTAGCAAAATAAGACTACACCAGCAGGTTTGAACCATGGGAATAAGTTTATCACATATACAGCTAAGAAAGTTATGTATGGTTTCTATTGGAGATGATGGAAATCCCTATGGCTTAGAATCTACTATCAAGGTTAGGAATGTTTATTCAAAGTTTGTTAGCTAGTGGGATCAACCACAAGGAAGTTATGGTTTCATCAAGATTGGTCTTCAATTCAAGATATTATCATAAGAGAGTTCAATTTTCCACATACTTTGGACAAGGAGATATTTTGATGCAAGTAGATACTTGATATCTCTAAGTTTGTTTTATGAAGAATTAGAAGCATCCATACTATACCTAGCTTGATAATTGGACTTTGGTTGAAGGAAGTTCTCTCTTGGATAAAGTAAACTTGGAGTTCCATGGATACTAAGATGTGTTGTGGGATTATTGGAGAAGGTATCAAGTATGTTGCAACAAATAGTTTTTGGATAAGTTTAAAGGAGTTAATGAAAGGTTGAAGTAAAACCTACGTGTTCAGCTTAGTGGAATGCAAGAGTTGATTATCTAGTGTTATGCACATTGTCTTGGTTTGGAATGTGTCTTTGCATGAAGACGGAGGTGATGGTCTAGCATCAGATTAACCAAAGCAAGTTGGGTTTACCTAGTAAGTACAAGGATTTGGAATGACCAGTTCGTATTGTCAGAACTTGGAAATATGATTCTATTAGATATAAGTGAGACATTAGCATGGATTATAAGAGTAACATCTACATGGATTATGAGAACCTAAAGGAGAACTTAACTAAGTTGGGATTGAGCTATCAACATGATCATTGGAGTCAAACCAGGATTCTCATCCTAAGGGAGGTGTTGTTACCAAGGAGGCAAGGATTAAAAGATAGGCAGTTACTACTTAAGGGATCAACATCCAAAGATAATGTTGTTATTAGTGCGAGCTACTTAGAACAAGAAATGGGTAAATATCTTTTGGAAAAGATTTGGCCTAACTTTGGAATTCCTGAGAAGATTTATGGATTATATAAGGGGTTAGATCCTTAGTTACACAAAACTCATCTCACAACAAAGGATTTGACCACATGTGTATCCACTAAAGTGGTATCTACTAAAGTGTTGGAAAAATTGGATGGAGTTAATTGAATCAAGGATGTAATATCTGCAAGGAATATTGAAGTGGTTTCAAGAATGAGCTACCCAAGTTAGTGAAGAAGATCTATCCTTATCTTTCTAATTCTCTTCTTCTTGAATCTCGGGACGAGATTCCTTTAAGGGGGTAGATTTGTAACACCCTAAAATTTAGGGGTGCAAACAGATACTTATTCGGATATCAGTTTTTTGGTCTTTTTTCTTCGATTGTGAATTAATAGAATATAGAACCTGCTATGCAAATTTATATTCTTGTTTTTAGCATTGAGCTTGTAAAGATTCATGAAAGATAAAACTCAAATTTATTATATATCTTCTCAAATAATAGATATAAATTTCGGATACAAATCGAATACGGATATGTTTTCACCTTTTTGGTTGTAAGTAGCAAATAATGTATAAAACAATTTATACAAAATTTTATTCTTATTTATAATAATGTGCTTCATAACATAAGAAGAGATTAACATCAAATTTCATAAATATCTATTTTAAAATATTAAATCTGTCCTAACAATTCGGATATTCGTTTACACCCCTACTAAAATTTGCCTAATTTTGAAAAACTAATTTTCTAGAATTTAATAAACCAAATATGAATTTATTTAGATTTAATAGGAATTAGTTATTATTTTCTATATGGGATAAATAATATTTTTGGTAATAAAAATATTTTATAAAAATATCGTTTGATGCATTCATGTTGGAGCATTATTTTTGTATTGATTTGTTGCGAGGAAATTTGAATTCAAATTAGATTTGAATTTGAATTTAGGAAATGGATTTGAAAACAGAAAATAAAAATGAAAGGAAAACTAAAGCTTACCTGGAAGCCCAAAGCCGCGGCCTGCTTCCCCATCCTCTTTACGCGCAGTCTTCCAGTGAAGTTGTTTCTACAGCCCAGCTCCACACCAAAACGCAGCCCATCTCTTCTTTTCTCTCCGTGCTAAGCCTGGTGAAGCGTGTGGTCAGCTCTAGCGGTCCGCGGCCGTAGCCCAGCAGCTTGAGGCCCAGTATCGCGTAGCCTGTTTTTGCTGAAAGCGCGCACTCCCTCTTCTGTCTCGACCACCGACAAGTGGGTCGTGCCTTGCTTCCACTGACAACCGGGCCCGCGCTGTCAGCTTCTTCCTCTTCCTCATGCTAGAGTTCGGATCGGACACTGTCTGATGGCGTTCCTCCGCTGGACTCCTTCCCCCGCGTGCTTCCCACGTCAGGACGGACTATAAAATGAGGACCAGTGTTAGCAACTCGGTATGGATACAAGGTAGCAGTAGAAGAGAACAACAATAAAGAGTAGCAGAGGACGATTAAGAGTAGCGGAGGGTAAGGAGGAAGAAGAGTGGCGGCGAACGAGCAGTAGAACTTGGAGAAGAAGTTGTAGTGAATAATTCTTACATGCCCTTCACGAGGCAACTCTCGTTCTACTTATTCGCAAAGCGAGCACAGCTGCAGCCCATTCACCCAATCCGGCCCATACACCTTTGTAGATTTCTTGGTCGGCCTGCTAATCCGTTGCGCCACAATGGTCCCAGTAGCAGAAGATGTAGTACCGCTAACAGTCCCCCTTGCTGAAAACGCTGATTGCCCCCAAACAGCGGCCTTTGGAAATTGTTGCTTCAATTCATGCACATCCTCCCAAGTGGCCAATTCAGCTGGCATGAACGACCATTGCACCAAAACTTGATCACAAGCATTGTTCCCTCTCATGACAGTACGACGTTTCAAAATTTTGCCAGGGACACTGAAACCATAAGCATCAGTAGGCAACGCCGGTGAAACATTGAACCCACTACCCAGAGCCTTTTTAAGCTGAGAAACATGAAAGACTGGGTGAATGCGAGAGGAATCAGGCAGCTGCAACTTATATGCCACGGAACCAATACGTTGTAGTACTTGAAAAGGCCCAAAGAATTTGAATGCCAGCTTCTGATGAGCACGAACTGCCAGGGACGACTGCACATATGGCTGGAGCTTGAGGAACACCCAGTCGCCAACTGCAAACTCCCGTTCAGAACGACCTTTGTCGGCCTGCTTCTTCATTCTGAGTTTAGCCCGTTCCAAATGTTGTCGGATCAGTTCGGACATCAATTGCCTCTCATGCAACCACGACGCCAAATCAGTGGACTGAATATTGTCCTTCTCTGAGATGCCAAACTAACGTGGCCGGCACCCATACAGAGCTTCGTAAGGTGAAAGACCAGTAGCTGAATGTGGGGAGGAATTAAACCAAAACTGAGCAACAGATAACCACTTACTCCACTGCTTTGGGCACGCATGAACAAAGCAACGCAGAAATGTCTCCACACATTGATTAACTCTTTCGGTTTGACCGTCTGACTGCGGATGGTAGGCGGAGCTCATACACAACTTCACATCAGCCAAACGAAACAGCTCTTGCCAGAGATGACTGAGAAATACACTGTCACGATCAGAAATAATCGACTGTGGAAGGCCATGATGCTTATAGATCTGATCATGAAATAGACGAGCTACTGACAGTGCAGTGAATGGGTGTTTCAGTGGCAAGAAATTTGCATATTTGGTAAAGACATCTACGACCACCAGAATACATGTATAAGTTTGAGATTTGGGCAACGCCACGATGAAATCCATAGAAATTATCTGCCACAAAGATGTTGGAACTGGCAATGGTTGTAACAGTCCTGGCAACCGTGAACGGTCAGATTTGGCTTGCTGGCAAATGACACATTGACGGACAAAATCTTGGACTGCCTGCTTCAACCCTTTCCATGCAAACAGCTGTTTAATACGAGCATACGTAACTGGAATGCCAGAATGACCACCAACTGCGGACGAATGAAAAGCAGTCAAAAGTTTATGCTGAAGTTCAGATGAAGGACCGACCCAGATTCTGTTCTTGTAACGCAACAGCCCATCTTGCCAAGAAAAGTTGGGCACCGCCGAGGCATCAACAACAAGTTTAGCGATTATATCAGTAGTCGCTGAATCTTGCGAATAAGAATCTGCAATCTCTGCCACCCATTTAGGAGTACACGAAGATATTGCCAAACAGGAAGACTCCACATTCGGATGGCGAGATAAGGCATCAGCTGCACTATTATCACTCCCTTTTTAAAAACAATGCGATATTGCAGCCCCAACAGTCTAGTAAACATCTTCTTCTGCCACGGGGTGTGCAGTCTGTGTTCGTCAAGGTGAGCAAGACTGCGATGGTCCGTAAAGATCTGGAATTCTTTCAACTGCAGGTAGTGGCGCCAGTGATCAACAGCAGTCAAGATGGCTAGGTATTCCTTCTCATAAGTGGACAACCCCTGAGATTTAGGACCAAGAGCCTTACTCAAATATGCAATGGGGTGCCCATCCTGCATTAACACAGCACCAATGCCCAGTTTACTTGCATCTGTCTCAAGGCAAAATGGCTTGGAAAAATCAGGTAATGCTAACACTGGGGCAGACACCAGGGCTGTTTTCAATGCCTGAAACGTCGATTCATGAGCTGCTGTCCATACGAACACTGTCCCTTTTTTCAATAAAGAGGTCAGGGGTTTTGCAAGTAATCCAAAATTTCTGACAAAACGCCTATAATAACCTGCTAGGCCTAAGAAACTTCGTAGATCCTTAATGGAAGTAGGAGAAGACCAATTAGCCACAGCTTGGATCTTAGTTGGATCTGTGGCAACACCTGATGCAGATATCACGTGTCCCAAATAAGTCAACTGATTCTGGGCAAAAGAGCATTTGGACAGCTTGATTTGCCAACTGTCTTTGAGAAGCAACTCCAACACAAGCCTCACATGGTTTAGGTGCTGCTCAAAATCCTCACTATAAATGAGAATGTCATCGAAAAAGACTAGCACACAACGACGAAGCAAGGGGGCCAGCGTAACATTCATAGCTCGTTGAAATGTAGCTGGTGCTCCAGTTAAACCAAACGCCATCACCTTGAACTCGTAGTGGCCAGAATGGGTTTGAAATGCCGTTTTATGTGTATCTGCTGACTGAAGAAGAATTTGATGATATCCGGCTGTTAAATCCAAGCTTGTGAACCAAGAAGCATGGCCAAGCTCATCAAGTAATTCTTCAATCACTGGAACTGGATAGGTGGACTTGACTGTGATAGCATTTAAATGTCTAAAATCCACACAAAAACGCCACGACTGATCCTTCTTCTTGACCAGCAAGACAGAAGAAGAAAAGGGGCTGGTACTGGGTTTAATAATGCCTGACTGTAGCATAACAGTAATCTGATTTTCAATTTCATCTTTAATGGCTGGAGGATAGCGATAGGGCCTAACTTGAAAAGGTGTAGCACCTGGTACCAAAGGAATCGCATGATCACAATCCCGTGATGGAGGCAGCCCAGTAGGAGGAGCAAACACCACGGCAAACTCCTTCAATAAATTTACAAAGGACTCAGGCAACCCCAGCTCTGCAAAAGAAGGAGGCACAGACTGTACTACAGATACCTCGACAACAGACCCAGGTGGAACACTTGCAGATAACCCATGTAACAATACCGAAGAGCCCTGGTATGGTATAATCATCCACTTTTGTAACCAATGTACTTTCATGGGACTATGTGCTGATAACCAATCCATACCCACAATTAAGTCATATGTAGAGATATCCAGCACACGAAAATCCGTTGTAAACACACACTGTTGCACGGACCACTGAGTTGCCAACAATTGTTGTGAGCAATGGATACGCCCACCGTCTGCTACTTGAACAGAAACTGGACGCGTCATGGGTAACACGCCAGTAAGCTGAACTGCCAATGTAGTTGAGACAAACGAATGAGAGCTACCAGAATCAATTAAAATCAATACCTCTTTTCCTTGAATTATGCCACTGAATTTCATAGTATGAGAAGACTTCCTGCCCTGAACTGCAGCTACTGAAACTGCGAGAAATAACTGCTCCTCCCCAGAATGAGCCGTTTCCGGTGGGGTGAAACTGTCATCATCTTCACACTGATATAAATCCCAGACTTCCTGCAATGCTTGAAGCTGCACAGTCGGCGGACACTGATGATCTCGCGACCATTTCTCCGCACAACGCTGACACAATCCCTTTGCTCGCCTGTAAGCACGTAATGCAGCCAACTTATCATCCATCCCACGCTGACGAGGAACCTCATCATGTTTGTTGTCTTCAGTCACCGTCACTTGCTGCGCTGGTCGTGGAGGCAAGGGCAGTGGCAATGGTCCCTTGCCAAACAGCCTGCTCGGCACGACATCCGACCGACGAACCTCCATTCGCCTCGTGGTGCCAGCAACTTCCTCCTGCAACAATGCGATAACGGCAGCAGTATCCAAGGAAGTGGGTCGTTGGACAAAAACAGCAGCACGAATATCCTCACGTAACCCGTCCACAAAGCGTTGCACAAAGTACATGGGGTCCATACGTCGACCATATGCACGAAGATTATCAACAATGGACGTAAACTGCTCCACATAATCAGATACCGTGTTGAGCTGCCTAACCTTGAACAGTTTACGAATGAAAAGTTCATATTCATCTTTTCCAAATCGTTCTAGCAAAGTTTGACAAAATTCAGACCATGGCAGATCCTGACCCCTATCATCCAAGTAAGAAAACCAACGACCCGCAGCTCCCAACAGGTGCATCGAAGCCACCTTGATCCATAAATGGGGTTCAACGCTATACATATCAAAATAATCATGCGCCCGACGGATCCATAATTTAGGATTTTCCCCGTCAAATGATGGAAAATTCAATTGAGGCAAACGACTCCGAACAGCCCCGCCAAAACCACCCGCAGGCGCTTGTTCCAAACGTGCACTAGACATCTCAATTGGTTTCGACTCAATTCGAGGAATTGGGAGAACCGAAGGCAAGGACTGGCACATACCCTTGACCGGGGGATGAATAAGGGTGGTGACCGACCCAAACTCATCCTCCCGGGAATGAAGTTCGACGCGGTGCCCATGGGGCGAGTTGGTAGGAGATCCGGCTGTTGTGTGCTCGGCAGCCGCAGGGGAAGGCGCGAGTACCCCAACCATGGAGGTCGGTTTGTCCATGACAGCCCGCTCCCAATGACGCGCAATCTTGCCCACCTCCAAGCGCAGATCATCCACGACACCTTCCATCCCCACACGCCATTCGTCGAACGCACCGGAGGCTTTCTCGAGCGCCCCGACACGATCGCTCTGGTTTTTGGCAAAATCAGAGAACACCGCCTCCCAGCAAGATTCTTGCTCCGACGCGCGCTGATCCCATTTGGCATCATGATCAGCGAATCGGCGAGCGATCTCGTCCAAGATGATCTGAGTATATGGATTCATGAGAACTTGCTGACGGCGAAAACGAGTGAAATGGGAATGAACACCAGAAGGATCCAGCGCGAGAACGCGAGGATCGGCCAAGGATCGTTGAATCTGATACCACTGTTAGCAACTCGGTATGGATACAAGGTAGCAGTAGAAGAGAACAGCAATAAAGAGTAGCAGAGGACGATTAAGAGTAGCAGAGGGTAAGGAGGAAGAAGAGTGGCGGCGAACGAGCAGTAGAACTTGGAGAAGAAGTTGTAGTGAATAATTCTTACATGCCCTTCACGAGGCAACCCTCGTTCTACTTATTCGCAAAGCGAGCACAGCTGCAGCCCATTCACCCAATCCGGCCCATACACCTTTGTAGATTTCTTGGTCGGCCTGCTAATCCGTTGCGCCACAATGGTCCCAGTAGCAGAAGATGTAGTACCGCTAACAACCAGGCCCCCCGCAGAACCTTACGCAACTCGTATCTAGTGCTAGCTCTTGTTTCCGTGCCATGTTCGTCGAATCCGCGAGCTACCACGAGTTTTGCCCGCCACCGAATCTAATTCGTCGAGATCAGAGCATTGGTACTCTTGTGAGCCAGTTCGCGAGTTGCACAAGAATCTCAGGGAGTTTTTCCCTCGGGTAATCAGAAATTTTGGGCACTGGTTGGTCCTCTTCCAGTTTACAGTGCCGGATTTCCGCCGTATGCCGTCTTCAGCTGTCAACAAGTCTTCCGCGTCGTGCTTATCTAGTCAGGTAAAGAGCCCTAGCCTTCCTCTCGCTCCTAGTCAAGATCCGACATTGATTAGTGAGCGGCAGCGGTAGATCAGGATTTTTCTGGCGGGTTCACCACCGCTGACGATGGGCACCACCGTTTCCTCACCGTCATTGAAAGGGATGACGTTCCTAAAACACCCGAGCCACACGATCGCGGATCAACGACCTAGAATGGATGATATCGGTTCGTAAGACAGTTTTCATATAACCCCCTAGTTTTCTTCATAAAGAGCCCCCAAAGTTTCTAGGTTTTAACCCGCGGTCCAAGGCATCCGGAAAAATATGTTTTCATTAGGTGAAAGCGTAAACCGGCTCTCTGTAGGAGGAAAATACGTTTTCCCTTAAGGAAAGCATATTCCGGGATTTAATCTGATTTCCGGATTTATTTTATTTGATAAATCTTCGGGTTATTTACAGTTTTGCCACTTGACTTTAAACGACTATAACTTTTACGTTTTAGTTCCGATTTGATCCGTTCAAGTTGCGTTAGATTCATAATTTAATAATCTAGCTAAGTAAACTATTTTTGAATAATTTTGATGAAGTTTAGTTTGAAATTCATAATTAGGTTTAAACTCTAATTACTTTTGGATAGGAAATCTTGTTTAATTCATAGTTTATTCCTTTTAACTTCGTTTTGGGCGATTCAACTTGTGTTGGATTTGTGTCATCGTGCTCTAAGTGTTAATGTTAATGTTTATCATGCTACTCCGTTATAAATTTATTGGTTAATAGTAGTTTGATTAATGCTTTATGAAATAGGGTTTATAATTAAAATTAACCTAGATAATTATTAAGATTAATATTAATATTCATGTCTTTTTGATTATAACATGTTTAGTTCCACTTTAAGATGTAAATGCTTTTGTTTAGTCCTTGTCACATGTTCCTAAAGTTTGTAAGTTAGATATTAAATGATTAATATATGCAATAGAATGTCATCTTAAAGTTAATATTAGAATTTGATCTATGATTTGTTGTAAATAAAATCTTAATTAGTTTTCACTTGTTCAAGTTTAAATCTCATTAATCTAATCTGAATATTCTCTAAAATAGTTTATATGATAAAGTTTATAGTGTTCTTTTGATTTATCTTATAAAGGAAAATCTTAGGAAAATCATTTCTTTTCAACCGTAGCTCCGTTTTGAGTGAACGACCTATCCACGTGATCGTAGTGATGCGTAGATTAGTTTTATGATCTTTTCATCTTGTGTTTTCATTGATTGTTGTACTATTCTAATTTAGATGAATATGTGTATGCTATGCATGTGCTTGTCTGGTATGCTTGTGTGGTATTTTATGATCGTGTCAAGTCGATGAGAATTATGTGGTGATCAAGAATCGAGTATTTGAAGGTTGTCATCTATAGAAGAAGGATCTCAAGTCAAAGGCAAGTATAACATGGGACTATCCTTGTTACCTATTCACTTTTAACCATCATAATTCATATTGCATGTGTCTAATTTGTTACCTTAAGGACATCCTAGATATTGTTTATCTTGTGCCTTGATACCTATTGGGTTAAATTGCATATGGGTAGTTATTGCAAGTGTTTGAATTAAAGTAATATGATTTGAATATGAAATACTAGTTACATTGAATGATGGCTACATGAAATGATGATCCCAAGATGATGTTTAACAATTTGGATTCAAGGGGGCTAGACTTTTGTTCTAGTATTCCTCTCCTTAAGGACTTATCTATAAGTGAAATCCGGGATTGACAGTGCTACCGTGGGGGCTATATGGCTCTGGTATTAGTTAAGTATGAAGATACTTTCTTTCATATTGGCTTTTAATCCGGAGCTCTTTGACGAGTCGGTATTAACCCTAGATCTTTGTGTGTATAGCTGTGGTATGTGCCACTTAGATAGGATTTAATATCCCTTGCCCCTGAATCTAGATTGACTGTTAATATGTTTGGAAGCCTTTTGAAAGACTTCTTAGTGAACCCTGCCGGTCTACCTCAGAGTGGGTTAAGAGGCTAGTTATCTCTTGTTGTGGGAGGTAGTTACCTCAGGAGAAAGGGTAAATCATGGCCCACGAGTAAAGATACGCAACCTCTGTAGAGTGTTTTAAAACTAGTATACTAGCCTTGCTCAAGGTCACGAGCGGCCTTGGACGTCTTGCAGAATAGAGATATGGACAGAGGCTATGATGAATGAGACATGGATTCAAGATTATGGTGGTTACTGGATGATGATGGATTGTGATGAGAATGATTCATTTATAATAATAACTATATGGGTTAATGGGGTTAAGCATAGCATGCTGCTATTATATTTAATTGCTAAAAAGTTTGACTTACTATTAAAAGCTAATGCAGTGAACCAGTGTCTACCCTTTTGAGCCTCATAACCCCATGTTATATTTGTTGAATACGTACGTGCTCACTCTTGCTATTTCAACTACAACAGTCAAGGCTTGTGATCAACCATTCAATTGTCCCTGTGGAGTTGGTGTCTACACCTGAGGAACGGAGTTGTCTATCTGCTGATTGCTATATAAGGTTATACTCTGACTATACTACGTATGTTATTATAAAGCATTGTCTTTTGATATTATCATATTTGTGACTATATGTGACTATATTTGTGCATTTGGATTTGTCCTTAAATCCGGGTGCGACATTTGTATGAATGGATTTTATGCGAGTGTTGGTGGTTAAATTTAGGCAATAAGGACTGCCAACACCTGGACCAATATGTAGCTGGGCTTGATGCACAAATGGATGGTTGAACAAGGTGGTGATGCTGGTGGTTGGGATGGTATCGACAACGCTAGTGGCAATGATGGCGGAGGACGTGTTGGGGACAAAGGTGATGTCGATTATTTGGAGGAAATGCTTCAGGCCCTTGGACCAGAGATTATACTAAAGAGCACAAAAGGTCTAGAAATTTTAGAAAGGGTGAAAAAGCATCGAACATGACTTTGTATGCTGTTGAAAAGGGTTGTCGAGCACAATGGACTGTGCTATGCTTTGTGCTTGAGTTGCTCATCCTAAAAGCTAAGTATGGTTGGTCAGATTGTAGTTACAATGATCTATTGCATCTCTTTTCATGGTTCCTGCCATAGCCAAACTCAGTTCCTGCCCCCATATACCAAGCAAAGAAGATTATAAGTCCACTGATAATGGGGGTTGAAAAAGTCCATGCATGACCGAACCACTATATCCTTTACTGTTGTGATACATTTAAGTCACTAGATAAATGCCCCAAGTGTGGCACTAGTCGGTACAAGAACAATGACCTTTACAACTAGGATGGAGCCTCCACATGGAACAAGAGAAAGAAGGGTGTAAAAAGGTGGTACAAGATTCTTAACCCCAAGAGGACACTCCATTAGGCAATGATGCAAAGCATAGAAGAATTCCTGACTTAGTAATGTGGTACCTACTAGTCATCGATCGCTTGAGGCGTATGTTCCTAAACCCTAAGGATGTTGCACTTATGACATGGTGGGAAGATGAACACAAGGTTGGTAATGGTAAGATTGGACACCCAGCCAATGCTACCTAGTGGCAATGCTTCGATGCGAAACATCCCAAATTTATCAAAGACCCAAGGAATGTACGGTTTGGCTTGAACATTGATGGACTGAATCGCTTGAATGGGAGGAAAAGTGACCATAGCACATGGCCAGTGATGTTAACCATGTTCAACAAGCCAATGTGGCTGTTCAAAAGACGAAGTATCTTCTCACTATTCTCATTCAAGATCCCAAACAACCAGGCGTTGATATAGATGTGTTCCTCTAGCCTTTTGGTGCAAGAAATGGAGAGGCTATGGAGGTATGGGGAGCCGATGTCACACCCGGATTTAAGGGCAAACCCGGGCACGTCTCAAATGTGTGCTAGGATCACGTCTCACACATATGATGACTCATGGTACAGAAACCAATGTCATATCTTTATTAAATAATCGGAGTTTCTTTACAAAATAACTAAATATATTACACCATATGACGACGATGATCCTCCACAAGCCCTAGTTGACTAGGAGACGACGCCTAGATCTCATCAAACTCATCGTAGTAGTCTTCATCTTGCAGTACTTGTTCTTGACCTGGTGTGATTATAGCAAGGGTGAGCTCCCATACGGTCATCGCTCAGCAAGTGTGGGGAATAATGTGTATGAGCTTAGTTACGGTGGGGGCTCATGTGTAGTGTAAGGCTGATCAACAAATAATGGTTAAGGCTGAGCATTGCTTTTAATAAGTTGGTCAAAATTTTATTAGCAATTACTAAGTATAAGTGTATACCATCCCAATAAAATAACAGATCATAATAATAATAATTCCCACAATGCAATGCATATGACAGATTAAATTTAATTCCATAAGTTAATCATGCGAGAGTCCCGAGCCGCACTTGACTGTGAGCACGGCTGATATACCAGTTTTACACTCTGCAGCGGTTGCACATCTTTACCCACAAGTCGTGATACCCATCTGCCACGGGGTTGTACGGACCCCATACACCTCTACCGAGGAGGCGAGACAGGGTAGCACTACAAGGCCTTTCCAAAGTTCCACTAGCATGAGAGAACCCGCTACGATTTCTGGGCCGAAGGCGATATAGGAATCCCTCGTCCGAAAAGCTATCACAGACAGATCGACCCGAGAACCTCCCTATACCAGCAGCTTCTCCACCCCGCTTGCCCCTTTCGGGAAGGGATTAACTCACACTAGCTTTACTAATTAATCAGCTAAGACCAGAGCCATATAGTCCTTGTGGTTGCATTGTTTTCTCGAGTTAAGCTCCATGTTCCAATTAAACAAAGTTATCTTATCATACACAATAATAAACCAACAATAATAAATCATATTGAAACATGATCATGAATCATAAATATTATTAATCCCAAAACCAGGTAGAGCATAGCAAGACTACCCAACAATTCATTTGTATGCAAGGTGTAAGGTAAACAAAACTAGGTAACCTATTAGGTCCCATCAATTTAACCTAATAGTGCAAGCATTGGTGAGAACATAACATCTAACATTATTAGGTCAAAGAATGTGATCAAGGACACACTTGCCTTCTGCGAGCTCCTGCTCAGAATCTCCAACTTGGGCTGCTTCGGGTTCCTCGGTCACTTGCTCGTCTATTTGCAGCAATACATACAAACAATGTATATACAGAATTTAACATTACACCAAACATGAGAACAACTGCATAATATTATTCTACAAATCGACACGAAACCGTAGGTTCAAGGATCACTAAATTTGGAGTTAAAACGAAGAAGTTATGATTTATCTAAGTTTCCTGATTAATTTTATATCAGAAATCATTTTTCGGATTCATTTTTATCATTATCCCAGCACTCTGGGCTGCGGGTATGATTTCTAGAAAGCACAGGGTCCTTTTTGTGAAAAACTGGACCTAACCTTAAGGAAATATATAGGCTAGGACGGTGGGTTGAATATGTAGAAGCTCAGGGACTCATAAACAAAATTACACGGCGAAGGGGTATCTTTCAACCTGAGCCGTCCGATCTCCCACCAACGGACCAGATGAGATCGGGAGTTTTATGAATTGTGGTGTGACTAGGATCGTCGATCCTGTGTTCGACGGCCGAGCAGCAGCCACGACTACCACTACATCTACACCCTCCATCACCCCTCCTATGGCACCGATCAAATCCTGCGAACGGGTACACGCCGGTCTAGTCTCCACCGCATATTACCCGATCAACGGCCCTAGGATCTTCTTCCTCCCCACGACATTCCGGACGGTGGCGCCATGCACTGGGAGGGTGCAAATCCGGCGGACAGGCGGATAAGCGGCCCTAGAGTATGGATTGGAACGCGGATCGAACCTACGCATAGCGGAGAGGATGGCGAATTACAGGAACGTGGTTTTACCGGCGTAAATACGGTTGCCTACGGAAGGTCTCGGCGTGACGGTGCCCTTCGATCCGACAGCGATGCTCCGGTCTCCGGCTCGGTGAAGTCGTGGACGACTCCCGCGCGGTATGGGGAAGCACCGTGGCCCGCCCCTGCGTGCTTCGTCGTTGAAGAACCCAAACTCCCTTCTCGGCTCCCTGCGCTCACCCTCTCCCTTCGTCAGCCGTGCCACACGATGGGGAATCTGCCGCTTGGCTTCTCTGGACGACCGGGGAGGCAGAGCTTTGGAGGCCGGCTGCCTTAAATAGGCGAACAAAGGCGGTGGACGCAGCTGGAAACCGAAGATCATGCTAGGCCGTTACGGTCGTAACCGTTTCCTGGGGACATACGCGCTTGATACGGAGTGTAGTCCGAGGGTCCCAGCCGTCAGCGAGTGGGTAAGCGTATAGGTGACGTCATTGCTGACGCCAGGGTGACGCAAGACTGGCGGGAAATAATAAAGAAATGCGCGCGTGGGTGACGCGGTAGCGAGGCTGACGAGTGGGCCTTGCTCGTCGGCGTGGATGCTTAGCTGGGCCGACGGATGAGGGGGAGAGAAAGAGGAGGTGGGCCGGCTGGGTGTTTTCAGCCCAGCGCAAGTTTTATTATTTCTTTTTTTCGATTCTCATTTTCTGTTTTCAAATTCCAGTTTTCAAATATGAATTCAAGTCAGTTTTGAATTCCAAAATAAAACTAGGTGCACAATCAAAAGTCCAGCATGATGCAACTATAAATTTTAACTTAATAATGAATTTAACCATGTTACCTTCTATATATTTATGCATGCTAAATAAAGAACCCATATAAGGTACAACCAATATTCTCTCTCTTTTATTCACTAGAATCCGGGTATTACAAATCCTTCCCCTTAAAAATAATCTCGACCCCGAGATTAAGACGAACTACGAAAAAGATGGGGAAACTCTGCTTGCAACTCATCTTCTCGCTCCCAGGTAGCTTCATCTTCTGCGTGATGACTTCACTGCACCTTACACATCTTGATCAATTTGTTTCTCGTGACTCTGGTGAGGGTATCGATGATTTTGATAGGATACTCCATATAGGTCAGATCACCCTGAACACTAAGCTCCTCCATAGGCAACTGTTCCTCGGTGACCATGAGACACTTCTTCAACTGGGACACATGAAACACATCGTGCACATCTGACAGGTGGTTAGGTAATTCCAGCTGGTAGGCCACATGTCCAACCCGCTTTAGGACCTTAAAGGGTCCAATAAAGCGAGGTGACAACTTCCCCTTGACTTTGAATCTTTTCATGCCCCTGATTGGTTACACTTTTAGGTACACATGATCACCTTCCTCAAACTCCAACTGTCTTCTTCGGGTGTCAGCATAACTCTTTTGTCTGGACTGTGCGGTTCTCAGATTCTCCCTGATCATCTAGACCTATTCCTCAGCTTCTTGGATGATCTCTAGTCCAAAGAACTGTCTTTCTCCAGTCTGGTTCTAGTACAATGGGGTTCTACACTTTCTTCCATACAGTGCCTTGAACGGGGACATCTTCCGACTTGCCTGGTAGCTATTATTATAAGAAAACTCTGCATAGGGCAAACTCTTGTCCCAACTGCCACTATGTTTAAGAGCGCAGGCTCTCAACATATCCTCCAATATCTGATTGGTCCTTTCAGTTTGGCCATCTGTTTGGGGATGATAGGCTGAGCTGAAATTCAGTTTGGTGTCCATGTTCTCATGGAGACTCTTCCAAAATCTTGAGGTGAACTGGGATCCCCGGTCAGAAATAATCTTCTTAGGTACCCCGTGTAGGCACACAATCCGAGACATATATAATTCTGCTAACTGGGCTCATTTATAGGTGGTCTTGACCGGGATGAAGTGGGCTACTTTGGTTAATCTGTCCACAATCACCCATATGGAATCATAACCTTTCGAGGTGCGAGGCAACCCGACTGTGAAATCCATACTAATTTCTTCCCAAGATTGTTATGTCGATTTGGTGGCACATAAAAGTTGCTTCAATAGGTCACTTAGGTGTGATAACTACCATGGGTTTACGCATAATTATAGAGGGTATATTATGCTAATTAACATAATGAGCAGAGATGAACGAATGCGAAGCTCCCGAGTCAAACGGTATAGATGCTGGTATGGAATTAATGAAGAACGTACCAATGACGATGTCTGTACCATCGGCAGTAGCTTCGGCATTGATCTGATTAACCTGACCGAGGGTAAAATTCTGCTGGCCGCGGATCCCGGATGTGGCTTGAGTCTGCTTGTTAGGGTTACTGCCTCGAGCTGGGGTGGTATCTACATTTCTCTTAGGGCATATATTGGCGTAATGCCCAACTTCACCACACTTGAAACAAGCATTGCCTGGAGTAGTGTTCTGGCCCGTAGGTTTTGCTGGGGTATTTGCTGGGGTAGCCTGACGAGGGTGTGGTGTCTGAGGTGTGGCCTGAGGTGACTGCTGAATAGGGCGTTGATATGACTGCTGCCCTCCTCCTGAACGTACTAGGGTACCCTGAGGCTGAGTGTAGCGAGGGCGGCTGCTGCAGCCTGTTTGACCCTAGGTGATAGCCTTCCTCTTCATCTCGCCTAGCTGAACACGTTTGTGTTCAAGAGCTATGGCTTTGTCCAGAAGTTTCTGCAAAGATGGGAATGAGTGAGACATGAGCTGATACTGCAATGGCCCAATAAGTCCCTCTAGAAATAACTCTTGCTTCTTCTCATCGTCGGCAACTTCCTCGGGGGCATATCTGGACAGTTGAATGAACTTGTCCCTATACTCGCTTACTGACATCCCTCCTTGCCTGAGTGAGAGAAACTCCTTCTTCTTGATCTTCATTAAACCGGCGGGGATGTGATAGCTTCTAAAGTTGGTCGAGAATTCCGCCCAAGTGATGGTGTCAGTGGCGGTATGTGCTGCGCAATACGCATCCCACCAATCAGCAGCGGGGCCAGTGAGGCGACCCGATGCATATAGCACCTTTTCCCTGTTAGTGCATTGGGCAATGTTGAGCATCTTCTCCACAGATTTCAGCCAGTCGTCAGCTTGCAATGGGTCTAGGGAGCTGGAAAAGGTTGGAGGCTTGTGACTCATGAACTCTCTATGCTTGTCTCTGGGAGGTGGTTGGTGCTGGTGCTGCTGATTGTTGTTGAGTTGAGCCTGCATATGGGCCATTGTATTGGCCATCTGCTGCAGTAACTACGTTTGGGCAGTTAGGAACGCTTCCATTCCGGCAGGTGGGGGATTTGGGGGATTCATCTGCGATTCTGAATTAATTACTGCCCTTCTTCGACGTATGCGTGCAGGCAGATCAACTCCTCCCCCTGTCCTGGTATTGACCATCTGGGTTAGAGACATAGGGTAAGAGAGATTTGTAGATAAGATAGATAGCTCGGTACACAACACATGGCTTTTTAGGTCAAAATAGCTCAGTTGATTAGAGTGCCACCTACCTATCATTACTATACTACAGCTATGTTGGTACATGCTAGAATGTACCTACTATACTAGGTTTTATTGTGGATATAACCCCACAAATACATCACTCAATCAAAGAACCAAATCAAGAAGGTATCATAAGAACAAACACTCAAGCGCATATAGACCTACAAAACCATTTTTTTGATTAGGTCTCCTATCTCTTAGGGAATCATAGTTATAGGATTTCAAGGTGTGAAATCCTGTCTGTCTTTAGAGTAGAAAAGGTAAGAGTAGTCAGAGTAGAGCAGTGAAAAATGAGACAGGATCAAAGAAAGTACAGAAAGAATCAGAGTAGCAAAGGAAAGTAGGTAAGGGTTAGTCTAATTATATCTAGGTTACGTCCTACAGTCAACATTGGCTCCGATACCACTCTTGTCACACCCGGATTTAAGGGCAAACCCGGGCGCGTCTCAAATGTGTGCTAGGATCACGTCTCACACATATGATGACTCATCGTACAGAAACCAATGTCATATCTTTATTAAATAATCGGAGTTTCTTTACAAAATAACTAAATATATTACACCATATGACGACGATGATCCTCCACAAGCCCTAGTTGACTAGGAGACGACGCCTAGATCTCATCAAACTCGTCGTAGTAGTCTTCATCTTGCAGTACCTGTTCTTGACCTGGTGTGATTATAGCAAGGGTGAGCTCCCATACGGTCATCGCTCAGCAAGTGTGGGGAATAATGTGTATGAGCTCAGTTATGGTGGGGGCTCATGTGTAGTGTAAGGCTGATAAACAAATAATGGTTAAGGCTGAGCATTGCTTTTAATAAGTTGGTCAAAATTTTATTAGCAATTACTAAGTATAAGTGTATACCATCCCAATAAAATAACAGATCATAATAATAATAATTCCCACAATGCAATGCATATGACAGATTAAATTTAATTCCATAAGTTAATCATGCGAGAGTCCCGAGCCGCTCTTGATCATGAGCACGGCTGATATACCAGTTTTACACTCTGCAGAGGTTGCACATCTTTACCCACAAGTCGTGATACCCATCTGCCACGGGGTTGTACGGACCCCATACACCTCTACCGAGGAGGCGAGGCAGGGTAGCACTACGAGGCCTTTCCAAAGTTCCACTAGCATGAGAGAACCCGCTACGGTTTCTGGGCCGAAGACGATATAGGAATCCCTCGTCCAAAAAGCTATCACAGACAGATCGACCCGAGAACCTCCCTATACCAGCAGCTTCTCCACCCCGCTTGCCCCTTTCGGGAAAGGATTAACTCACACTAGCTTTCTTAATTAATCAGCCAAGACCAGAGCCATATAGTCCTTGTGGTTGCACTGTTTTCTCGAGTTAAGCTCCATGTTCCAATTAAACAAAGTTATCTTGTCATGCACAATAATAAACCAACTATAATAAATCATATTGAAACATGATCATGAATCATAAATATTATTAATCCCAAAACCAGGTAGAGCATAACAAGACTACCCAACAATTCATTTGTATGCAAGGTGTAAGGTAAACAAAACTAGGTAACCTATTAGGTCCCATCAATTTAACTTAACAGTGCAAGCATTGGTGAGAACATAACAACTAACATTATTAGGTCAAAGAATGTGATCAAGGACACACTTGCCTTCTGCGAGCTCCTGCTCAGAATCTCCAACTTGGGCTACTTCGGGTTCCTCGGTCACTTGCTCGTCTATTTGCAGCAATACATACAAACAATGTATATACAAAATTTAACATTAGACCAAACATGAGAACAACTGCATAATATTATTCTACAAATCGACACGAAACCGTAGGTTCAAGGATCACTAAATTTGGAGTTAAAACGATGAAGTTATGATTTATCTAAGTTTCCTGATTAATTTTATATCAGAAATCATTTTCCGGAATCATTTTTATAATTATCCCAGCACTCTGGGCTACGGGTATGATTTCTAGAAAGCACAGGGTCCTTTTTGTGAAAAACTGGACCTGACCGTAAGGATATATATATATATATATAGGCTAGGACGGCGGGTTGAATATGTAGAAGCTCAGGGACTCAAACAAAATTACACGGCGAATGGGTATCTTTCAACCCGAGCCGTCCGATCTCCCACCAACGGACCAGATTAGATCAGGAGTTTTACGAATTGTGGTGTGACTGGAATCGTCGATCCTGTGTTCGACGGCCGAGCAGCAGCCACGACTACCACTACATATACACCCTCCATCACCCCTCCTACGGCACCGATCAAATCCTGCGAACGGGTACACGCCGGTCTAATCTCCACCGCATATTACCCGATCAACGGCCCTAGGATCTTCTTCCTCCCCACGACATTCCGGATTGCGGCGCCATGCACCGGGAGGGTGCAAATCCAGCGGACAGGCGGATAAGCGGCCCTAGAGTATGGATCGGAGCGCGGATCGAACCTACGCATAGCGGAGAGGATGGCGAATTACAGGAACGTGGTCTTACCGGCATAAATACGGTTGCCTACGGAAGGTCTCGGCGTGACGGTGCCCTTCGATCCGACAGCGATGCTCCAGTCTCCGGCTCGGTGAAGTCGCGGACGCGGACGACTCCCGCGCGGTATGGGGAAGCACCGTGGCCCGCCCCTGCGTGCTTCGTCGTTGAAGAACCTGAACTCCCTTCTCGGCTCCCTGCGCTCACCCTCTCCCTTCATCAGCCGTGCCACACGACGGGGAATCTCCCGCTTGGCTTCTCTAGACGACCGGGGAGGCGGAGCTTTGGAGGCCGGCTGCCTTAAATAGGTGAACAAAGGCGGTGGACGCAGCTGGAAATCGGAAATCACGGTAGGCCGTTACGGTCGTAACCGTTTCCTGGGGACATACGCGCTTGATACGGAGTGTAGTCCGAGGGACCCAGCCGTCAGCGAGTGGGTAAGCGTATAGGTGACGTCATTGCTGACGCCAGGGTGACACAAGACTGGCTGGAAATAATAAAGAGACGTGCGCGTGGGTGACGCGGTAGCGAGGCTGACGAGTGGGCCCTGCTCATCGGCATGGATGCTTAGCTAGGCCGGCAGGTGAGGGGGAGAGAAAGAGGAGGTGGGCCGGCTGGGTGTTTTCAGCCCAGCGCAAGTTTTATTATTTCTTTTTTTCGATTCTCATTTTCTGTTTTCAAATTCCAGTTTTCAAATATGAATTCAAGTCAGTTTTGAATTCCAAAATAAAACTAGGTGCACAATCAAAAGTCCAGCATGATGAAACTATAAATTTTAACTTATTAATGAATTTAACCATGTTACCTTCTATATATTTATGCATGCTAAATGAAGAACCCTATAAGGTACAACCAATATTCTCTCTGTTTTATTCACTAGAATCCAGGTATTACAGCCGATGTACGATGCGTTCAGAAAGGAGGACGTTCTATGTAGATCCATTATCATTGTCACTACCAATGATTGCCTTGCGCTGTTTGTTTTTTCTAGACAGATCAAAGGGAAGACAGGATGCTTAGTATGCTTGGATGGTACTACATGGGTGTAATTGGATGCATCTAAGAAGACATTTTACCTAAGGTACCGATGCTTCTTAAAGACAACTCACATATACCGCAGCAAGATGTTCATCAAATTTTATGACAACAACCCGAAGACTGAATCCCCTTCGGATGTACTTCAAAACGATCAACATATGTTTGAAATGGTGAAAAACATAAATTTCGCCTTTCGAAAGAAGAATGCGAATGGGATGAAGAGAGATAGAAGCACACCTCCTGTCCCTAGTGTACCTTTTAAGAAACAGTCGATCTTGTTTAAGTATCTGCCTTATTGGTCAGACTTGGAGGTCCAACAATGTGTTTAAGAGTCTCATTGCTACCTTGATGGCACATGCAAGAAAAAGGATGGTCTGAAATCACGAAAAGGAATCTATAGCTAATTGTAAAGCCAGAGCTTCACATGGTACCTCAGGGTAATGGAAAATACCTCCTGGTTGCTTGTAGCTTCAACCTGACCCTAGAAGAGAGGAGTACGATAAGCAATTTTTTGAGGGGCGGTAAAAGTTCCCACTGGGTTTTCATACAACATGAAGAGGCTAGTGCCAATGAAGGACCTATCATTAACATGCTTCAAGGCTCACAATTGTCTTGTGATATTGACAGTGTTCCTACCTATTGCAATCAGGGCTTAACTACAGTTCTTAGAAATGGCCACATGTGTTACTTCTTTTCGAAGGCCTCACTGAAGATGATTGGTGAAAATGAGTTTCGTGACCTACATGAATTCGTAGTGGAGACACAAAACCAACTAGAGATGTGTTTACCTCCTGCTTTTTTATATAATAGCACATCTCATGATTCATATGGTTCATCAGATACAAGCACTACACTCTTGCTACTTACATGAAATGTGGTCCTACAAGCGATTAATGTTGGTTCTTAACCAATAAATGCATAATAATCGACCTTACCTAGAGGGCTCCATGATAGAGGGTTACAATACCAAAGAAGTCATCTAGTGCTATCAAGAGTAACTAAAAGGATGGAGAGGGATTGGTTTACCCGATTCTCGTCACAAGGGTAGGGTGGCTGGTAAGGGCTCCATGGGGAGAAAAGTCTTCATCGACAAGGATTTCAACGAAGTGGGTCGGGTGCATTAGAGTGTCCTTCAGAGTACAAAACTGATGCAACCATATATTGATCAACACATGGATGCCATTAGGGTTGACAGTAATGGCTGCACAAAGGATTGGGTCATGAAACAATACAAGCATCAATTCACTACATGGTTGAAGGAGCAAAACCTACTAGACGAAGAAACCAGAGATGATATTACCCTCAAAAAGTTGGTTGCGGGCCCACAAAGACAAGTGACATCATAGCAAGCTTACGACATCAATGGGTACATGTACTATAGCAACGCAAAGGATAGTACATATGTGAACCAAACTGTGGCATTTGGATATAAGCCATCGACGAAATGGGACGTAGGACCCCCATACTTTGGCATCATTGATGATATATGGGGACTTGACTATGGAATGGGTATAAAAAGCCCTGTTTCGATGCCGCTAGGTCAAATAACACCAAGTGAACGAGAACGAGTTGACAATCGTGGACCTCAACAATATAGGACCCTTGGGTTCTCACTTCATGTGTCACACAAGTTTTCTATTTACCTGACCCGCTAACAACCTCCACACAATGAGGAATACAAAGCACATGGTTGCCTCTGGGAAACAAAGTATTATCAGAGTTGATGTCATGGATGATGTTGATGAGTACAATAAGTACGCTAAAATACAGACATAGGATTCTGATGTTTATAACTAGCTAAAGAAGAACCAATAACTTGCTGCAAGCAGCGACAACTAGTGCAACTTGAGTACATGCACAAGGAGCCAATCACTATGTCTATATAGCAGCCTGAACCAAGGATTCACCCAATCACACTCTCAAAGAACCAACCTACGCAACCTAGAATCAATGGATCAGGAGCACTGATTGGGTGGCGATGATGCGGTCGCTTCTGTAATCTCCACGAAGGAAAACACAAGAGCAAAAGGGTAGAGATCACTCTCTAAGTTTGTTAGCACACAACTGAACAAAGGGGTTTGTACTCTGATTATCAAAAGTCTTCTTTTGTTTGGATATTCAGAGTACTCATAAATCTCTCGTACAGATACATGTGGTGGAGGAACATCGGTGCAAGAAACCTGATCTCCTTAACCAAATATAGGATGGATATGTCAAAGAAAGTCAGCGAGAAGTAAGCTCGGGAAGACACATCATCTCACACATGTTCATTTCATGATCATCCAGTGATCCTTCATCAAGGACCTTCTGAGAGATTACATTAAATAAGTAGAGGTTCATGATTGCCATTCGGGTTTTTTCTGGCAATATATTCTGGATAAAGGTGGTTGGGCACTGGTACTGTCAGGATAGAGCTCGGGCCTTATGTCCAATTCTTCAAGGTTAGCTCGTGCTTTTGCATGGTCCTTGGTTTTCCATCTATCACTCATGAGTGTCCCAAGCAAACTCCCACAAACATTCTTTTTCACGTGAATGACATCGATGTTGTGGTGGACCTCTAAGTCTTTCCAGTAAGATAGCTCCCATAGGATTGACATTTTCTTCCACCTCTTCTTACGTGCACCGTCTGTAGTGCGCTTTCATTTTCCAAAGACATTGCTTTCGAGTCAACTATAGGTTTGGTATCTTTTAGGGCCTGCTTTCTGTTGATATTTCTTATGCTCATGTAGATAATTCTGCAAGTGCACAGAATATTGTTATAGCACTTCACCCAGGAGTATTCTAGGGTATCGTATTTATCCATAGGGAAGCAAGGTTAAAGATAGTGATAGTTAACCGTCATGTGTCTACTAGCTAGTATATCATCTAGACTAAAGTGAGAAAAGTGATATACAATAAAGTAAGGGTGACAGATAGAAGATATACACATGAAAAGGGTAAAGTGGAAGTGTAACAACTAAATGAGATGAAACTATGAAAGATAGCAAAAAAATCCTAAATTACTTCTATTCAAGCAATCCTCTAGCAACATACTTTGATGGTACACATAAACCAAGATTAGGGTAGGATGCACTAACACTTTGGAGCGTACCTACCCAAAACTCACCTAGGGGGTTGATTAGGCACAAAGCACAATGAGACCTATGATTTAATAACTAGCCCCAACATGGTGGAATACATAGGTAAACAGGGCTGTCACCACCTGCCACTACCACAACTATCCGGAGGGCTAGCCACAATCCAAGGTACCCCCATAGTCTAAGCACCATACTTACAATATGTGATACTACTCGTAGTCTCACGTTAAGACTAGATCACCAGCTAGTGACAAAAAACATGCCATGAGTGCCTACCACTAATAAAGGTAATACATGCAACACAAAGCATGACTAGAGAACAAGACTAGTACTAAAAGTAAAAGACTTGAAGTAGAACTTGTATAGAAAGTAATATATTATTAAAATAAGGAAAGTATTACAAGAGAAGGGCTAAGCTATACCAGACTCTTGAAGACTACTCCAGACTCCTAGCAGAGCTCCCACCAAGACTAACTACTACTAGAGCTACATCTTGAGAGAGTAGAGAGAGCTTGGTATGTGTTGGTGTGTGTTACAAGTGAGGGATGAGGGTCCTATTTATAGCCAAAGGTGGAGTAGGGGCTACTCCATTACCACGTCAGCGATCCACGTGACGTCCCTTGGCCTCCATTGGATGAAACCAACTTAAACCGCCACAAGATCAACGGGGGAGGTAATTTGGTATGTGCCTTGCACGTGGGGAAACCAACCGACCTTGTCCGAGGCGGTTCGGCTAAAGTGGGCCGGCGGGCGCAGTGGGTAGGGTGGCGGCCGCCCCCACTCTGATGAGTGGGCCCTCCTCCTTTGGTGTGGGGCTGTTTGGGTTGTAGCGGAGTGTGGGTACGACACCATTTGGTCCATTTGAGCACCGACATATGCCGTGATGAGTCAGCAATCCATGTGATGCTGATTTTTGGCCTTTGATCTTGCACCGACTTGGAATCAATGGTGGAGAAGGCTTGGGGGTGTGTTTCTTGTCCTGTCCCACGGATAGGTGAGGTGGCACAAGAAGTGCCACAGCAGCCGCCGCCCTTAGGGGGTGAGCGCCACCTCCAAGTGGGCCATGGTGGCCCACCTTGCTCCATTTGCTTCTAATGCCTCATTATTTGGTATTTTTGTATAGTTTTCCTGCATGAGCAAAGATCTCCAAGTACAAGTGTAACTAGGTCAGTTATAAACATAAATGACTACTTATGTTGTTGTTTACTCCCATATTGATGGAATGTTGATGGTCAAAATTGATAGTTAAGGACCATCAACAAGCTCCTTGAACCTTTGCTCGTCCCGAGCAAAGCAGGAAGATAAAGATTCAGGTGCAACTTGATATGAAACAAGACTTCAAAAGATATGATGCTAGCATAAAAGACATTCTAAGTGATTTCTACCTGTGGAGCTTGTAGTGGCTACCATGTTGCCTTGAGCGGTTGAAAAGTGGAACAACATGACACCAAGTCATCATTATCACCTATGAAGCATACTTGGAGTTTTTATAATTTTTGAAATTAAAAGCATAGCTCATACTTCTCCTCAAATGGTACTCTCAAGTCACTCAATGGTGTATATTTATCCTCACTAAGGCATTGATATGTTGCCTTACTTCCTACTTCTAATAGACTTATGTGGAGCTTTAGGTAGGATAAGAGTAAAGCACACTTGCATTGCATATATTGCTAAGTGAAACAATGGATCCATGGAGAAAAATGTCACACACTCAGATCAAGGTGTGCATGTGTGTGGAGGTGGAATGATTGTGATTACTCCATAGCAATGATTCCTTCTCCATTCTTTATTTGAGAGTAGGGCTATTTTTTTGCTAAGGACCAAAAATGTGTCCGCACATTTTTTTTCTCTCATGGTGGGCATCTTTGTACCCATTGTTTTCTCTCTCTCACACATGGGACATTTTGTCCTCTTCTCTTCTTTTTTTTTCAATACTAGCTGTTGGGGGCCTTCGTCCTTCGAAGGTCCTCAAAAACATTTAGTTAACCATTATTTTCCGATACATCTCTAAGTGTTACAGGTGCTTCGGCAAAGACCACATTCGGAACGAATCAAGCCAACATGAAGTACTGGCTTCGTGACAACAATATGGGAAGGCGAAGATATTAGTCAGGCAAGACCGGAAGAAGGTGTTTACAAGATTCTGACGACAAGATGATAGAGAGAAAAGACGATGATACCCTCGTGTTATTTGTAAAACATATGTATAAGCTTTATGGACATGCATGTAATTTCATACGAAGCTGTACCTGTCCCCTATAAATAGAGGAATAGTGTCATGCATAGGGGGGCCTTTTGGAGGGCCTCAGCTTCATTCTGCTTGGCCTTCGAAGTAACTTCGAGCTATCTTATACCAAGAAGCCGAAGGTATGTTTGTAAACTTGGTTAATACGAAGGGAGATGAAATAAAATGCTAAGGCAAATGAGATGAGTTTCACGATTTATCGTTCATTATCATTTTAACATACATCGCTTCTTTTTCGTCTCCTCCCGAAACCATCGTCCTCATGTTAATACTTTGAAGAAGTAATAACTTAAGGACTAAGGTCTGGATTTCTTAACTTGTGTTGCTTTGTTTTTGATGCTATGCAGCAATTGAAAACAAGTGACCAACATTGGCGCCCACCTCCGGTGAACTCACTTAAACGACCACAAGGTGCTTCGTCATGCCACCAAAGAAGACGACGGCACCAGGTGCCATCCTTGCTCCTCTGGATCCTAATCAAGATGCACTCCTGAGAGATGCACGAAACCAGAAGAGGAGGGCCAACAGCCCAACACCATAAGATGATGATTTGGATCAGGAGATCAGTAATCTTGAAGCTATCCATCAACAAGTCGAGAAGCGTAAAGAAAAGATGCTTTGGCTTTTCGAACTTCAGAAGAAGATTGATGATGCGACTGAAGAGATGTGCAACATTTCACAAGACACTGAGTGACAAGAACACCAGCAAAATCAGAAAGACCTTCGGCATGAGGGCCACCCTCATGAAGATATGTGGTATGAAGCTTTCAACCATGACAATTTTCCTTACAATGATGCTTCTCCTTTAGCTACAGAGTTGCAAGCAATACCATGGTCACCTTCGTATAAGCCACCTCAATTGCCTATGTATGACGGTCACTCTGATCCGAAACAATTCCTGATGAGCTACGAAGCAACAATATCATCCTACGGAGGCAATACGGCTGTAATGGCCAAATCCTTCGTCATGGCAGTAAGAAGTGTGGCTCAAACATGGTATTCTTCTCTTCGGCCAGGAACAATAACCTCTTGGCAGAAATTGAAGGACATGCTGATCGCAAGCTTTCAAGGCTTTCAAACGAAGCCAGTCACCGCTCAGGCTCTTTTCCAATGTGCACAAGACCATGATGAATACTTGCAAGGTTATGTCCGAAGGTTCCTTCGGCTTTGGGCTCAAGCACCAACAGTCCCAAATGAAATAGTTACAGAGGCCATGATCAAGGGGCTTCGCCCAGGACCAGCGGCTCAATACTTTGCCAGGAAACCCCCTCAGTCATTAGAAAAGCTCCTTCAGAAGATGGATGAGTATATCAGGGCAGATAATGACTTCCATCAGAGGAGAGAAGAGGCCCAGAGGTATACGGAAATGACCAGGGGCTTCGGTGGAAGGTTCAACCCAAGACATGTCAGAACCATACACAATCCAAATCAGAACGAAGACAAAAACAATCACACTCAGGGACAACAGAGCCAACAAAGCCAATCGCAGTCTACAAGAACCCAACAACAACAACCACAAAACAGCTTCAGACCACCGGCCCCAAGAGGTGGAAGAGGAGGAAGGAGTTTTGGAGGAAGATTCAACTCCCAACCAAGAAAAATGTTCTGTCTTTTCTGTGGAGAAGACAAGGGACATACAACAAGGACCTGCCAGGTAACAATCCAGGAGTTTTGGAGGAAGATTCAACTCCCAACCAAGAAAAATGTTCTGTCTTTTCTATGGAGAAGACAAGGGACATACAACAAGGACCTGCCAGGTAACAATCCAGAAACAGAAGGAAATTGCCGAAGCTGAGGCACGACAAAATCAACCAAAGCAAGTCCTTCGCACCTCCTCATATTACTCCCCATACATCCCAGAGTACGTTCGCAACCAGCAGCCAAGCCCACAATCCTCGGGGTCTGTCGCTTCGGCAAGTCACTCTTCGGCTCGTTGGATCGTGCCTCAGCCATTCATACCAACATCTTCATCGTATGAGCAGCAACCTCCAGTACCACTTCAGATCCAGCAGCAGTTCTCTGCACAAAATACACCACAGCGAGATGCAAGGGAACAATCTGAAGCCAGAACAGTCAATAGTGCTGTCCCAGAATCAAAGCACATCTATTGAAACGCCTGAGAGGTTGGATCAAAGAGCCGAAGCTATTCGAAAAATCTATTGTAATTTTACTTTCTGTACTTTTCTGATGCAACAAACATTCAGAAGGTATACCCTTCGACCGTCTGTAATAAATTTGAGATTGCACCATCGAGTGTGATACCAAATCTATAAAAAGCTCTGAAGTCGTTCCTAAGGGAATGCAGAGCTCAATAAAAACACCTAGTAAAGGTGTAAAAGCTCCAAAGTCATTCCTAAGGGAATGCAGAGCTCAATAAAAACACCTAGTAAAGGTGTAAAAGCTCCGAAGTCGTTCCTAAAGGAATGCAGAGCTCAATGAAAACACCTAGTAAAGGTGTAAAAGCTCCGAAGTCGTTCCTAAGGGAATGCAGAGCTCAATAAAAATGCCTAGTAAAGGTGTAAAAGCTCCGAAGTCGTTCCTAAGGGAATGCAGATCTCAACGAAAACACTTAGTAAAGGTGCACAGCTACAAAGAACTCCGAAGCCGTTCCCAAAGGAACGCAGAGTAAGATCCAAAAGATGAAGGCATATTTAAATTTTCTGTTGTTATTGTCTTTTCGTATTGTATATGTTTTTCATACCCTTGAAAAAAAGTATAGAGGAGACAGAAGGGCAAAGAAGGGAAAATAATCCTTCTCCAGCAAACCATGTGTTTTCTAGGGTGTTCTTCGACTAAATAAGAGCTTCGGCTGAAAGAGGATTTCTTTACGAAGCGTGAAAAGAAGGGAATGTGTTTTTTCGCCTTCGGCTCAAACGGTACGTATTTCACGCTGCATAAAGAAATACCATAGACTCCTTTACTCATACAGAACACACATATTACACAATTGTTCATATACACAGCAAGCATTAAAAGTTTTTACAATAGCTCTTTAGTCTTCATTCAAAACTTTTTCGGCAACTTCGTTTAGAGCTCTGTCAACAGCTTCGTCTATTGACTTGTGTACCACCTTGAGTTCAGCAAGGAAGTCTTTCAACTCTGGATCATTTTCTAGATCGTACGGTTTTGGTAGTGGGGGAAGGGCCGCTGCATAAAAAATTATTTAGATCGTAAGCCATAGTTAATCCGAAACTAAAACTCATAGAACAAAATACTGTACCTCTGAGTATCTCCAACCGCAAAGCTTCTTCGGCCCTTTTAGTCGCTTCGGCGGCCCGGTGAGCCTACAAAAAATAATAATAAATACAATTTGCTAAAAATACTAACACAAAAAAAGAAGGGCAAGATTCAACATTCAAAAGAAACCTCTCCCTCACTGTCTCTGATGGCTTCATCCGCCATTTGTCTTCCGCCAGCAAGCCAGATGTCAGAATAGAATTTCCCTCCCAGTTCAACAGCTTCGGCCGAAGGGTCTTTAATATCACTAGCCAAAACCGTAAACTCCGGTCGAATCACAGACTTCACGTGCTCGCAACCAGCTTTCTCAAGCAGCGAGACTGCTCCCCGTGCACCCATACAAGCACAAAAGTCTCCTCGACCAGTAAGCACTTCGTCAAAGGCTTCAACTTCATCTTCTATCCATCTAACTGCTCCTTCGGCATCGCCGCGAACTAACTTTTGGTCACTAGAAAAAGCGCCGATGCCAGCAAACATATTTTTCAACCTCTCACAACATTGTGCGGCAATGGAGAAGCATTGTTCTTTTGACTCCCGAAGCTCATCAACATTCTTCTAAACCCGGTTACGTCCAACTTCGGCTATTTCACGCTTCGACTTTTCAACTTCAAAAATTTCATTTACTTCATCGAATCTTTCTTTCAGCTTCAGCATCTCGGATTTGTGTGACTCATCTTGTGTCGCCAGCATAGCCTCGAGGTCGGCGATGCGTTTCGCATTATTTTTGTTCTCTTCTTCCAGTTTCAAAATTTTCCTATTTTTCTCTTCGGAAAATTTCTTCAATCTAGCATGGTTCTCATTTAACTCACTAACTAGAGTGATCAGTATCTTATCTTTCTCTTCGGCTTGATGCCGAAGATCGATAACTTCTAACCGCAAGTTATCGAAGGCTATCCGAGTACCTTCATCCTCGGTATCTTTTTGCGCCTTCAAAGCTTTACTTAGAATAAGTCCCTAATAATAACAAAACAAAAAGAAAAAATAAGTAACACGCGAGCCATCTGAACCATCATAATAAAAGGGGGGGGGGGGAAGAGATGTATAACAACCTTCAAATTGTTGTATGCTAAGCAGTCCGCAAGATGATCCTTCGGCATTGCAGATAATCCGAGTTCAAGCTTCGGATAGCCCATTTTATCCATCATCTCGTGGCATACTTCGACCTCTTTACTATCTGGTAGGCAGTACAGATAGTCATCCTCATCATTGCTCCCGTATACAAGGGAGCCCGAAGGATACTTCAAATCCTCAGCATAATTCTGAACTTCATCAATCTGTTCAGTAGTCAATTTTCCACTCGAGGCGTGGCGAATAATATATTCGTGGAGCGCAGGCGGTGCTCTTTTGGTTGCTAATGAAATCTTTTCCTCTGTCAAACCATCAGCTGCAGAAGCTTCGGTTTTCTCTTGTTCTTTTTCTGGGCCAACATTTGTCGTTGAATAGACTTTTGAAGAACTAGCCTTGTCCTCGTTAATAAAGGCCTCTGCGCAGGCAACCACCTTCAACTCAGTAGTCACATTTTCAGCGACAGGTGCGCTGAGAGGACCTTCGGTAATCTTTGCCGCTGTGGGCGAAGCCATCTTTGCAGGCTTAAGGACAGCCTTCAGAACGTTGGCTATTCTTTTACCCTTTCGAGGGGTCCTTGTTGCGCCAGTTCTCGCCTTCGGCTGATCCTGCGCGCTGGTTGACATCTTCGGCTCCATGGTACCCAGGGGTACTTCGTCCCGATTCGGAACATTAGTAATCCCTCCCTCCTCGGCTTTTTCCTTCTCCTATATTAAAGTTTTAAAATAAAAACAAACACCATGCTACAAACTAAACCAGTCAAAAAATGAAAATCAAGGGCCATTACCTTCAAAATAACTGATCAGTCTTTTTTCGGAGATGGAACCTTCGTCTCCGACGCCACCGCAGTCGTCAGAGCAGGTATCACTGCCGCTCTTTCAACATAATACGATTTTGGGCCGGTTCACCAAAATTTTCACCCTTTTCTGCTTCGGAGTGGCCGAAGGAGATTTTATAGCACTTTTCCTCTTTTGTCCTTTGCCTCAGACAGGGAAGCAGTAGTCAGGGTAAATAAAACCAATAGCATCAAACACCCTATTTAATCTTCTTTTTCCTCGGGCACCAAACGCAGTGTTCATAGCCTCGTCTTCAGCCTTCGTATAAGCCCCTAGCATTTCATCACATGTTGCTTCAATAGCATCAAGCCATTCGTCATCAGGCTCACCAAACTGATTTCTATATCGGTATGTATATTTTAAGTAGACTAAGCCACCTTTCCCAGCACTCTGGCTAGACCCATCCACACTCTCCTTCGGCATTTCCCATTCATTAACAAGGGGCCAGACTCTGAAAGCTATATGCTCTTGAACCAGATCTCTAGTGCAAATGTAGCTACACACGGCATTAAATGCTACCAAGCAAGCTTGGGCTTCTTCTGTCTTCACGATAGCGGGCCTTTTTATGCCGAAGCGAGACCTGACATGCCACTGAATTATACCCTTAATGTCCTCCCTCTTGTCCAGATCATTTTTGACATAGAACCATTGCTTCATCCATGAGCCTGGCCATTTTTGTCGAAAGGTTGGGACAGGGTATCTGGCATCTGACCGGTATACGAAGGTATAGCAGCCAAAGTTGTTATGATACTGCTCCTTTCCAGTAGCCTTCGTCTGATAAAAAAGCTCGTGGATGTTGCAAAAGCAGTCAGCGTTTGGCTCCAAACCCTGACTCCTTACTGCCTAGATAAAAATCCCAACCTTAATCAAAGCTTCGGGAGTAAGCTGATGAAGGTATATTTCGAACCTTTTTAGAATCTCGACCAACATATGTGAAGAGGAAAGCGTAACCCAGCCTTCAAAAAACTTCGGAAAACAACTACTTCGTCTTTTTCAGGAAGAGGAACAGTACTCTCCCCTCCAGGCCTCACTATGGAAACATCATGAAAATATTTACCTTTCATAGCTTCAATATGTCCTCTCTTCACAGTTGACTTCCCAAAGTTAACATGGCTTGGTTTCCAAGGTCGTTCCTCAGCATCATCAGCATCACCCTCAAAATCAAAATCCTCGCTAACATCCGAATCGTCTGATAGTCCGGCCAGTATGTCATCGGTAATCTTCATAGTATTACTCTTCTCCATGGCCTCGTGAAAACCAGCAAGCGCAAACTCCTCACTCTTGTCACCCCCGGCCATCTTAGCCAAAACCAAAAGACAACTGAAGCTAAAACGAGCACAATACTGAGTGACAACCTTCGGCTCAAGGCAAACAAGACAGGCAAATGACACGACAACTGCCTCACGGTATTCATTCTATTTATACGCAAAATCCGGGGTCAGGGGTGAGCAAAAAGGCGGGAGAGGAAGAAAAAATAAAAAAATTACCACTGCAGAGTGGCCCCCGCATTTCAGAATTTCGCTGATTAGCGACGGGAAGGTGTTTTTTCGGACCTTCGGCACAAAGCCTTCGTTTATTTCGCAGCCTGAGTCCGTTGCAAGGAAACGAACTAATGCTGCGAGGGGCTACTATTGGGGGCCTTCGTCCTTTGAAGGTCCTCAAAAACATTTAATTAACCATTATTTTCCGATACATCTCTAAGTGTTATAGGTGCTTCGGCAAAGACCACCTTCGGAATGAATCAAGCCAAGACGAAGGTACTGGCTTCGTGACAACAATATGGGAAGGCGAAGATATTAGTCAGGCAAGACCGGAAGAAGGTGTTTACAAGATTCTGACGACAAGATGATAGAGAGAAAAGACGATGATACCCTTGTGTTATTTGTAAACCATATGTATAAGCTTTATGGACATGCATGTAATTTCATACGAAGTTGTACCTGTCCCCTATAAATATAGGAATAGTGTCATGCATAGGGGGACCTTTTGGAGGGCCTCAGCTTCATTCTGCTTGGCCTTCGAAGTAACTTCGAGCTATCGTATACCAAGAAGCCGAAGGTATGTTTGTAAACTTGGTTAATACGAAGGGAGATGAAATAAAATGCTAAGGCAAATGAGATGAGTTTCACGATTTATCGTTCATTATCATTTTAACATACATCGCTTCTTTTTCGTCTCCTCACGAAACCTTTGTCCTCATGTTAATACTTTGAAGAAGTAATAACTTAAGGACGAAGGTCTGGATTTCTTAACTTGTGTTGCCTTGTTTTTGATGCTATGCAGCAATTGAAAACAAGTGACCAACTCTAGCCCATGCCTCATTTATGAGAATTATGGAGGAATATCATACTAGCAAATGTGGAGTATTTATTTTGTGGAAAAGGAAAAGCATGTTTTTGCTCACTTCTAGTGTAGTAGTGTAGCATATATTTGGTAGTGTGTACGTGACCTTGATCTTAAGAGCATGATAAACTTCTCAACACAGGTCAACAAAGTTTGACAAAACTCAATACAAAAACAAGTAACGCAAGTGGAAGGTTTTCAACATGTAGCATGATATTTGGCTTTGGTAGGAAATAACACCAGTGAGGAGAAGTGAGGCTTTTGGTTTTGATGTTTTATGAAAATAGAAATCTCCAAGAGCTTACATATAAAGATAGGATTTCTTTAGTCTACTATATCACACTTCCCAACAACTTAGTTGACATGTTTTTCCTAATATAGATATGTCCACAAGTAGCAAGTATGTGAACTAGGAATAAAGTTTATGCCAACCAACCTTTTTAAAGTCATGTTCATAGGTTGGAACGGTTTTATTTCACTTTTTAAGTTTGACCTTAATATATGGCACTTTTCAACACATCAAACTTATAAGAACAAAGCAAGATTTCAAGTTTGATTTTAACATGTAGCATTTTCAACATATCAAACTTATGAGGATGAAGCAAGAGTGGGCAGAGGGGGTGCAAACTAGCGTGCCAAAGTGGCAGAGGCCTAAGAGATGGTAGGGAAGAATCATGCGGCCTCCCCTACACTAGGACTTTTATGTCACTCGACATCAAAAGCCTAGTGTAGATGTTAGGACACCCCTCAGAGTGTACTCCGCTGTTCAATGATGTCTTGCTCAGATTCGCCACCTTGTTGTTTTGATCATTCATTCTTTTTGTGTTCATCCTACAAGAGTTAGCAACAAGCATACCCGAAGGATAGAAAATCCACAAGATGCTCTTGTTCTTACATCACTAAGTTGCTACTATTATTATTTCTTTTCAGGTGAGAACAAAAAGAAGAAACAAATTATGTTTTGTTTTTGAGAAACATGGTAAAGAGCAAGAACCAAGTTTTTGGACATGGCACTCCCTTCATTCTTTTTAATCTTAAAACATTTAGTGAACAAAAACACCGAAGGGATCTTATCCTAGGAGCACATTCTTTCCCTCATTGTTAATTTTTTACTAAGGGAGGTCCTAGGAGAGTGGTTGCAAATTTATTATGTAAAGAACTAATGTGATTTTTTTATTTTTATGTTTATTCTGAGTTTTTTATTAACACAAGATAAGGTTATTCTAATTTATTATGCATGAAAGGAAAAAATGCTTTATTGAAAACTAAACATGCAAGAATTGAAAATTAAAAACTTATGCAAGAATTAAATATGGGATACATACCGATTTGCCTGTCGGTGAGGTCTCATTGTGTCAAGTCATTTGAGCATGACTCCCCCATTTAATTCAGCTTGAATTTCTTATTTCTGCCACACCATCTTCATCTTCAATTGCTTTTGGCTTGGCAGGTTTGTTTTGGCCTTGGAGGTGTATGTCTCACCTCCTTCTCGATCAACCATTTCTTATACCTGCAAAGGTTAGTGGACAACATACCCGAAGGAATTGCACAAACAAACAAGGGTGTTTGTTGTCATTGAGGCCAAATGTTTCTTCTATCATAATGGTGACCAGTTAACACTCATGTTTTGTTAGCATGGATAATTTTTCCCATGTTCTTTAGTTCTTGTTTATTGTTCACCAAGCTCTTGCAAAAGCTTTCATGAAGCCATTATCTTCATATTTGAATCTCAATAACTTATCCATTCATATTTACAATTTTACATGCAACAAAGATCTATACAAGTAGTTTTAGTTCAATGATCAAACTAGACAACCTGTCTAATTTGATTAGGGCAGGCTATTTAACCTAAGCACCACGCTTAATTTAAAAAATCCTATGGAAGCAGATCAACACATCCAAACTTCAAACTAAGCACCATGCTTAATTTAAAAGATGTATGATCAAGACAACCAAACCAAAACATGAAAGCATATTAAGATTCATTCAAGTGGAGATGAGAACATTAATGGTGAATCAAGCAAGCATACTATAGGAAGGAAAGCTAACTAAATGAATGCTATGGTTTTGAAACAAGAATTCTCAATGAATGAGTGCATGAGCATAAACATTTAGGCCTTAGCTTTCTCCCATAGCACGAACCATCAGCCTATATCATACCGAATGGCATAGCTAACATATGAATCTGTTGGCCCCATTTAACATACGTCTACTACAAAGCTAAATTAAGAACCCAAATAGATAAATCACAAAAGAAATTTACAATCTACTTAGACTAGGCACAGTGCCCGACTACAACTCAAAATCCAGGAGCTACCCAAAGAAGGCACTAAACATTTATGATTCAAGCAAACATGGAATGGAACGAATAAAGTGGAAAGGTAGGTTCTCACATACCTTGATTGATTTTGCTATCACCAAGAACTTGAGATGGAGTTATGAGTGATGCAACGCCTTTGTTCCGTAACATATGGTGATTTCTTCTTCTTTTGATTGTGATGGCCTCCATCTACACGTGGCTAGAATGCATATACATACCTACCTATGAGATGGCAGGGTGGAGATGTTGATGGTTCATGAATGATCAGGCACCGTTGGCTCTTGATGATTCTCTCTTTTTTTCATGTGGAAGCGAGCCAGAGAAGGTCGAACGGTTGATGTTGCCATGTTTATTCCACACAAAACAGGACAAGGACAATCCCACAAAAGCTAGTGGTAAACTAGATTAGCAAACATCAAGGTAACTATCAATATCTTTATGCCAATTGCTTCCCCGGCAACAGCGCCAGAAATGCCTATTGATATTTCTTGTGCTCATGTAGATAATTCCACAAGCGCACAAAATATCGTTACAGCACTTCACCCAGGAGTATTCTGGGGTATCGTATTTGTCGGTACCCTGGAACTAGGGTACCCATTACTGCTGCATAAAAGCACAGTACCCACGCGATTATTTTTTAGTCGCGTGGTAAAAGAACTGTATGTGGGGCCAGGCCATGACTCGCCCAAGCCTCGGGCGGCTACTCTGGGTCAGCAGCAGCACCTGACCCCACCGCATGGGCAGGTCCAGTGCCGACACGTGTCCAGGGAAAGTAACATACTCTGAGGCATCACCCGTGGGTCCGGACCCCCATGGGAAGGTCCCGGACCCCTGTGCGTACAGTTCTGCCCTCCATGCTCTGAGACACCACCCGTGGGTCCGGACCCCCATGGGAAGGTCCCGGACCCCTGTATGTACAGTCCTGGTCTCCAAATTTGGTCCAGGACCGCCACGTGTGGGAACCGGACCCCTGGGATGAGATCCGGACCCCCCCTATATGGGGTCCGGGTCGCCCACAGTGGGGTCCCAGGGTTCCAGGACAGAATATACTCGGGCCTCAATCAGGACCGAGGCGGGGGTCCGGTGTTGACACGTGGCCTGCTGCGCGTGGCGTAAGCTAACAGGCGGAAGCTGGCATAAAGCCTCTGGGCTACGCGCATCTTTGCATTTATTACGGATAAGACGTGCGCCTGTCCGTTCCGGTGACAGGCGGCGCGCCCATTCCGGACTGCGTGGGCTGCGCAGTTACTCACACGTTACTACAACAAGGACAGTGACTCACCATTACTCGCGCGTTACCAAGAATGGGGTTACTGCCTGTCAATGCTGCATGGACCGCAGTCATCATGACTCCCGCTGATTACTCATACGTTACTAAGCCAGAGGGAATCTGAACGGCTCCTCCAATACACCTCTACGCATAACAGGTGTACCAGGCTACTCCGTACTCCAAGGAAAGAAGCCATCACCCACCTTGTGTGCTGACAGGGTTAATTATTCACATATTCCTTCTATTATACTCCTGGGCCCACATGTCGGGGCTCAGCATCCTTGTATGTACCTCCCTTAAACTATAAAAGGGAGGAGGCACAGCGTTGCAGGACACGGTCAATACAACTTACGCACAGTGGATGTAGGGTATTACGCTCCGGCGGCCTGAACCACTATAAACCCTCGAGTATTCTTGTGTTCATCAACAAAAATCACCAGACAGGCAAGTACCTAGGCCCCCTCCACATCTTAGGATTAGGGCGGGTGCACTCCGCCACCCGGTCGGAGGATTTTCCCTCCGACATTTGGCGCGCCAGGTAGTGGAACAAGTCTTGGGTTTTTCGCCTGTTTTTCCTGCTCGACATGATGGTTCAGATCGTTGAGCACCGCGATTTGTCTTCCGAGGACTTCCTGATGGAGGAAGAGGCAGCATCTTCCATGCCACGGGGCTCTAACCGCCCTGCGCCTGGTGTTGCTGTTATGCACGCTGCACAGCAGCACACGCCTGCGCAGACATCCAGGACTCCGGCACGGGCTGCTCCTAGTGGGGCGTTGTCTGCGGCAAGGGAGTTGCTACGCAATCCCCCAAGTTCCACGGCCTCGCCGGGGGCCATGAGGCAGTGGCGTGAAGATGTCGACCGCCTCCTCGGCATGGCCCATCCTGGCTCGGTCAGATCTAGGCCTCGATCATTCCGGCGTCAACGCGAGGCGTCGGCATCTGTGCGCTCACCCTCAGTGAGGGGTGCACGGACTGACGACCTACGGGCAGAGCTCAACCGCAGGCGTGCGGGCGAGGATGCTCGAGTCTCCCTGGAGAGGGCGCGTGAGCGCCGGCAAAACATCGAGGGCCGCAACCTCGACCAAGACTTTGCTGCGGTTGCACCACAAACTCCAAGGGGCATCCAAGTCCAGGCGGGTGTCCCATTGGTCGGTGTGGGCTGTGCCGCACTAGCGGATCATCTCCGCGCGGTGACTTGGCCACCCAAGTTCTGGCCACACCTGCCGGAGAAGTACGACGGTACTACAAATCCGTCGGAATTCCTGCAGGTCTACGTCACCGCCATTACGGCAGCTGGTGGAAACACCGCCGTAATGGCAAGCTACTTCCATGTAGCCTTGACCGGGCTGGCCCGAACCTGGCTCATGAACCTCACCCCAGGGACGATTTACTCCTGGGAAGAGCTCTGCGCGCGGTTCACTGCAAACTTCGCCAGTGCTTATCAACAGCATGGTGTGGAGGCACATCTCCATGCAGTAAGGCAGGAACCCGGGGAGACTCTTCGGGCTTTCATCTCCCGCTTCACCAAGGTACGAGGCACTATAACTCACGTCTCCGATGCCTCCATTATCACTGCTTTCCGACAGGGGGTACGTGACGAGAAGATGTTGGAGAAGTTAGCGACACATGACGTGGAAAACGTCACCACACTTTTCGCTCTGGCCGACAAATGTGCCAGAGCCGCCGAGGGCCGTGCATGGCACTCGACACTACAGACCGGAGTTACCCAGGTGGGTGGCTCAAGTGCCACCACCCAGGGCGGTGGCAAGAAGAAGAAGAAGAACCGCGGTCACGATAGGCCGCAGTCTGGAGCTCCGGTCGCCGCAGCTGCGACTGGGGGCCGGGACGAGCGCGGCAAGCGCCCACGACAACAGGGGAGCAACAGTGGGCCGTGCCCTGTCCATCCCAACAGCCGCCACAGTGCCTCGGAATGCCGGGAGATCCTCAAGCTCGCGAAGCGCATCAGCGAGCGGCGCGAGCACGCCTCCAAGGATGGCTCGCCACCTCGTCGCCGGCCTGGCAAGGAGAAGGTCGACGAAGGTGACGCAGCCACGGGAGAACGGGACCTCGGGTATCAGTCCCCCGAACAGGTCCTGAAGGACATCCTCACTGGGGACTCTGACTCCGGTGATGACAACGACCGCCGCAAGAAGCTGTACGTGATGTACGGCGGAAGTTGGGAACTCACCTCCCGAAGGAGCGTGAAGTCCCTACGCCTCGAGGTCCTTTCGGTGACCCCAGGGGTCCCGAAGGCGGCCCCACATCAGCGGTGGAGGAGCACCACTATCTCCTTCGTGGCATCCGACTGCCCCGAAAATATGGCAGGGGCTGGCATACTACCACTCATCACCGCCCCTGTCATTGCCAACATGAAGCTACACCATGTCCTGATTGATGGTGGGGCTGGGCTCAACGTCATCAGTCATGCTGCGTTCAAGCAGCTGCAGATCCCAGGGTCCCGACTGGGACCCTCTCGCCCATTCTCCGGAGTGGGCCCACAACCGGTGTATCCCCTTGGGAGCATCGCACTCCCGGTTACATTCGGGACAGAGGAGAACTTCCGCACTGAGAACGTCCAGTTCGATGTCGCGGAGGTTAACCTCCCTTTCAATGCCATCATTGGCAGGCCGGCGCTGTACCGATTCATGGCCATTGCCCATTACGGGTACTTGGTCCTCAAGATGTCGTCCCTAGCTGGGGTCCTCACCGTGCGGGGCGACCGCGCTGCTACACTAGCAGCTGTTGAGAAGTTGCACACCCTGGCGGCGGAAACAGCTCGCCCGGATGATGGGGGGAGGGATCCCTCGACTTCCTGTACCAAGGCGCCTGCCAAGGTGCCTAAGGTGCAACCATCTAGAGCAGACGGCGGTCCTGTCAAGACCATCCAGGTCGGCGTGGATTCCTCTCAGACCACTCGCATTGCGGGTAATCTGGAGGAGAAATAGGAAATCGCGCTCGTCGCCTTCCTCCAGGCAAATGCCGACGTATTCGCATGGGAACCGTCGCAGATGCCTGGGATCCCTAAGGAGATGATCGAGCACCATCTGAAGATTCACCCTGACACCAAACCAGTGAGTCAAAAGCCTCGGAGGCAGTCCATTGAGCGACAGGACTTCATCCGTGAGGAGGTCCGGAAGCTGCTGCATGCTGGCTTCATCGAGGAAGTACATCACCCAGTATGGCTGGCCAATCCGGTCATCGTTCCCAAGGCTAACGGGAAGCTTCGGATGTGCATCGACTACACCAACCTCAATAAGGCCTGTCCCAAGGACCCATATCCACTTCCGCGAATAGATCAAATCGTGGATTCCACCTCGGGGTGTGACCTCCTGTCTTTCCTAGATGCTTACTCTGGCTTTCATCAGATCCAGATGTCTAGGCAAGATAAGAAGCATACCGCTTTTGTAACAGTGGATGGGCTTTACTGTTATGTTGTAATGCCTTACGGTCTGAAAAATGCCTTGCCAACATTCGTGCGGGCGATGAGTAAGACTTTTGGTGACTTGATTAGAGACAGGGTAGAGGTATATGTTGATGACATCGTGGTCAAGACTAAGAGAGGGTCGACCCTAGTGGAAGACTTGACCCTGGTCTTTGACAAGCTGCGGGCAACACGCACGAGGCTGAACCCGGAAAAGTGCGTCTTTGGTGTCTCCGCAGGAAAGCTGTTGGGATTCCTGGTCTCGCACCGAGGCATTGAAGCAAACCCGGAGAAGATCAAGGCAATTGAGGCGATGAGGCCTCCGGTCCGCATCAAGGACGTCCAGAAGCTGACGGGGTCCCTAGCTGCCCTCAGCCGGTTCATCTCAAGATTGGCAGAGAGGGCACTACCTTTCTTCAAGCTATTGCGGAAGTCCGGCCCATTCTCTTGGACCGAGGAAGCAGAACGAGCCTTCCAAGAGTTGAAACAGCACCTTGTGTCCCTACCAGTACTGGTAGCTCCAGAGCCAGGGGAGCCGTTGTATTTATACATTGCAGCGGCTACAGAAGTGGTGAGCATGGTGCTGGTCGTTGAAAGGGTGGCACAACATCCCCAGGGGGGCCAAAGCATTCCCCTAGGTGAACATGGTGGTCCGACCACCACGATGGAGATGGAAGGTCAAGAATGTGAGGGCTCAGGACCAATTGCAGGAGTCCGAACCATCCAGAAGCCAGTCTACTACGTCAGCGAAGTCCTCCATGAGGTAAAGGCCAGGTACCTAGAGACGCACAAGCTTATATATGCTATACTTGTTGCGTCCAGGAAGTTGCGCCACTATTTTCAGGCACACAGGATCGTGGTGGTGACCTCCTTTCCGTTAAGGACCATTCTCCACAACTCTAATGCCACTGGCAACATCGCAAAGTGGGCCGCGGAGCTTGCTGAGTTCCAACTGGACTTCCAGCCTCGCCACGCTATCAAGAGCCAGGTTCTGGCTGACTTCATCGTGGAATGGACCCCTTCCCCGGGCGCTCCTGGGGGTCCAGATCGCGATTCGCACCCCACACCTGCAGAGCCCAGGGCTCCGGTCTTCACCGAGCCCCACTGGACGCTCTTCTTCGACGGATCCGCCCGCCAGCAGGGTGGCGGTGCCGGAGTGGTCCTCGTCGACCCAAGCGGAGATCAAGTGAAGTACATGGTGCACCTTGAGTTCAAGGCCACCAACAACATGGCAGAGTATGAAGCACTGATTTTCGGCTTGTCTGCGGCCCTATCCCTAGGGATCCGCCAGCTCCTCGTGAAGGGAGACTCCCAGCTGATTATCAAGCAGGTCCGCGGGGAGTGTAGCTGCAACGAGCCCAGGCTCGCAGCTTACCTCCTCCACGTGAGGAAGCTGGAAAAGGATTTCATTGCCCTGGAACTGCAACATGTTCCTCGGGCTGACAACTCAGCAGCAGATGAGCTCTCCACGAGGGCATCAACTTGGGCACCCGTGCCCGAGGGCGTATTTGAAAGACGGCTGCTGAGGCCTACCGCCCAGCCTGCCGAGCTGGGCGAAGGGGGCGAGACTAGCACCTCGAAGCTAGCGGTCCCGGTGGCGTTCCATCCACACAGCCCACCAAGGATTGTGTGCGCTACAGAGGGTCCTGCCAACCTCGTAGCGACACAGCCAGTAGCTCAGAGTGGTCCCGATGCATGGATCTCTGAGATCCGGGACTACCTGAAAGAAAATGTCCTTCCTGAAGACCATGTGTCCGCAGAACGCATAGTGCGGTTGGCTAAACGATACGCGGTGGTATGTAACACCCGGATTTTAGGGGTCCAAAACCCGGGGTTAACATAAACACCAGGTATGCTGGGACCAAGTCTCATACATATGATGTAGAGTGGAACAGGATCGAATGTCACAACTTTATATATAACAGGAGTTCTATACAAAATAAATAATTACATTATAAGGAGACAACGGTCCAGCAACCCGAAGTTGACTGGGAGACGACGACCTAGACCTCTCACGAACTCATCACAGCATCCTCCATGAGCATCATCCTGCAGTACCTGGTCTTGACCTGTGGTGTATGTGAGACAGCAAGAGTGAGCTCACATATGTTCATCGCTCAACAAGTTGTGGGGAATAATGTGCATGAACTCGCCAAAGGTGGGAGCTCACGTGAAGTGTAAGGCTTACCAAAGGAGATGGTTAGAGCTGAGCATTGCTTTTAAAGTTGGTCAAAATTTTATTAGCAGTTACTAAGTATAAGTAAATACCAAACCCAATTAAGTAATAGAACAAAAAGTAACAACTTCACCTGCGATGCAATGCATATGACAAATTGAATTTAGTTCCATAATTTAATCATGTGAGTGTCTGAGCTACTCATGACCGTGAGCACGGCTAGTATACCAGTTTTACACTCTGCAGAGGTTGCGCATCTTTACCCACAAGTCGTGTATCCCATGTCGCCAGGGTTTGCAAGGCCCTAAGACACTTCCGAGGTGAATGGCTAGGGATCCACTACGAGGCCTTTACAAAGTTCCACTAGCTTCCGAAAACCCGCTACAGTTTATAGGAAGATCCAGTACAGGAATCCCTTGCAGGACCGCCATCGCAGCAAAATCCTCCCGAGGGCCTCCCCGCACTGACCTCTCCCCTACTGCCCTTGCCCCTTTCGGGTAAGGTAGTCTTCCACTAGCTTTCCTAATTAATCAGCCAAGGGCGTCCCATTAAACCCCTGTGGTAGCACTGTTTTCCCGGGTGGTTCTCCATGTTCCAATTAACATAATGATCTTAACATGAACCATAAATAACAACTGATAACAAAAGTATAATCATGAATAGTGTAATCTTCATACCCAAAACCACATATAGCACTAGCAAGTACTACCCAGAAAGTTCAGTGGTAAACAAGGTATAAAGATAGACAAACTAGGGTAACCTATTAGGTCCCATCAAAATTAACCTATGCAGATCATTATGATTAATTAGAACATGAGTGGGTAAAAAGAAGTGATCAAGGGCACAACTTGCCTGGGCCTTGAGAATCCAGGTACCAGGATGATTCTTCAGATCCTCGTGACCTCACTGCTAGTCGTAGCAATACAAACATACACGGTATAGGCAAGATTAACATTACACCAAACATATATGCAAAATACATATTAATAATCTACATATTAAAATAAGATCACAGGAAAAAGAATTATTAATTTTGGAGTTGTAGAATTCAAGTTATGAATTTCCTAAGATTTAAGGTAATTATAATATGATTAAATGATAAATAAATTTTCTGACAGAGTTCATGTCAAAACAGTGATTCTAAATGGTAGAGAATATTATTACAAAATTTTAGGAATTGGAATGACTCAATTTGGAGCTAAAATGAATTAGTTATGAATTAATTAAGTTTCTGGATTTATTTTAACACTAAAAATCATTTTCTAAATCATTTTCTATGATTTTCCTATTCACTGGACTGGGCCTCAATTATAAGAAAAGTCAGGGGGCTCGGGGTAAGTCGTCCCAGACTCAGGAAACAGTAAAACGGGGATGGCGGGTTGATTTTAATAAAACAGAGGGTCTCTTTAGCAAAAAGCACGGCCGAAGAGGTATCTTGCAATCTCAGCCGCACGATCGACTATCGACCGCTAGGATTAGATGTATCTCGGGCCGAATCGGTACGCGATCAGAGCCGTTGGATTAAAGATTAACGGCACGGATTTAATGAATCAAAGATCTACTCTGCACCGCTGGATCTCGCATCGACGGACGCAGTTGGATTGGACGAAGGGGTAAGCTTGATCTAATCGGGACCGTCCATCCATGGATCAACGGCCACGGAGTTCTCTTCCTCCCCCCGACTCCGTGAACACCGAGCCGCGGCCCACGGTGGAGATCCCCTCCCCCGCCGACGCCCCGATCGTCGATCAGTGAGTTAACCCCCGATTGGATACATGCAAAACAATGCGGAGGCGAAGGTGAATTAATGAGCCAAGTTTTACCGGCTGAGGTGCTATGGTGAGGTCGGCCCGCGGCACGGAGCGGCGACACGGCGGTGCAGAGTCTTCCGGTGAGCAATTCGCGGTGCCCCAGCTCTCTTAACGTCGAATTGAGGGTTGCAGAAGCTTCCACATGCGCTCACGACCCTTCTTGTCTTCTCCTTGGAACCCGGCTGTCGCTAGGAAAGCAGGGCACCGACGGCGACTAATTTCTCTCATCCGGCCATGGGGGTGTACGGCGACGGGGCTCACCAGAGCACGGCTAGATGGGGTAGATGCTCGAGAGGATAGCGACGCCCAATCTTATACCCGCGAGGGCACCGCAAGAGTCCGCGAAAGGGGGAACGAGGACCGAGTTCGGAGCTGCTCCGATGAACTCGCGTAGGCTGCGGTCGAATTCGTTGCGTGAAGCGGACTTGGGATAGGGAAGAGTCTGACGCGTGGGTCCCATGAGCCATTGACGGAACGCGCGCGCAGCGCGGAAAGAAGGCAGGCGCATGTGAGCGGCTGATAGTGGGCCCGGGTTGTCAGCGAGGGTGGCGGGCGCGCGGATGGGAAGGTGAGTTGGGCCGAGCGACGCGGTAAGGCAGTGGGAGCTGGGCGGCACGAGAGTATTCCGGCCCAGGATAGGTAAAATCCCTTTTCTTTTTCTTTTAACCTTTCTAATTTCCTTTCTTGATTCAAATTCAAATGGGATTCAAATTTAATTCAAACTTTTGTGACCAAAGATTCTCAGATGATATTGAGCTATAAGCAGTACTATTTTGAATATATATTTTTTTGTAACTTTTCTCTTTTTTTGGTTTTAGTTTTAGAATTTCTTTTAAGATTTAATTTCCCATTTTACTTAGTGCTCTAATTGTGAATTCAATGATAGACTTGCCTTAAATTTTGATGCACAAACAAGAAAAAGTCCAGCATGATGCACATTTTATTAAGGATTTTTCCACTTTATCTATGCCTACTAATAATTATCATGAATGAAAAGGTACCACACATGAAGATTTATTTCTTTCTCTTATTTTCCAAAATTGGGTATTACAAATCCTACCCCCCTTAAAAATAATCTCGTCCTCGAGATTTGTAAGAAAAGGGTTACAGAGAAATTGGTTTGAAATCTATATTAAGTGGTTTTAGTACCAAAAGATTTTTTTTTGTCTAAACCCAAATTGGCAGGTGATTAGGAAAGCATGGGTGTATATATGTATGTCTACTTTATTATGTAGGATAGAAGATGTCTTTAAAGCATAGATAGGTTTGGGTAAGAAAGTGTAGGGTAAGGAAAGACTTCATCCAAGATTGTGGATCTTGACTCCGTTGGCGATTCAGCTTGATCTTTGAAGTCTTGAGTTGATGCTTATCCTTCTTTGACGTGGTTGGTCTCCCTTGGCCTTTCTTCTTGGAGTTGCCATCCGAGTTAAGGACATATGGTTAAGATATATGTGGTAGGATAGACTACATGATATAGGTCAAAATCTTGGCTTGATGTCAGGTGGTGGTTGATAGATTATGCAATCCATTAAGACTCTATTGATTGGGTAAGTTATGTAACTTGTTATATAGGTCGAGTTGTTGTGTATGGCCAAGTTGATATAAGTCTCCAAATTAGGCTTAAGTGATTTAGGGGTATGGCCTTATCTTGTATACCAGCTTTAAGTAACTTACTCTAGATTAGATCATAGACTAGATAAAATCTAGATTAGGTTGGATATGACTAGGTTAGACTAGTTTAATGTTAAATAGATCTATTAGGGTAGGATATATATTATTAGGATATGCTAGAATCCTTTGAGATAGGATGGATTGTATAGTATATGCAGGTCAGAGTCCATGCTAACAAAGGGATTATGCAACTATTGGGTGGTTAAGATAGTTGCATATGGCTAGGTTTGTTGTATGTGGTCTAGTCTAAATTGGAATCTTAGTTCAACTTGGATTAAAACATATTTATAAGAATAGGATCAAATCTTATTTTACCAGCATTGTCTAACGTGTTTGTCCATTAGATTAGATCTGATCAGATTAGATGGGGTCAGAATTAAATTGGTGTTATCAGAATGAACTAGATAAGATGTACTTTATTTTCAGAATAGATCATGTTGGTTACTCTGTTATGAGATAAGCATTACACTATTATGAGATAAGCAAAGTGGTGGAGATAAGTATGCTTATTAGAACAAGATAAGTTTCCAAGATTAAATCTTTTGAGATTAGTTAGATCTATTGGGATAAGATGAAAATCTTTTTGAGATGAGATGAGTCTATTAAGGTAGAAGAGTATCATTTAAGATAAGATGGATCTATTTAGATAAGAGAGAGTCTTTTAAGATAAGAGAGATCCGTTAAAGATAAGGTAGAATCCTTTAAGTGAGGAGAGATCCATTAAGGTAGATATACTTTAATGGAGGAAAATCTAGTTTCTTTAGTTATCTTATGAATTCTATTTATGTCTATATGTATATGCAGATGTAATTGTGGACATTACTCCACAACTCATCACACTCAATCAAAAATCCAAATCAGACAAATATCATAAGAACAAACATTCAAGTGCATAGATAACCATAAAAATAGTTTTGTTTTTTTTTGTTCCTAGGATTAGGTCTCCTATTCCTAAAAGTCACTTTAGGCACTGGATTTCAAAGTGTGAAATCCACATTTGTCTCTAGAAAGATAAAGGTAAGAATAATCAGAGTAAAGCGGAAATAGATGAGAGAAGATTAAGATAAGTTTAGAAAGATTCAGAGTAAGGTAAGTAAAGAATGGTTGTCCAGTTCTATCTAGGTTTCGTCCTACAGTCAACATTCCTCTGATACCACTTCTGTAACACCCGGATTTTAGGGGTCCAAAACCCGGGGTTAACATAAACACCAGGTATGCTGGGACCAAGTCTCATACATATGATGTAGAGTGGAACAGGATCGAATGTCACAACTTTATATATAACAGGAGTTCTATACAAAATAAATAATTACATTATAAGGAGACAACGGTCCAGCAACCCGAAGTTGACTGGGAGACGACGACCTAGACCTCTCACGAACTCATCACAGCATCCTCCATGAGCATCATCCTGCAGTACCTGGTCTTGACCTGTGGTGTATGTGAGACAGCAAGAGTGAGCTCACATACGTTCATCGCTCAACAAGTTGTGGGGAATAATGTGCATGAACTCGCCAAAGGTGGGAGCTCACGTGAAGTGTAAGGCTTACCAAAGGAGATGGTTAGAGCTGAGCATTGCTTTTAAAGTTGGTCAAAATTTTATTAGCAGTTACTAAGTATAAGTAAATACCAAACCCAATTAAGTAATAGAACAAAAAGTAACAACTTCACCTGCGATGCAATGCATATGACAAATTGAATTTAGTTCCATAATTTAATCATGTGAGTGTCCGAGCTGCTCATGACCGTGAGCACGGCTAGTATACCAGTTTTACACTCTGCAGAGGTTGCGCATCTTTACCCACAAGTCGTGTATCCCATGTCGCCAGGGTTTGCAAGGCCCTAAGACACTTCCAAGGTGAATGGCTAGGGATCCACTACGAGGCCTTTACAAAGTTCCACTAGCTTCCGAAAACCCGCTACAGTTTATAGGAAGATCCAGTACAGGAATCCCTTGCAGGACCGCCATCGCAGCAAAATCCTCCCGAGGGCCTCCCCGCACTGACCTCTCCCCTACTGCCCTTGCCCCTTTCGGGTAAGGTAGTCTTCCACTAGCTTTCCTAATTAATCAGCCAAGGGCGTCCCATTAAACCCCTGTGGTAGCACTGTTTTCCCGGGTGGTTCTCCATGTTCCAATTAACATAATGATCTTAACATGAACCATAAATAACAACTGATAACAAAAGTATAATCATGAATAGTGTAATCTTCATACCCAAAACCACATATAGCACTAGCAAGTACTACCCAGAAAGTTCAGTGGTAAACAAGGTATAAAGATAGACAAACTAGGGTAACCTATTAGGTCCCATCAAAATTAACCTATGCAGATCATTATGATTAATTAGAACATGAGTGGGTAAAAAGAAGTGATCAAGGGCACAACTTGCCTGGGCCTTGAGAATCCAGGTACCAGGATGATTCTTCAGATCCTCGTGACCTCACTGCTAGTCGTAGCAATACAAACATACACGGTATAGGCAAGATTAACATTACACCAAACATATATGCAAAATACATATTAATAATCTACATATTAAAATAAGATCACAGGAAAAAGAATTATTAATTTTGGAGTTGTAGAATTCAAGTTATGAATTTCCTAAGATTTAAGGTAATTATAATATGATTAAATGATAAATAAATTTTCTGACAGAGTTCATGTCAAAACAGTGATTCTAAATGGTAGAGAATATTATTACAAAATTTTAGGAATTGGAATGACTCAATTTGGAGCTAAAATGAATTAGTTATGAATTAATTAAGTTTCTGGATTTATTTTAACACTAAAAATCATTTTCTAAATCATTTTCTATGATTTTCCTATTCACTGGACTGGGCCTCAATTATAAGAAAAGTCAGGGGGCTCGGGGTAAGTCGTCCCAGACTCAGGAAACAGTAAAACGGGGATGGCGGGTTGATTTTAATAAAACAGAGGGTCTCTTTAGCAAAAAGCACGGCCGAAGAGGTATCTTGCAATCTCAGCCGCACGATCGACTATCGACCGCTAGGATTAGATGTATCTCGGGCCGAATCGGTACGCGATCAGAGCCGTTGGATTAAAGATTAACGGCACGGATTTAATGAATCAAAGATCTACTCTGCACCGCTGGATCTCGCATCGACGGACGCAGTTGGATTGGACGAAGGGGTAAGCTTGATCTAATCGGGACCGTCCATCCATGGATCAACGGCCACGGAGTTCTCTTCCTCCCCCCGACTCCGTGAACACCGAGCCGCGGCCCACGGTGGAGATCCCCTCCCCCGCCGACGCCCCGATCGTCGATCAGTGAGTTAACCCCCGATTGGATACATGCAAAACAATGCGGAGGCGAAGGTGAATTAATGAGCCAAGTTTTACCGGCTGAGGTGCTATGGTGAGGTCGGCCCGCGGCACGGAGCGGCGACACGGCGGTGCAGAGTCTTCCGGTGAGCAATTCGCGGTGCCCCAGCTCTCTTAACGTCGAATTGAGGGTTGCAGAAGCTTCCACATGCGCTCACGACCCTTCTTGTCTTCTCCTTGGAACCCGACTGTCGCTAGGAAAGCAGGGCACCGACGGCGACTAATTTCTCTCATCCGGCCATGGGGGTGTACGGCGACGGGGCTCACCAGAGCACGGCTAGATGGGGTAGATGCTCGAGAGGATAGCGACGCCCAATCTTATACCCGCGAGGGCACCGCAAGAGTCCGCGAAAGGGGGAACGAGGACCGAGTTCGGAGCTGCTCCGATGAACTCGCGTAGGCTGCGGTCGAATTCGTTGCGTGAAGCGGACTTGGGATAGGGAAGAGTCTGACGCGTGGGTCCCATGAGCCATTGATGGAACGCGCGCGCAGCGCGGAAAGAAGGCAGGCGCATGTGAGCGGCTGATAGTGGGCCCGGGTTGTCAGCGAGGGTGGCGGGCGCGCGGATGGGAAGGTGAGTTGGGCCGAGCGACGCGGTAAGGCAGTGGGAGCTGGGCCGCACGAGAGTATTCCGGCCCAGGATAGGTAAAATCCCTTTTCTTTTTCTTTTAACCTTTCTAATTTCCTTTCTTGATTCAAATTCAAATGGGATTCAAATTTAATTCAAACTTTTGTGACCAAAGATTCTCAGATGATATTGAGCTATAAGCAGTACTATTTTGAATATATATTTTTTTGTAACTTTTCTCTTTTTTTGGTTTTAGTTTTAGAATTTCTTTTAAGATTTAATTTCCCATTTTACTTAGTGCTCTAATTGTGAATTCAATGATAGACTTGCCTTAAATTTTGATGCACAAACAAGAAAAAGTCCAGCATGATGCACATTTTATTAAGGATTTTTCCACTTTATCTATGCCTACTAATAATTATCATGAATGAAAAGGTACCACACATGAAGATTTATTTCTTTCTCTTATTTTCCAAAATTGGGTATTACATGGTAGAAGGGGATCTATACCGCCGTGGCGCCAACGGCATTCTCATGCGGTGCATCACCCAGGAGGAGGGCCGCGAATTGCTCGCGGAGATCCATGGAGGTGAGTGCGGAAGTCATTCATCATCCCGCACACTGGTTGGTAAGGCCTTCCGACACGGCTTCTATTGGCCAACCGCCCTCCAGGATGCAGCCGAGCTGGTAAAGTCCTGCAAAGCATGTCAGTTCCATGCAAAGCATATACACACACCGGCTCAGGCTCTGCAAATGATTCCGCCCTCTTGGCCATTCGCTGTATGGGGGGTGGATATCCTGGGACTATTCCCCAGGGCTGTCGGCGGGTACCGTTTCCTCTTTGTCGCTATCGACAAATTCACAAAGTGGCCAGAGGCCACCCCTGTGGTCAGTATCACCCAGGGTGCAGCTGTTGCCTTCCTCAAGTCGATTATCTGCAGATTTGGGGTCCCAAACCGTATCATTACGGACAACGGGACCCAGTTCAAAAGTCGGCTCTTCCAAGAATATTGAGAGGGCATCGGCACCCAGCTCTGCTTTGCGTCCGTGGCTCATCCCATGAGCAACGGCCAGGCTGAGAGGGCAAACGCAGAAATCCTCAGGGGACTCAAGACACGCACCTATGACTGTCTAAAAAAGCATGGTGCTAATTGGGTCAATGAGCTTCCGTGTGTACTATGGGGGAACCGGACCACACCCAGCCGAGCTACCGGGGAGACCCCATTCTTCCTAGTCTATGGGGCTGAAGCCTGTCTTCCCCCGGAAATCATTATGGGCTCACCACGGGTCCAGTCTTTCGATGAATCTATGCAGGAACAACTACGACGTGAGGACGTGGACTTCATCGACGAACGTAGATGGCGAGCAGCGATCCGAAATGCACGGTACAACCAAGCGCTCAGGCGCTACCACCAGCGGTTTGTGCATAGTAGGGAACTCAGGGTCGAGGACCTAGTCCTAAGGCGAGTACTGAACCGAGAAGGGCTCCACAAACTTTCCCCCAGCTGGGAAGGACCCTTCAAGGTGACGGAAATATGCCGACCCGGGTGTGTCCGCCTTGCCACAACAGAAGGAGTACCTCTTCCCAATCCATGGAACATAGAGCATCTCCGTAAGTTCTATCCATAAAAGAAAAGTTGGGGGGTTGAGTTCTCTTCCTTTGTAACCAGGTAGCACATACGTGTACGTCAATCTGGTGAGGTCTGCCCTCATAATCCCGGTCTGTTGGTCTACACTCATGTATATCAAGTTATAAGGAAAAGATTTACCCCCCAGATGTGCTTTTGTGATGGTTTTTTCTACTTCAGTTTATAAATATTATTTTATCTAACCCACCCATATAGTTTCCCACCCAATCTGGTATGATGACATCCGAATTGAGTAGCCAGACTTGCAGTTTAGTCCAGGACCCCTCTACTGTTGGAGGGGGTCCGGCTACCTGAGGTCCAGTTCTAGAGAATGGGCGTTCGTTTCCTGGAGTGGTCCAGAGCTGTGTAGCTGCTTAGCATGGTTCCGTACCCTAAGCCTGCGCGCTCCACCATTCTGCAATGGGCAACCTAGTATTTGGAACTGTGATCCTGTGGGTCCGGGCATCTTCCTGACTTCAATCCTGCAGGTCCCGTGGCATGAATCAAAGGATAAAAGATACCAGATCGTGGGTCCTATGGGTGTGCTACTAAACTTCAAATTCGAAGCCGTGTGCAGATCCAGGTCCCAGTTCAGAAGTAGGTGGTCTCAAACTGTAGGGACTACTCCCTCAGGTTTTCTATTAGTTGTCGTTTAAGACAACGACACGGTCTCCAAAATATAACTTTGACCAATGTTTTTTGTTAAAATACAAATGAACTTCTAATACATTTATACTTTTATAAAAGTACTTTTTATGACAAATTGGTGCATATAAATATTATGTTCTAAAACTAAATAACAAAATAGTTATTTGTAGTCAAAATTTTATAAGTTTGACTCGAACCTTATCCAAAACGACAACTAATAGGAAACCGGAGGGAGTACCTCTTAGGGGAACCGGACACCAACTTTTTCCTTGGAATACTGGTATCCAGCCTCGACACGTCGAGCCTACCTCCCAGGGGGGCCATAGTACCAGGTGGAAGTTGATGACGCTACACATAACAACATAAGGGCAAATAACATGCAGATAAGTTCCAGTGTTACTTGATTAATGGTACTTAGAATGTTATATCGCCAAAAGTTATTACAGCCGCCCTCCAGCGGAACCCTTGCCCTATCTTTGCAGGCCTAGCTATTCGGTGTCGGCAGGATCACGCTGGAAACGCGGAGCCACCACTTCCACTGCATCTTGCACGCTCTCCCGGGCGGCATCTTCTGTGGCGGCTACCGGACCATCGATCACTGGCGCCAAAGATATGGCGGGGTCGTGGCTCCGGAAGCACGTCAAGACGTAGTCCACCACCACCCGACAGAGCTTGCTGCCCTCTGCCTCCAGGCGGGCACCGAGGATTTGATCCAGATGCCGGAGGCGATCGGCGGCAGACTCCAGCATCGGGAGGGCATCGGAGATCGTCGCGGGCGGCTCTGACACTGGGATGGGACTCATCCCTAGTGGTACCAGCGCTGTGCTCGCCTCGCCGGCCCATTCTGCAATGCGCTGGACCCCAGCGCGGTGTTCTGCCTGGAGGTCTTCAAGGGCCTTTTTGGTGGCCTCCACCGCCTGGGGACCCATCGCCGCCCGCGCCGCATCAAACTGGCGGATCCGCTCCTCCAGTTTCTTCTCCTTGCCCTCTGCCTCGAGCTCGTGCTCGGCCAGTAGCTTGCCTCGCTGAAAGGGAAATGTGCCCTTGGGCCATTTCTAAGTATTTTGGTGATTGAGTGCCAACACATGTGCTTAATTGTGAATTTATGTGCATGGATGAACAAGGTGCAAATCATGAAGTAAAGGTATGTTTCTAAGCCTTAGTACATTGGTTTTGTGTACTAATATATTTGTCTAAGTGTTAGAAAAAGAAAGAAGAAGAAGAGAGAAGAGGAGAAAGTGACTTGGCTGTGTGCAGCCAAGACCCAGCTCGGTCTGGAGCACCGGACTGTCCGGTGTGCACCGGACAGTGTCCGGTGCGCCAGGCTGCCTCGGCTCGAACTGGCCGCTCTCGGGAAATAGGCCGGCGGCATACGGCTAAAATTCACCGGACTGTCCGGTGTGCACCGGACTGTCCGGTGAGCCAACGGTCGGCCGCGCAATCCGCGCGGGACACGTGGCCGAGCCAACGGTCGGAAGACGGCACCGGACTGTCCGGTGTGCACCGGTCATGTCCGGTGCGCCAACAGCGCCAGATCTGCCAACGGTCTGCAACGGTCGTCTTCGCCGTTTAAGGAAACAAATCGGGCACCGGACAGTGTCCGGTGTGCACCGGACTGTCCGGTGCCCCCGTCGACAGAAGGCCAGGATAGCCTTCCGGAATTGCTCTCAACGGCTCCTAGCTGCCTTGGGGCTATAAAAGGAGCCCCTAGGCGCATGGAGGAGATACACAAGCAACTCTTGAGCATTCTTGATCATCCACACTTAGTCTTTGCGCATTCGTTTGTGATTCTAAGAGATTCGAGCTCCGTTCTAGTGAGAACTCTGAGATAGTTTTGTGAGCTCGATTCTTGGCCGTGTGTGTGCGCTTTTGCTGTGGATTTGTGTGTGTTGCTTCCCTCCCTTACTCTGTGTTTCATTTGTGATCATATACTTGTAAGGGCAAGAGACTCCAATTTGTGGAGATTCCTTGCAAACGGGATAGTGAAAGGAACAACAAAACACCGTGGTATTCAAGTGGGTCTTTGGACCGCTTGAGAGGGGTTGATTGCAACCCTCGTCCGTTGGGACGCCACAACGTGGAGTAGGCAAGAGTTGGTCTTGGCCGAACCACGGGATAAATCCACTGTGTCACCTCTGTGCTTGATTTTCTTGTGGTACTGTGTTTTGTTGAGACTTCATCTTAGCCACTTGGCATTAATCGTGCTAACACTTAACAAGTTTTTGTGGCTTAAGTTTGAAGTTTTTACAGGATCACCTATTCACCCCCCCCCCTCTAGGTGCTCTCAATTGGTATCAGAGCCGTTCTCTTCACAAAGGGACTAACCGCCCAAAGAGATGGATCCTAAGGGGAAGGGTATAGTGATCAACGACAAAGAAAAGGAATCCTTCGTCAACGAGCCGAAGGACGATAAGCCTACCGACTCCGGCTCGGGCCAAAGACGAAAGGAAGGGAAGAAGAAGAAGACCAGGCGCATCAAGGAGATCGTCTACTACGACAGCGACGAGTCTACTTCTTCCCAAAAGGACGAGGACCACAACGACCACGAGAGGAGAAAACCGGTTAATTCGAACTTTTCTTTTGACTACTCTCGTATTCCGCAAAGTTCACATTCACATTTGCTCTCCATTCCACTCGGCAAGCCCCCACACTTTGATGGAGAGGATTACGGATTTTGGAGCCACAAAATGCGTAGTCACCTATTCTCTCTCCATCCTAGTATATGGGAGATTGTAGAGAGTGGAATGCACTTTGATAGTTCTGATAGTCCCATGTTCATAAATGAACAAATTCATAAGAATGCACAAGCTACTACTGTTCTTCTAGCTTCCTTGTGCAGGGATGAATACCATAAAGTGAGCGGCTTGGACAACGCCAAGCAGATCTGGGACACCCTCAAGATTTCTCATGAGGGGAACGACGTCACCTTGCTCACCAAGATGGAGTTGGTGGAGGGAGAGCTTGGACGTTTCGCAATGATAAGGGGGGAGGAGCCGACGCAAACATACAATCGGCTCAAGACCCTTATCAACAAGATAAGGAGCTACGGGAGCACGCGATGGACGGACCACGACGTCGTCCGCCTAATGCTCAGGTCCTTTACCGTACTTGATCCTCATTTCGTGAACAATATTCGTGAGAATCCCAGGTACACGATGATGACGCCCGAGGAAGTGCTTGGAAAATTCGTAAGCGGGCGGATGATGATCAAGGAGGCAAGATACGTCGACGATGCGTTGAATGGTCTGATCAACGAGCCGCAACCCCTTGCTCTCAAGGCAACACGAAGCAAGGAGGCGCTACCCAGCAAGGTGGCACAGATTGAGGCGGCCGGACTCAATGATGAAGAGATGGCTCTCATCATCAAGAGATTCAAGACGGCACTAAATGGTCGCAAGGGGCAGCCAAGCAAGACCAAGACCAAGGGGAAGCGCTCATGCTTCAAATGCGGTAAGCTTGGTCATTTTATCGCTAACTGTCCCGATAATGAAAGTGACCAGGAAAAGGGGAACAAAAGAGAGAAGAAGAAGCAATACAAGAAGGCAAAGGGCGAGGCGCATCTAGGAAAGGAGTGGGACTCGGATTGCTCCTCCTCCGACTCCGACAATGAAGGACTCGCCGCCACCGCCTTCAACAAGTCTTCCCTCTTCCCCAACGAGCGTCTCACATGCCTTATGGCAAGGGAGAAGAAGGTGAGTACTCAAGACTTCACTTATGCTTCTTCTAGTGATAATGAATCTAGTGATGATGATATAGATTACTCATGCTTGTTCAAAGGCTTAGATAGATCTAAGATAGATAAAATCAATGAATTGATCGATGCTTTGAATGAAAAGGATAGGCTTTTAGAAAAGCAAGAGGATTTATTGTATGATGAACATGATAAATTTGTAGAGGCACAAAAATCATATGCCTTAGAAGTAAAAAGAAATGAAATGCTTTCTAGTGAATTATCTTCCTGTCATGAAACCATTTCTACTTTACAAGGTGTTAACAATGATTTAAATGCTAAATTAGAAGTAGCAAATAAATCTAATTCTTGTGTAGAACATGTTAAGATTTGCACTAGGTGTAAGGATTTCGATATTGATGCCTGTAGTGAACATCTAGTTTTAATTTCCAAATTAAATGAGGAATTGGCTAGTCTTAATGCCCAACTTAAGACTAGCAAGAATGAAGTTGATAAAATAAAATTTGCAAGGGATGCCTACACGGTTGGTAGACACCCCTCAATTAAGGATGGTCTTGGCTTCAAGAGAGAGGCCAAGAACTTAACAAGCCATAAGGCTCCCATCTTCGTTAAGGAGAAAGGGAAGGCCCCTATGGCTAGTAGTGCTAAAAAGAACCATGCTTTCTTATATTGTGATAGGAGAAATGCTAGAAATGCTTATAATGATTTTGATTCACATGTTTATGATTCTCATGCCATGTTTGCTTCTAGTTCCTCTCATAAGCATGATAGAGATATGAGTAGGAGAAATGTTGCGCATATGTCTAGGAGAAATTTTGCTCATGTTCCTAGAAAAGTTGTAAACAAACCTTCTACCATTTATTATGCTTGCAATACTCCCTTTGCTATTTGTAGAAAGGGTAAGAAGGTAGTTGCTAGGAAGTTAGGGGCAAAATGCAAGGGAGACAGGACTTGCATTTGGGTCCCTAAGGACATTTGTGCTAACCTTGCAGGACCCAACATGAGTTGGGTACCTAAGACCCAAGCCTAAATTTGCCTTGCAGGTTTATGCATCCGGGGGTTCAAGCTGGATTATTGACAGCGGATGCACAAACCATATGACGGGGGAGAAGAAGATGTTCACCTCCTACGTCAAAAATAAGGATTCCCAAGATTCAATTATATTCGGTGATGGGAATCAAGGCAAGGTAAAAGGGCTAGGTAAAATTGCAATTTCTAATGAGCATTCTATATCAAATGTATTCTTAGTGGAGAGTCTTGGATATAATTTGCTAACTGTTAGTCAATTATGTCAAATGGGATATAATTGTTTATTTACAAATGTAGATGTGTCTGTCTTTAGAAGATGTGATGGTTCACTAGCTTTTAAGGGTGTACTAGACGACAAACTTTATTTAGTTGATTTTGCAAAAGAAGAGGCCGGTCTAGATGCATGCTTAATGGCTAAGACTTGCATGGGCTGGCTATGGCATCGCCGCTTAGCACATGTGGGGATGAAGAACCTCCACAAGCTTCTAAAGGGAGAACATGTGATAGGTCTAACAAATGTACATTTCGAAAAAGATAGACCTTGTGCAGCTTGTCAGGCAGGTAAACAGGTGGGAGGAGCGCATCACAGCAAGAATGTGATGACCACGTCAAGACCCCTGGAGCTGCTACATATGGACCTCTTCGGACCCGTCGCCTATCCATAGGAGGAAGTAAGTATGGTTTAGTTATCGTTGATGACTTTTCCCGCTTCACTTGGGTGTTCTTTTTGCAGGATAAGTCTGAAACCCAAGGGACCCTCAAGCGCTTCCTCAAGAGAGCTCAAAATGAGTTTGAGCTCAAGGTAAAGAAGATAAGGAGCGACAACGGGTCCGAGTTCAAGAATCTTCAAGTGGAGGAGTTTCTTGAGGAGGAAGGGATCAAGCACGAGTTCTCCGCTCCCTACACACCACAGCAAAATGGTGTGGTGGAGAGGAAGAACAGGACGCTAATCGATATGGCGAGGACGATGCTTGGAGAGTTCAAGACCCCCGAATGCTTTTGGTCGGAAGCTGTGAACACGGCTTGCCACGCCATCAACAGGGTCTACCTTCATCGACTCCTCAAGAAAACGTCGTATGAGCTGCTAACCGGTAACAAACCCAATGTATCTTACTTTCGTGTTTTTGGGAGCAAGTGCTACATTCTAGTGAAGAAGGGTAGAAATTCTAAGTTTGCTCCCAAAGCTGTAGAAGGGTTTTTGTTAGGTTATGATTCAAATACAAAGGCGTATAGGGTCTTCAACAAATCATCGGGTTTGGTTGAAGTCTCTAGCGACGTTGTATTTGATGAGACTAATGGCTCTCTGAAAGCTCTCTTGTGAGTTTTGGTGTTTGGATGACAACTCAATTAAAGGACTAACAAGTGTACTAAGTGTTGAACAGGTGCTTAAGGTAAAGTCTACAAGGTTCAACACAAGTAAACAAATGTGATGGTCCAAGAACTGGATTATGGATACATAATGGACATCACAAGTAAAATGGACATTGCATAAAGTGAGACTCGGGTGCGTAGCTCGGAGACAACTGATCAAGCCAAGGACGGAGGCAAGAAGAGCTTCGAGGTACCAAGTGCACGGGAGAAGGTCAAGGAGGCTGAGGAACCCAAAGCCAAGGGTGAAGAAGGAGGCTTGCAAAGTCAAAGGTGATCGAGTTGAGAACAGCTATGGCACATCAAGGATCACTACATAAGGACGTGACTTACAACCAATGAGGTAACAGCTACAACTATGTGGTGTAAGTCATAAGGCTCAAGACCAAGCTCTAAGAAGGAGATCAAGGTCACTAGAAAGAAAACAAGTGTCAAAACCAGAACTGGAAGCAGCCCAAAAGAGCTAAGTTCACCTTGATCTTTAGTTTGGGTTGTTCCTATGTTTGGAGATGTTCTATGTGACCTTTACAGGATGTTGGAGATAAGAAGTGTCAATCTAGATCAAGTCAAGCCGACTTGATGATTTATGAGTCCAACATCAAAGATCAAGCATGTGAAATGCTATAGATGTAATAATTAAGAGAAGGTATGTTTCTAGACTTAGTACATTGGTTTTGTGTACTAATATACTTGTCTAAGTGTTAGAAACAGAAAGAAGAAGAATAGAGAAAAGGAGAAGGGACTTGGCTGTGTGCTGCCAAGACCCAGCTCGGTCTGGAGCACCGGACTGTCCGGTGTGCACCGGACAGTGTCCGGTGCGCCAGGCTGGCGCGACTCGAACTAGCCGCTCTCGGGAAATTGGCCGGCGGCGTACGGCTAAAATTCACCGGACTGTCCGGTGTGCACCGGACTGTCCGGTGAGCCAACGGTCGGCCAGGGCCAACGGTCGGCCGCGCGATCTGCGCGGGACACGTGGCCGAGCCAACGGCTAGATGGAGGCACCGGACTGTCCGGTGTGCACCGGACATGTCCGGTGCGACAACGGCTCCAAGACTGCCAACGGTCGGCTTCGCCATAAAAGGAAAGAAATCGGGCACCGGACAGTGTCCGGTGTGCACCGGACTGTCCGGTGCGCCACCCGACAGAAAGAAAGTATTGCCTTCCAAATGGGATTCCAACGGCTCCTAGGCCCCTTGTGCCTATAAAAGGGACCCCTAGGCGCCTCAAGCAAGATAGATGTGCAGCCAACAAGTATAGACTTCACTGGAATCAATTCTCACTCTCCCTCTTGTGTGTAACTCTATAGTTTGTGTAGAAGGCACAGCTATAAGCCTTAAGAGAGAGGAGAAGTGCTGCTTAGAGCTAGAGCAAGGTCGTGAGCGTATCGTTACTCTGCCGGGGTGCTGTCAAGAAGTTTGTAAGCAGCCGCGGTTCTGTTGTAACCCCACTCAATAGTGAAAGCCTCTATCTGTCATACTGACAGATCTGAGCAAACGGAGGAAGGAGTTGAAATAAACTCCAAGCCCAGGTGTGGCTAACTCCAACGAGGACTAGGCAAGCATTTCAGGCTTGGCCGAACCTCGGGATAAATCCTTGCGTCTGTGTGCTCTGTTCTGTATTGTACTCTGACTCTCTGTCTTGCTCGCTTCTATATCTGCACTTCACTACTTACTTGTGGTACTAGCTTTCCTTGAAGTGCAGGATATTCGTAAGACAGGAACTTCAATTCCACTGCAACCTACTCGAAGGATTCTTCACTCCACTGCGATCCTGTTTCGAGTAGAGTAAGATTTAAGTTTTAAAGTAATAAGTTTTATTCGCCTATTCACCCCCCCCCTCTAGGCGACATCTAGATCCTGTTCCCGGGCCAAAGGGAACTTTCAATTGGTATCGGAGCTAGGCCTCTCCAGTGTGGGCTTAGCCGTCCGGAGATAACGATGTCGTCACAAGAGGTAACTGTAGAACTTCTTTTAGGCGATGGTTCTAATTACAAATCTTGGTCTGTCTCTATTTACAAAGCTTTCATGAATGTTGATTCTGATTTGATACAGATCTTTAGTAGAAGTATTTTTCCCTCTGATTTTAGTAAAAATCCTTCTAATGAAGAACTAAGATGTTTATCTCTCAATCACCATGCTTGCAACATCTTAGTTGACTCTCTTTCTAGAAGTGCTTATTTTGCCATCATGAGTAGTGATAGTGATCTATTTGTTGATGCTCATGATTTATGGAATAGGATCAAAGAAAAATATTTTGTAGCAAACTGTGTTGCTCCTACTCCCTATATTACTTGTGATACTAACCATTCAAAGGGAGAAGAACAAGAACGATGGCACCCAAACGATGAATCCACCTCGTCGACAGGTTTGTCTTCCACTAGTTATAAGTGTTTTATTGCAAACAATGACGGTGGAGACAAAAGCCATGATAAGGAGGAATATGAGGATGATAGCGAGGATGAATCTTCATCATCACAAGGTACATTTTCCTATATTGCTTCCACTGACATTAATGACAGGGAAAATGAGACCGATGATGTGGAAGAAGAGGAGATTCGCCGTTTCTACAACCATCTCAACAAAGCGGACAAAGCTCTCTTGGTTAAGTTGTTGAGAAGGAACAAGGAACAAGGCGAGACGCTTCTCAGGCTAAAGGAGACTCTCATCAAAACCAACGACAGCCTGGAGAAGATGACCAAAGAACATGAGGAGCTAAAGTGCTCTCATGATAATTTGGTCCATCGGTATGAATCTATTTTATTTGAGCAAAGAAATAATCATGATGTATTATCTGATGTTGCTCAACTTAAAACTGAGAATTCTATGCTTAAGAGTCAAGTAGAAATGATAAATTTAGAAAAACTTGCTCTAAGTGAAAAATATGATATGCTATCTTATTCTCATAATGAATTAGTTGATGACCATATCATGCTTAATATTGCTCATGAGGTTGTAATTTCAAACTTAAATTCATGTGAACCCCATTCTCGCACGTGTGCGCATTTGAATTGTATATCATCATGTGCTAACCCTTGTTGCTCAAAAGAAAGCCAATCATTGATTGAGCAACAAGTTTTAGGGTCACAAAAGAAATTCTGTGGGAATAAGAAGCAACGACAACTGAGGAGAAGACGCTTAGCTCAACTCTCTCAAGATATCCACGGGCGCGTGGTGAAGAAGCTTGAGAAAGGAAAAACTGCAGCAAGTGTTAAGCTCAATAAGAAGAATGTTCCCAAAGCTATAAATGAAGAAATCAACATGAACGAGGAAAAAGGTAAAAATTCAATTAGTCATGTTGTTTGCACTGATCATCTCTCTATGTCATCCAAGAGCAAAAAGGGAAGAGGAAAAAGGAGGTGCTTCAAGTGCAAGGAATTAGGTCACTTCATTGCGTCTTGTCCACACAAAGACAAGGATGAAGGAATGAGGAGATGCTTTGGATGCAACGATAAGGACCATATGATCACTTCATGTCCGCTCATGAAGAATCAAAAACGTGCACCCTCCAAGATGACCCTCACTAAGCAAAAAGACAAACAACAAGTGTCAAGTCAGGTTGAGCGACGCTTCTGCTACATGTGTGGTGAGCATGGTCATCTATCCAAGGTATGTTACAAAGGTAAGATTCCTAAACAAGTGGATTTGTGTCAATCTTATTCGCGTAGGAGACCCAAATCATACACTTGTGCTAGATCTATAATGAGATCACCTAGAACTAGCACAAAGGCCATTTGGGTACCAAAGGCACATTTAGATGATCATTATGGACCCATCCCGAGATGGGTACCAAACTGCGCTAACTAGACTATGCAGGTGCCTTGAGATGGACTGGAGACCATGGGAGAGATTAAGACGGTTATCTAAAACTCTATGCTTAAGCTGTTAATTGTTTTTGTGTTTATTGACCCAAGGTTGAATTATTTTGAAACACTAATCCCATGTTCATCTCAAGTGAAATAAAGTGTATAGGTCATGAATCATTTTTGGTGAATCAAGTAAAGGACCTTGATGAGAATGTACAACATGCTCTCCAAAGGACGGTACCCCGTGTATTTTAAGTACATAATTGCAATGTAGTATTGCTCTTAAGTTGGCTTGTTGTGCTACCTGTCTTTGGAGTAGTTATGCTTGATGATTGCCTATGTAAATGAATAATAATGATGTTTGCTTAATCATGACTGGTGCTATATAGGATATATCTTTTGAATTATTCATGGGTAGCTATTTCATTTGTTATATCCACAACGATTAACTCTCTTTGTGTATGTGGATAAACCTGTAACTTTTTGCAAGTCATGCTATGTGCAATTATGACATTTTGTTTAGTCCATGCTCACATGATTACCCTAGTTTAGTATTGTGTGAATTTCAAATCCATGAGCTATGAGGTGCGCTCTCATAAAGGCAAAGGTATGGAAAATGAAGCTATGCAATTTCATTAAATATTCATGAAATTCCATTCATTGTGATCATAGCTATGTTCTTGTCTTTCAATTGGTAATATCCTGGTTTAGGTAATTTATGTCTTTAAAATGTTGTTTCTTTTATGCATCTAAGAAACCTTCTTAATCATGACATGCTTAGATATTTCGCTTTATATACATAATTGTGTTGATCTTCAATTGGTATATGCAATGATAGTTAAAAATGAAGCATGTACAGGTTGAGTAAATGTTAGACTTCCTTGAGTATTGTTTTGGCTTAGGTGCCACTGAGGCATGCATTGTTGAATTTAGTCAACCTTTCATTTAGCCTTAAATTGGTGTTAAATGGTTTTACAATTGATATTCAAATTGGCATCCTTGTGTGATGAAAGTGATAGAGTATGCCTTGACCAAGGTATGTTGTGATCCCTCTAGTTCTAAGGAAGCTAGAATGTGCAAAGTGCAAGTCACTCAAATACTTGATGCACAACTTGAGGGGGAGCACACATAACTTGTGTCTTTTGAGACTAACTGTTTCTTGAGTGATCTTGTATAGTCTCTAGGTGGAAAAGAGAAGATAAGCAAGAAATGGAGCAATCAGGACTTGGGTACCTCTGTAAGTCAAGAAATTGGTATCTCAAGTTGTGATTTGATGTCTTAGCAACAAGAAAGAGTAAGGATAAAGAATCAGGCACAAGTGTGAAGAGGCTCTTGAGAGATTAGATACTTTCAAGATGGGAAGTACACTACAACATGGTAAAGGTACAAAGGGAGTATTAATCTTTTTGCATATATGTATCTTGCCTAAATGTTGATCGGGCATATGCTCAATAAGTAAGGGGGAGTTTTGATAGTCGTTTTCCTCCTTGTCACCCTGCTGTCCCTTGACATCATCCTATGTTCTTGCTCGCGTATGGTTTTTGGTGTTTGATGTCAAAGGGGGAGAATTTGTACATTAAAGCTTATCTCAACCTGAGAGGAAAGCTTATCCTAAGGGGTGATGTGTTAGTTTAAGCTTTGCTAGTGTGTTATTCATATGCTTCCTGCAGTATTATATGTGTTGCATCATATGGACTAGTGCTTCCGTTGCTATGAATTAATTGGCATCTATTGTGTTCATTAATAGACAGTCATGTGGATAATGATGCATGTGGTTAATGGTGTTAATGGTGCTTTAAGATTGCTTTAAATTGGTATCTTAGTTTAAATTAGTATCTTAATGGTGAATAGTGGTAGGTTGATATTCCTGTGATATATCCACTATTTTGAATGGTGTTTAACTCTGATTATGTGCATTTGTGTATTATAGCATCATGGTTTGAATCTTGTCTCAATGCTTCCTAAAAGTGCTAAGGTGTAGAAATGTTTCGATTTGCCTAAGTATGTGCAAATTGGCGTCTAAGGCCAAAATTATGTTTTTGAAGTAAGCACTTATTTAGGGGGGGCATTCTATAATCTTAGAATTAAAATTTGTGCTTCAAATCTTATTCTTATGTAAGCTTTAATTGTGTTGCCATCAATCACCAAAAAGGGGGAGATTGAAAGCTCTCTTGTGAGTTTTGGTGTTTGGATGACAACTCAATTAAAGGACTAACAAGTGTACTAAGTGTTGAACAGGTGCTTAAGGTAAAGTCTACAAGGTTCAACACAAGTAAACAAATGTGATGGTCCAAGAACTGGATTATGGATACATAATGGACATCACAAGTAAAATGGACATTGCATAAAGTGAGACTCGGGTGCGTAGCTCGGAGACAACTGATCAAGCCAAGGACGGAGGCAAGAAGAGCTTCGAGGTACCAAGTGCACGGGAGAAGGTCAAGGAGGCTGAGGAACCCAAAGCCAAGGGTGAAGAAGGAGGCTTGCAAAGTCAAAGGTGATCGAGTTGAGAACAGCTATGGCACATCAAGGATCACTACATAAGGACGTGACTTACAACCAATGAGGTAACAGCTACAACTATGTGGTGTAAGTCATAAGGCTCAAGACCAAGCTCTAAGAAGGAGATCAAGGTCACTAGAAGGAAAACAAGTGTCAAAACCAGAACTGGAAGCAGCCCAAAAGAGCTAAGTTCACCTTGATCTTTAGTTTGGGTTGTTCCTATGTTTGGAGATGTTCTATGTGACCTTTACAGGATGTTGGAGATAAGAAGTGTCAATCTAGATCAAGTCAAGCCGACTTGATGATTTATGAGTCCAACATCAAAGATCAAGCATGTGAAATGCTATAGATGTAATAATTAAGAGAAGGTATGTTTCTAGACTTAGTACATTGGTTTTGTGTACTAATATACTTGTCTAAGTGTTAGAAACAGAAAGAAGAAGAATAGAGAAAAGGAGAAGGGACTTGGCTGTGTGCTGCCAAGACCCAGCTCGGTCTGGAGCACCGGACTGTCCGGTGTGCACCGGACAGTGTCCGGTGCGCCAGGCTGGCGCGACTCGAACTGGCCGCTCTCGGGAAATTGGCCGGCGGCGTACGGCTAAAATTCACCGGACTGTCCGGTGTGCACCGGACTGTCCGGTGAGCCAACGGTCGGCCAGGGCCAACGGTCGGCCGCGCGATCTGCGCGGGACACGTGGCCGAGCCAACGGCTAGATGGAGGCACCGGACTGTCCGGTGTGCACCGGACATGTCCGGTGCGACAACGGCTCCAAGACTGCCAACGGTCGGCTTCGCCATAAAAGGAAAGAAATCGGGCACCGGACAGTGTCCGGTGTGCACCGGACTGTCCGGTGCGCCACCCGACAGAAAGAAAGTATTGCCTTCCAAATGGGATTCCAACGGCTCCTAGGCCCCTTGTGCCTATAAAAGGGACCCCTAGGCGCCTCAAGCAAGATAGATGTGCAGCCAACAAGTATAGACTTCACTGGAATCAATTCTCACTCTCCCTCTTGTGTGTAACTCTATAGTTTGTGTAGAAGGCACAGCTATAAGCCTTAAGAGAGAGGAGAAGTGCTGCTTAGAGCTAGAGCAAGGTCGTGAGCGTATCGTTACTCTGCCGGGGTGCTATCAAGAAGTTTGTAAGCAGCCGCGGTTCTGTTGTAACCCCACTCAATAGTGAAAGCCTCTATCTGTCATACTGACAGATCTGAGCAAACGGAGGAAGGAGTTGAAATAAACTCCAAGCCCAGGTGTGGCTAACTCCAACGAGGACTAGGCAAGCATTTCAGGCTTGGCCGAACCTCGGGATAAATCCTTGCGTCTGTGTGCTCTGTTCTGCATTGTACTCTGACTCTCTGTCTTGCTCGCTTCTATATCTGCACTTCACTACTTACTTGTGGTACTAGCTTTCCTTGAAGTGCAGGATATTCGTAAGACAGGAACTTCAATTCCACTGCAACCTACTCGAAGGATTCTTCACTCCACTGCGATCCTGTCTTCGAGTAGAGTAAGATTTAAGTTTTAAAGTAATAAGTTTTATTCGCCTATTCACCCCCCCCCTCTAGGCGACATCTAGATCCTGTTCCCGGGCCAAAGGGAACTTTCACTCTCCAAGAGAGCAAGTTGTTGATTGTGATGATGTAGATGAAGAAGATGTTCCGACGGCCGCCATACGAACCATGGCGATTGGAGAAGTGCGGCCACAGGAACAAGGTGAACGAGATCAACCTTCTTCCTCAACCATGGTGTATCCCCCAACTCAAGACGATGAACAGGTTCATCAAAAGGAGGCGTGTGATCAAGGGGGAGCACAAGATGATCACGTGATGGAGGAAGAAGCGCAACCGGCACCTCCAACCCAAGTTCGAGCGATGATTCAAAGGGATCATCCCGTCGACCAAATTCTGGGTGACATAAGCAAGGGAGTAACTACTCGGTCTCGACTAGTTAATTTTTGTGAACATTACTCTTTTGTCTCCTCTATTGAGCCTTTCAGGGTAGAGGAGGCCTTGCTAGATCCGGATTGGGTGTTGGCCATGCAGGAGGAACTTAACAACTTCAAGCGCAATGAAGTTTGGACGCTGGTGCCTCGTCCCAAGCAAAATGTTGTGGGAACCAAGTGGGTGTTCCGCAACAAACAAGACGAGCACGGAGTGGTGACGAGGAACAAGGCTCGACTTGTGGCAAAAGGTTATGCCCAAGTCGCAGGTTTGGACTTTGAGGAGACTTTTGCTCCTGTGGCTAGGCTAGAATCAATTCGTATCTTGCTAGCATATGCCGCTCATCATTCTTTCAGGTTGTACCAAATGGATGTGAAGAGCGCTTTCCTCAACGGGCCAATAAAGGAGGAGGTGTACGTGGAGCAACCCCCTGGCTTCGAGGATGAACGGTACCCCGACCATGTGTGTAAGCTATCTAAGGCGCTCTATGGACTTAAACAAGCCCCAAGAGCATGGTATGAATGCCTTAGAGATTTCTTAATTGCTAATGCTTTCAAGGTTGGGAAAGCCGATCCAACTCTTTTCACTAAGACTTGCGATGGTGATCTCTTTGTGTGCCAAATTTATGTCGATGACATAATATTTGGATCTACTAATCAAAAGTCTTGTGAAGAGTTTAGCAGGGTGATGACGCAGAAATTCGAGATGTCGATGATGGGCGAGTTGACCTACTTCCTTGGGTTCCAAGTGAAGCAACTCAAGGACGGCACCTTCATCTCCCAAACAAAGTACACGCAAGATCTGCTAAAGAGGTTTGGGATGAAGGACGCCAAGCCCGCGAAGACTCCGATGGGGACCGACGGACACACCGACCTCAACAAAGGAGGTAAGTCCGTTGATCAAAAGGCATACCGGTCAATGATAGGGTCATTACTTTACTTATGTGCTAGTAGACCGGATATTATGCTTAGCGTATGCATGTGTGCTAGGTTTCAATCCGATCCTAAGGAGTGTCACTTAGTGGCTGTGAAGCGAATCCTTAGATATTTAGTTGCTACGCCTTGCTTCGGGATCTGGTATCCAAAGGGGTCTAACTTTGACTTGATTGGGTACTCAGATTCCGACTATGCTGGATGTAAGGTCGATAGGAAGAGTACATCGGGGACGTACCAATTCTTAGGAAGGTCCCTGGTGTCATGGAACTCCAAGAAACAAACCTCCGTTGCCCTATCCACCGCTGAGGCCGAGTACGTTGCCGCAGGACAGTGTTGTGCGCAACTACTTTGGATGAGGCAAACCCTCAGGGACTTTGGCTACAATCTGAGCAAAGTCCCACTCCTATGTGATAATGAGAGTGCTATCCGAATAGCGGAAAATCCTGTTGAGCACAGCCGCACAAAGCACATTGACATCCGGCATCACTTTTTGAGAGACCACCAGCAAAAGGGAGATATCGAAGTGTTTTATGTTAGCACCGAGAACCAGCTAGCCGATATCTTCACTAAGCCTTTAGATGAGAAGACCTTTTGCAGGCTGCGTAGTGAACTCAATATCTTAGATTCGCGGAACTTGGATTGAAATGTAGCATACATGTGTTTATGCCTTTGATCACGTCCATTCTGCATTTTGTTGCTTATTATGGTGCTCAAGTTGTACGAACACTCCCTGGACCTCACAAGTCCGTTGCAAAGTGATGCACATGTTCAGGGGGAGATGTGTTACAACTTGACCCTTTGAGACTAACCATATGCTTGAGTTTGCTTGTTTTAGTTTCAAAGGAGAATTGAAAGGGAAAAGGTGGACTTGGACCATGAAAGACTTCCACTGCACTCCGATGAGAGGGTAACTTATTCCAAGTCCATCTCATGTACTCTTATTGCCATTTGCTCTTAATTGAAGATTTTGGTGAGGCAATGGGGTTAAAGGGCCACAAATTGATCCCGTTTTGGTGCTTGATGCCAAAGGGGGAGAAAATAAAGGCCAAAGCAATAAATGGATCAGCTACCACTTGAGAGATTTTGAAAATAGTAGAATAGAATTTTTGGTTTGTCAAAATTCTTATGTTGTCTCTCTTGTCAATAATTGGCTTCTTGTGGGGAGAAGTATTGATTATGGGAAATAGGGGGAGTTTTTGAAATCTTTGATCAATCTCTTTTGGAATGATTCTCTTTATGCTTCAACATGTGTGTTTAACTTAGAGATAGAGATTTGAGTTTGATTTGCAAAAACAAACCAAGTGGTGGCAAAGGATGATCCATATATGCCAAAATTGATTCAAAATAAATTTAAGTGTTATTTGAAGTGAGTTTGCACTTGTTCTAGTTGCTTTATGTTGTGTTGGCATAAATCACCAAAAAGGGGGAGATTGAAAGGGAAATGTGCCCTTGGGCCATTTCTAAGTATTTTGGTGATTGAGTGCCAACACATGTGCTTAATTGTGAATTTATGTGCATGGATGAACAAGGTGCAAATCATGAAGTAAAGGTATGTTTCTAAGCCTTAGTACATTGGTTTTGTGTACTAATATATTTGTCTAAGTGTTAGAAACAGAAAGAAGAAGAAGAGAGAAGAGGAGAAAGTGACTTGGCTGTGTGCAGCCAAGACCCAGCTCGGTCTGGAGCACCGGACTGTCCGGTGTGCACCGGACAGTGTCCGGTGCGCCAGGCTGCCTCGGCTCGAACTGGCCGCTCTCGGGAAATTGGCCGGCGGCGTACGGCTAAAATTCACCGGACTGTCCGGTGTGCACCGGACTGTCCGGTGAGCCAACGGTCGGCCAGGGCCAACGGTCGGCCGCGCAATCCGCGCGGGACACATGGCCGAGCCAACGGTCGGAAGACGGCACCGGACTGTCCGGTGTGCACCGGACATGTCCGGTGCGCCAACAGCGCCAGATCTGCCAACGGTCTGCAACGGTCGTCTTCGCCGTTTAAGGAAACAAATCGGGCACCGGACAGTGTCCGGTGTGCACCGGACTGTCCGGTGCCCCCGTCGACAGAAGGCCAGGATAGCCTTCCAGAATTGCTCTCAACGGCTCCTAGCTGCCTTGGGGCTATAAAAGGAGCCCCTAGGCGCATGGAGGAGATACACAAGCAACTCTTGAGCATTCTTGATCATCCACACTTAGTCTTTGCGCATTCGTTTGTGATTCTAAGAGATTCGAGCTCCGTTCTAGTGAGAACTCTGAGATAGTTTTGTGAGCTCGATTCTTGGCCGTGTGTGTGCGCTTTTGCTGTGGATTTGTGTGTGTTGCTTCCCTCCCTTACTCTGTGTTTCATTTGTGATCATATACTTGTAAGGGCAAGAGACTCCAATTTGTGGAGATTCCTTGCAAACGGGATAGTGAAAGGAACAACAAAACACCGTGGTATTCAAGTGGGTCTTTGGACCGCTTGAGAGGGGTTGATTGCAACCCTCGTCCGTTGGGACGCCACAACGTGGAGTAGGCAAGAGTTGGTCTTGGCCGAACCACGGGATAAATCCACTGTGTCACCTATGTGCTTGATTTTCTTGTGGTACTGTGTTTTGTTGAGACTTCATCTTAGCCACTTGGCATTAATCGTGCTAACACTTAACAAGTTTTTGTGGCTTAAGTTTGAAGTTTTTACAGGATCACCTATTCACCCCCCCCCCTCTAGGTGCTCTCACTCGCCGAATGAGCATTTCTTCCCTGAAGGCGAGATCCTTCTCCCGCCTATCCAAGGACAGCTCCTTCTCCTTAAAGTTTTCCTCGGCGAGGGCGACGTTGCTGGCCTTGCCCTCGAGCTCTTGCTCCCATTTCTGCAGCTTTTCAGCAAGCTCCACCTGCTGGGTCTGCTGGCCTTTCAGAATCTCATCCAGAGCCGTCAGCTTGGACTTGTACTCTGCCATAAGGTTCTCTTTTAGGGTCACGGCTTCCTCCCGCTGGGCCACTTTTTTCTCCTTCCGGGTCGCCTCCAGCTCCCTGATGCATACCCTCTGGAGGTCCTTCTTGTACTCCTTGCGGTCCCGCTCGAGTTGGGACCGCGCGGAGGTGAACTGTCGGGACGCCGTCTTGGTGCGCTCCTCCAGTTGGGTGCGCCAATCATTGAGGCGTTGGCGCTCAGCTTCAAGTGCCTCCCACTCCCGCAAGATTGCTGCCTCAGTCTCCCTGAGAACCTGGTGGGCGCGGGACAGCATGCGGGGGAGGGGGACTGGCGCCGCTTCTCGTTCGGCACCCGACCGGAGTCGCCGCCCAAAGACCACCTCCATCTCCTCCAGAGCAGGCGGGGGGATGGAGCTGGACGCGCCCCCTGTGTCACCCCCAGCGCTGGGAGTGGGCGTGGGTCCCCCAGCTGGAACCTTCTCCGCCGCAGCGACGCCGCCTGGCGCTGGCGCCACTGCCACCGGATCCCCAGCTGGGGCATGGGAGCCTGCTGGCGCTGTCCCGGTAGCAGCTGGGAGCGGACCGCCGGCACCACCCTCAGCGGATCCCTGCTGCTGAGAACCAGACCCATCGGTAGGCCTTGTATCCGATGGAGGAGGCGTGGCCTTGGGAGCAGCGGAGGAAGAAGCCCTGGCAAACAGAAGATGGGTTAAGACTGATCGGCATAATGATCAGGCTCGTGGAAAAAGGGACTGCACTTACTTGGGGCCCTGGACTTTCCAGTGACCCTGGAAGCGAGGCGACCGCCGCTCTTGCTGCTGTTGTGGTGGCTGCTGCTGAGGCAGCTGCTGCTGCTCCTCCTGCTGCTGCTGCTGTGGTGGTGGCTGCTGCTGAGGCTGCTGCTGCTGCTGCTGTTGGTGCTCCCGGGGGCGATCACCCCCGGATGCTGGTAGTGGCGACGGGACCGGAGTACTGACGCGCCTCTGCGCGCCCTGAGCCTGGGAGCTGGCCTCCTCGATCCCATCTATAGCCTTCTGGCGCTTCGGGTCAGGCTCCGAAACGAACGACCCGTCAGCACGGCGCAACCTGCGCCGCCTCTCCTCCTCCGACCCCCCTGGAGCTACCTGGGGCGGAGGCACTACTTGCAGCCCCTTTGCCCTTGTCCAAGGGGCTGGGGGCCATGGCGGGATTGGCCCTGGGAGCCACATCGACGGGTTGTGGACCCCCAGCCGATACACCAGGAATCCGGATCCCGTGGTGGGGGTCCTGGCCGCCGGTCTGGCGAACCGCCACGCCGCTCTCATCAAGGGTTGGCAGTGAGGCCAGGATCGCCGTCCTCAGGCCTGGGTCATCGTCACAGAGTGCTGCGATGCCCTGGGGGAGTATCAAGGATTCCGGGACAAAAGTCTCCCCAGTAATCCCCTTCACCAGGAGTTCCAGCTCGTCCCAGGACAGATCGGTACCCGGCCCGCGGTGGATCCTACAGATGTCATTCGGGCCGGTGAACCAGCAGGACAGGCGGGGCCTCTGCTGCAGCGGCGAGATCCGGCGCTTCAGGAGATCGCCGACCACGTGCATTGACGTCAGGCCGCCCGTGACCAAGATCTTGATCCTGTCCAGTACGGGCAGGAACTCTGGAGAGAGGGATGGCTTGGTCCTCCATTGCTTGCGGTCGAGTGCTGGCCCATTGGTCGGCAGGATGAGGCGGTCGTTGGCCTCGGTACTGGCGATCACCCAGTCGCTGCACCAGTTCTCCCACCTTGCACCACCAAAGGAGGGGATGTAAGCTATGGCCGGATCTGGTCTCGTCTGAAAATAGTAGGCACCGATGTGGTCCCTAGCCTTCCCAGACCTGGCCAGCACAAAGAAATGGCGGAAGAGGGAAGTGCAGGGGGCCACACCTACAAACATCTCGCAGAGGTGGACGAAGATCGCTGCCTGGAGGATGGAGTGAGGCGTGAGGTGTTGAAGTTGAAGCTCGAACTCCTCCAGCAGTAGCAGGAAGAAGGGCGAAACCGGCAGCGCCAACCCGCAAGAAATGTACGAGATGAACAGCACAAACTCCCCGGCGGCGAGAGCACCGAGGGGGACAGCGCCGGCCCGGATCCTTCCAGCGAGCCCTGGCGCGCTCCACCCAAGCAGGCCGCGCACCAGATTGAGCTCTTCCTCAGCCTAAAAGCGATCAGGGTGACCGAGCGAGGCCATGGCGTGTGTGGCGGCGCGGGTGTGGAGCAGAGGAGCACGAAGGCAAAGGGGCGCAGCCGGTTGGGAGAAAACGCGAAAAGGTAACTGCTGCACGCGGGGTAAATCCTTTTTCAGGGAAACTCTCTCGTGCGTCCCTAAAATGCCGCAAGAAATCCCGTTCGGCGGACACCTTGGACCCAGGCAGTCCAGTTTGTGACACAGGGGCCCGGGTCCACAAGTCATACGGTCGGTGTGCCGGATTCCGGGTGCAGAAAGGGCGGGGTGTGAACCGCCGCGCGTGATAGTGCGCCTCCTTGGTGCCGCTGCAGAAGACAAAGGGTTATTTTTAAAACCAATGCAGCAGCAACGAAGCGCCCCGTGCGTGGCCCGACGAAACCACCAGGCGTGGGGGCCGTGGGTCAGTCAGCCGCGGGGACAGATATGGCAGTTGACGTGACCGAAGGTGGATTGATGGCGAGTGCGTCAGCAGACGTGCTAGAACAGCGCATCAATCACCGGTCAAGCCATGTTGAGGCAAAGCACAAGTTTTGGCCCCACCTGCAGGCACGCATCCTCCCCTGAGGTGGGCCCGGGGGCCACTGTCGGTACCCTGGAACTAGGGTACCCATTACTGCTGCATAAAAGCACAGTACCCACGCGATTATTTTTTAGTCGCGTGGTAAAAGAACTATATGTGGGGCCAGGTCGTGACTCGCCCAAGCCTCGGGCGGCTACTCTGGGTCAGCAGCAGCACCTGACCCCACCGCATGGGCAGGTCCAGTGCCGACACGTGTCCAGGGAAAGTAACATACTCTGAGGCATCACCCGTGGGTCCGGACCCCCATGGGAAGGTCCCGGACCCCTGTGCGTACAGTTCTGCCCTCCATGCTCTGAGACACCACCCGTGGGTCCGGACCCCCATGGGAAGGTCCCGGACCCCTGTATGTACAGTCCTGGTCTCCAAATTTGGTCCAGGACCGCCACATGTGGGAACCGGACCCCTGGGATGAGATCCGGACCCCCCTATATGGGGTCCGGGTCGCCCACAGTGGGGTCCCAGGGTTCCAGGACAGAATATACTCGGGCCTCAATCAGGACCGAGGCGGGGGTCCGGTGTTGACACGTGGCCTGCTGCGCGTGGCGTAAGCTAACGGGCGGAAGCTGGCATAAAGCCTCTGGGCTACGCGCATCTTTGCATTTATTACGGATAAGACGTGCGCCTGTCCGTTCCGGTGACAGGCGGCGCGCCCATTCCGGACTGCGTGGGCTGCGCAGTTACTCACACGTTACTACAACAAGGACAGTGACTCACCATTACTCGCGCGTTACCAAGAATGGGGTTACTGCCTGTCAATGCTGCATGGACCGCAGTCATCATGACTCCCGCTGATTACTCATACGTTACTAAGCCAGAGGGAATCTGAACGGCTCCTCCAATACACCTCTACGCATAACAGGTGTACCAGGCTACTCCATACTCCAAGGAAAGAAGCCATCACCCACCTTGTGTGCTGACAGGGTTAATTATTCACATATTCCTTCTATTATACTCCTGGGCCCACATGTTGGGGCTCAGCATCCTTGTATGTACCTCCCTTAAACTATAAAAGGGAGGAGGCACAGCGTTGCAGGACACGGTCAATACAACTTACGCACAGTGGATGTAGGGTATTACGCTCCGGCGGCCTGAACCACTATAAACCCTCGAGTATTCTTGTGTTCATCAACAAAAATCACCAGACAGGCAAGTACCTAGGCCCCCTCCACATCTTAGGATTAGGGCGGGTGCACTCCGCCACCCGGCCAGAGGATTTTCCCTCCGACAGTATTTATCCATAGGGAAGCAAGGTTAAAGATAGTGATAGTTAACCATCATGTGTCTACTAGCTAGTATATCATCTAGACTAAAGTGGGGGTAAGTGACATACAATAAAATAAGGGTGACACATAGAAGATATACACATGAAAAGGGAAAAGTGGAAGTGTAACAACTAAATGAGATGAAACTATGAAAGATAGCACACTAATCCTGAATTACTTCTATTCAAGCAATACTCTAGCAACATACTTTGATGATACAGATAAACCAAGATTAGGGTAGGATGCACGAACACTTCAGGGCGTACCTGCTCTAAACTCGCCTAGAGGATTGATTAGGCACAAAGCACAACGAGCCCTATGATTTAATAACTAGCACCAACGTGGAGGAATACATAGGTAAATAGGGTTGTCACCACCTGCCATTACCACAACTATTCGGAGGGCTAGCCACAATCCAAGGTACCTCCATAATCTAAGCACCATACTTACACTATGTGATACTACTCGTAGTCTCATGTTAAGACTAGAGCACCAGCTAGTGATGAAGAAAACATGCCATGAGAACCTACCACTAATAAAGGTAATACATGCAACACAAAGCATAACTAGAGAACAAGACTAGTACTGAAAGTAAAAGACTTGAAGTAGAACTTGTATAGAAAGTAATATATTATTGAATTAAGGAAAGTATTATAAGAGAAGGGCTAAGATATACCAGACTCTTGAAGACTGCTCCAGACTCCTAGGCTCCTAGCAAAGCTCCCACCAAGACTAACTACTACTAGAGCTACATCTTGAGAGAGTAGAGAGAGCTTGGTATGTGTTGGTGTGTGTTACAAGTGAGGGATAAAGGTCCTATTTATAGCCTAAGGTGGAGTAGGGGCTATTCCATTGCCATGTTAGTGATATGCGTGACGTCCCTTGGCCTCCGTTGGATGAAACCGACCATAAACCACCATAAGATCAACGGGGGTGGTAATTTGGCATGTGCCTTGCATGTGGGGAAAGCAACCGACCTTGTCCGAGGCGGTTTGGCCAAAGTGGGCCGGCGGGCGTAGTGGGTAGGGCGACGGCTGCCCCCACTCTGATGAGTGGGCCCTCCTCCTTTGGTGTGGGCCCCCTTGGGTTGTAGTGGAGTGTCGGTATGGCGCCATTTGGTCCATTTGAGCACCAACATACGCCGTGATGAGTCAGCAATCCATGTGATGCTGATTTTTGACCTTTGACCTTGCACCGACTTGGAATCAATGGTGGAAAAGGCTTGGGGGTGTGTTTCTTGGCCTCTCCCATGGATAGGTGAGGTGGCACAAGAAGTGCCATGGCGGTCACTGCCCTTAGGTCGCGGTCGCCACCTCCAAGTGGGCCATGGTGGCTCACCTTGCTCCATTTGCTTCTAATGCTTGATTATTTGATATTTTGTATAGTTTTTGTGCATGAGCAAAGATCTCCAAGTACGAGTGGAACTAGGTCGTGTTGATGGTCAAAATTGATAGTTAAGGACCGTCAACACTTTCCTCGCGGAAATGCCTTGGGGTAGTCATGTATCCCTCGTCCCATCAAACAGACTTTTCATTTCCTGGTATGGATGAGACCTAGGAAGAAAATGTGGGTGCCTTACATAAACCCTCTTCTTTGAGTTATTCAGGCAATTAGTCTCTGTGTTATCTATGCATTAAAAGTAGTCTTTTTCTCCTTTGCTCTGCCCAGACACGCTACGATGTCCTAGAATATCAGTGATGGTGGTGAACAACATGGAACATAAGTTGAAACACTCTTTCTTAAACCATCGTATACTCTAATACCCTCTTCTTTCTAAAGTTTTTTGAAATCATCAATAAGCGGCCTAAGAAACACGTCGATGTTAACACCTGGTTGATGCGGACCAGAGATCAAAACTGACATCATCATGTACCTCCTCTTATTACACAACCAGGGTGGAAAGTTGTGGATAGTTGACAACACATGCCACACACTATGTGAGCTACTCATGTTACCAGATTGTTTCATGCCATCTATGCTCAGTGCAAACCGAATGTTGACAAACGATCTTCTTGGCCTCATATGTAGTATTGGATATCCCATTTCCCTTGTGAAGCATATCCATAAGTGGTTCTAGCAATTCTCTGAAGCTCTTGTCAGCCCAATGATGCGTTGCCTTCAATTGGAGAAGCTAGTGAAGCGGACAACTTCGTATACCTCTCCTAGCAACTCAGATAGAGTGGGGTCTTCATGTCTTTCAGCGGTTGTTTCAGCTTCTTGAACTCCTGTCACACCCGGATTTAAGGGCAAACCCGGGTGCGCCTCATATGTGCGCCAAATCGAGATCCACACATACAATGACTCAGTGTATCGAGACGAATGTCATAAATTTTATTATATAATGATAATGTCTTACAAAAATAACCGATAATAATAAAATAGATCAGAAACACTATCTCCACGGCGCCATAGTTGACTGGGAGACGACGGCCTAGATTTCGTCGAACTCGTCGTAGTAGTCCTCCTCTGGTGGTACCTGCTCTTCACCTGGTGTGATTATTGCAAGGGTGAGCTCCCATACGGTCATCGCTCAGCAAGTGTGGGTAATGTGTAGTGTAAGGCTTACCAAGATAAATGGTTAAGGCTGAGCATTGCTTTTAATAGGTTGGTCAAAATTTTATTAGCAGTTACTAAGTATAAGTAAATACCATCCCAATAATATAAATGATCATAAATAACAATAATAATGTTTCCCACAATGCAATGCATGCATGACAGGTTAAGTTTAGTTCCATAAATTACTCATGTGAGGGTCCGAGCCGCTCATGACCGTGAGCACGGCTGATATATCAGTTTTACACTCTGCAGAGGTGGCACATCTTTACCCACAAGTCGTGATACCTTATTTGCCTCGGGTTGCGCAGACCCTTAAACACTGCCAAGGTGAGTAGGCAAGGGCTCACTACGAGGCCTTTACAAAGTTCCACTAGTTTGGGAAAACCCGCTACGGTTTCAGGCAAAAGGGAACATAGTGCCTTGTTCCACGGTCTGTAACCCCATCGCAGTAATTACAGCCAGCACTATGCTCTGCAGCGATTCACTCCCCGCTTGCCCCTTTCGGGTAAGGTAATCCCTCCCTAGCTTTCCTAATTAATTGGCCAAGACCAGAGCCATATAGTCCTTGTGGTTGCACTGTTGTCTCGGGTGGTTCTCCATGTTCCAATTAACAAAATGATCTTATCATGCATAATAATAAAGCCAACAATAATAAATCACAATAGAACATGGACGTGAATCATAAGTATCAATAACCCAAAAACCAGGTAGAGCACTAGCAAGACTACCCAATAATTCATTTGTATTCAAGGTGTAGGGTAAACAAAACTAGGCAACCTATTAGGTCCCATCAATTTAACCTAACAGTGCATGCATTGGTGAGATCATAAACATTATTGGGTTAAAGAAGGTGATCAAGGACACAACTTGCCTTCTGCGAGCTCCTGCTCAGAATCTCCAACTTGGGTTGCTTCGGGTTCCTCGGTCACTTGCTCGTCTATTCGCGGCAACACAAACAAACAATATAGAGACAAAATTAACATCACACCAAACATGAGTACAAACAGCATAGGAATATTCTACGCGTCGATACGAAACTATAGGTTCAAGATCCACTAAAAACGGAGTTAAAACGGGTAAGTTATGAATTTTACCAAGTTTCTGGATTTATTTTATACTAAAAATCAATTTCTATATTCAATTTACAATTATTTAATCCCTATTGGACGTCGGCCAACATTTTAAAGAAGCTCAAGGTTCAATCTGTAAAATTTAGGACTAATATGTAATTATTTTCTATTGTTTTTGGACGGCGGGTTTATTTCTGAAAATGGCAGGGTCTCTTAAGCAAATGTACGCGGTCTAAGGGGTATCGGCCGACCACAATCGTCCGATCTAAAACTGGTGGACAGGATTCAATCAGAATCATAACGAATCGGTACGCGATCTCGGCCGCCCGATCAAAATCCATTAGTCCAGATTCAATCCCCACAAAGCGGTACGCAACCCATAATCCTGGCCATTCATCCATGCCTCAACGGCATCCGTGCATCGTTCTCCCCCCTCCCCGCCTGAGTAGGGCGACGCCCGAGTACCACGGCGGCGCGTCGCCGGAGCCATGCCGGTCTCACTCTCTAGTGCCCCAAACGTGTGCTGATCGGTGCAACACGACGTATTGACCACAGCGAAATGATTGAGAAGCTCCCCACCGTGAATCCAGCGGCGCAATAACTCGACCGCGGCGATGGCGTATCCGCGGTGGTGGTGCAACTTTGGCGACAGATCCCCGACCACCCGACATAACATACTCTACGAACCTTGGTGCTATGCGATGTGAATGTGAAGATGAAGGTTCGGAAGGGCTCTCACCGGGATGGAGACGGGATTGGGCGGTCCACGCGCGGAGCGGATCAACAGCGAGAGAAGAAACTCCGATGAGCAATTTCCGTCGTCCCTGTTGTCCCCAAACCCCAGCGGCTCTGCGTACAGGTCCCTCACGTACTGGCGAACTTCCTCAGCCACCATATGGCTCCCGAGCGGCGGTGTAGGCGGGCGGCGACGGTGGCGGCCGGTGCTTCTCTCTCTCGTACTCTCGGCGGTGTATGACCCGCGAGGCTCTCGGTGAGTATAGTCCTAGGGAAGGGCGGGGCGGTCGTGGCTTAGGATTTATACTCCCATGGCCAAGATCCCAACAGATTCCGTCACGGCCAGCGGGAGAAGATCTCGGCGGATACGGCTACGGCGCGAGTTTGTTGGGATTTGCTCGACGGTTTGTTACGATTCCGGCATGGAGAAGACTCAGCTGACGCGGCGGGTCCACTGGTCAGCGCCTAAACACGCGAGTGTGTCCGCGCGCGGCCGAGGCGTGAGTGCGCCGACACGCGGGCCCCGCCCGGCGGGGAGCGCAGCTCTCGCGTTTGGTTGAGGCTGGGCCGGCCAGTTGGATTCGGCCCACGCGGAGGCTGTGCTTTTCTTTTTTTTTCTTTTGTTATTTCCTTCTTAATTTCGAATTTTAATATTCAAATTCTAATTTGTTTGTGAGTTTCACACACAGATTAAGTGCACAACCAAAAGTATCAGGATGATGCAATATTTATTTTAATTTGTTAATGGATTTAACCATGTTACCTTCTATATATATATGTATATATATATATATATATATATATATATATATATATATATATATATATATATATATATATATATATATATATATATATATATATATATGCTTAAAAGAAATTCTATATAAGGTACCTCCAAATAATTCTATATATTTTTTTTTATCCACTAAATTTGGGTATTACAACTCCAAATCAGTATACTCCTCAAAGCCCAAGGTATCATGCACCTTATCCTCTAGATTCTCTGTCAGATGGACTGCATCATAGCTGGTAGCAATATCTGCTACATTATCATCAGAGAGATCCTGATTGCCAAAGTGTGCTTCCTCACCACCGGCATAAGATTCATGGAGTGCTTCCTAAGTTTCATGGAGTGCTTCCTCGCCATCGTATTGACCAGCAGCCTGCGCCTGGTCTCGATCATTGACATCTTCTTCTCCATGTTTGTTCCAACATCTTTAGTCATCCATGAATCCTCGAATGATTAGGTGGGCATGGACAGTCAACGAATTTGAGTATTGCTTTTCATTCTCACAGTCAGCACATGGGCACCACATGGATAACTTTTGTCCATTCAACATATCTGCCTCTGCAACAGTTAGGAAAGATTTAAGACCATCTAAGTAGTCATCACAAGTATGGTTTCGAAGATACATCTAGTGGCTTCGATCCTCTGTAGTCTATGAAAGAAAATTGAAATGGAAGAATAAGTCAATCAATTCAAGAAATTGGCACATCATCACAACAATTTTAGCTCTATTTCATCACAGTTTCACATAAGCCCACCAAATTTCAAAATGCAAATTAATTATTTCACAAGTTTGCTCGCCTCTGGCCATTGCTTTACGGCAAAGCACTGCTGGAGGATGGCGATGGTGAAGCATTGTAGTGATCAAGAAGAGTAAGCATGAGTGCACCCTGCTGTAGAGATCGAGATAGAATGAAGCACACAGATTCCATCCAACAATTGAGTTTCACGCTCACACAAGAATTACAATGCTATTTAGGAATGAATTTTGGTCACCTACCTGAGCTATGAGCATGCACGGGACCAAGGAGGAAATGGTTGTTGGTGGATGGATGGATGGACGGATCGAGCAAAAGCTAAAGGAGAATGGCTGAAGCATGGTCGGAGCACGTCTGGCCACACCCCTGGCTGCTCCAAGCCGCCAGCGCCGCCTACATCACACCGTCCCCGACCGTCGCCCACCTATGCCGTGCGTGCCTCTGGTGGCCTCCCTCCTACTCCACGCATGCCTCCGGCCGCCGCCTGCCTGATGAGAACCTCCCGCGCGCCCTCAATAGCCGCCCGCCTAAGAGAGCCACCCCCTGCCTGCCGTATGCTTGTGCCACGCGTGCCCCCGGCCGGTGCCGCCCGCCTAAGCCATAGATGACGCCAACGACTCTTGGTTAGCACTATCCAACGGCTACCACAAACGCATCTGTTACAACGTCTACTCCACTTACTACAGACGCTCGTCTATCATGTTACACAAACACGTATAGTGAAGCAAGTGTCTGCTCCATTTACGCATACTAGAGACATGTCTTCATTACATGTGTCTGTAAGGTAACACGCGTATGTAATATGACATGTAACTACAGACACATCTTCACTACAAGTGTCTGTAAGGTAAAACACGTCTATCTGTAATATGACATGCAACTACAGGCGCGTCTTAACTCCATGTGTTTGTAGCTATTTAACATGTTATCAGAGACACAGATAACACAACACACATCTGTGCTATACCGTTTAACTAAAGACACGTCCGGTCAACACGCGTCTGTAGAGTTATTACAGACACTTGTCACCCACAAGCGTCTGTTGTAAATGTTTATTACAGATGCGTGTTGACCTCGTCGGGCTGGTGACCCTGGTTGGTGACTTACTATAGACGCATGTTGGGGGAACGCACATTCGTCCGACGTCTATTGGGTGCGCTAACAGATACTATAGTTTTTTACATAGTGTGGTTTCTTTTTTTTTGTCAGGTCCATTAAGGACGTCGATCTTCAGTCCTTGCGGTCGGGGCCACGTGAAGGCCCCTCGAGAGCACATATACAGACACTACATAGTATTAAAGATGCCAACGGGTCGAGTCTAGACCCGAAACCCGTGGGATTTAGACCCTGCGGGGGTGGGGATAGGTCTAGTTCTCAGCCCACGGGTTTTCGTGTTGGGGACCCGAAACAGGGCCGGTCAGCGTCAGGTTTGGAATCTCCCCCGCCGGTGCCCGTCAGGGACCCGAAATGCTATGTAGAAAAGCCCACCATACGAGTGGCCCAAGTAGCTCAATAATGTTGTAATTGTAACCCTAGCAGGCTAGCACTGATTCTCCTGTCTCCACCCCTCTTCCCATTCCCCATCCCCTGTCGCTATGCCGCAGCTGACGCCCGCACCGCCGCACGGTGCACCGCGCCCTGCCCCTGTTGCTACCTCGTGTCATCCCTGCCCTGCGGCCGTGCGAACATTGTCGTCTGCCGGTCTGTTGTCGCCCCTGCTGTTGCCTCACACCATCCCACCCCTGCTCGCCTGGCGCACGGCGCCCCGCACCCACTCGCTCGGTCGCCTCTCCTGCTTGCCCAGCACACGGCGCCCAGCTCGGTCGGCTACCTCCCCTACTCGCGCGGCGCACAGCCTCTCCGCTCGGTGCTTCGCCAGCTGACCGGTCATCGTGCGCTGGTCCCCTATTCCCCACGTGGCCAAGCACCAGCAGACTGGTAGCGCCGCGCGTCCTTGCCGCCCCAGCAGGTTGGCCCCACCGTCCTCTGCTCTACCCTCTCCCCCCATGGCTGCACGTTCGGGTTTCGGGTCCCCAATCGGGTTTTGGGTCCCCGTCAGGTTTTGGGGCGGGTCCAAATTACCACCCGAACCAGAGTTCAGGACTAGGGGGGTTCCTCTCGGGTTTCAGGGGTAGGTTCACGGACGCTCCACCAGATCCGAACCCGCCTCGTTGCTATCCCTACGTAGTATAAACCTCTCCACGTTTTGAGCACATCAGACGGTCAGACAGGACAATACTCCATTTTTTAGATTAATACTTCAGTTGTTGGACCGGCCTAGTTTGCTGCGTGTTGAGAACAAACAACACGACAAAAGTTAGAAAACCCACCAACCACATGCGCACTACTACTGCATACAGCATGGAGAATGTTGGCCCTTCACTTCACCACCATCTTGTTTTTGCATTGGGTAAGGTTGGAACTGATGTTATTCACATGAAATTGAATCCAAATATCATATTTTACCATATTTTAATTCGAATTTAAGAAGAATACTGCTATTTTCGAGTAGGAATACAAATGGATGTCTCAAATTCAAATTTCTATTAAGATATTTATTCAGTTGAACTCATAGTGCACGTTGTTGAATTCAATATATATGGATAGAATTTTGGAAGAAGTCTATTTAGCCTCAGACCATCAGCGGTTGTCTATTTCACCCGCTCACCTATAAAAGCAGGTATTCCACCCTCCTTAAACTATTAAAAACCGTCTAAATAACCCCTAAGTCAGTTTTGAAAGTGGTTTCATGGCAACATTAATGTGACGTATTAAAAAGTCCATATAACCCCTAACATACTAAGGGCTAACTATGTAACCTCTCAACGATAAAATATGATATTGTAGACCTTAAAGTATCTAATAATATTCAGATGACCCCCTTCCCATGACTTTGTAGGTCAGTTTGGACATGTATCTCGCCACACTGCGTAAGCTCACATGCTTGAATGGAGGCCCATCGGTTGCCTCCCTTCCTCTACTCTTTTAAGGCTTGCCCAACCGCCTGATGAGCACCACCTAGTCTCTTGTTTCACCTCACGGCACTCCTTGGCGGCATTTAGCTCATGCAGTGCGTATGCACCCTTGTCATCTGCCCCTCCCATATCCTCGGCCCCTCTCAGGCTCTCACTTTGTCCTCCTATGGGTACCTAAAAAACCTAAAGGTTGACTAGATGGAGGATGTGGGTGGAGCTCGATGACGAGGGTGCAAGCTTGGTGCTTGAGCTTAATGCCATCAGCGAGTGCCGAGAGGTGGAGCAGCAGACAAGATGGTATGTTCTGCTCGTCGAGCGATGGGTCAGCCTATTCAGAGTAAGGGCAGGGTTGGAGGGAATAAAAAGGCATGTAAGGATGGATAGTTAGGCGAGTGTGGCGGGATGCAGTGTCCAAATGGCTCTAGAAGACCATACCAGGGTCATTTGAACATTTCTAGATAAGGGCAACCATATCATGTTTTATAGTTCAGGGGTTATGAAATCAACTCTTGATATGTTAAGGGGTTAGGTAGAGTTTTAAATATGCCACATCAGCGAAAATACCTCAAGGGATTATTTAGATCGTTTTCAATAGTTGAAGCGGTGGAATACCTGGTTTTATAGGTGACGGGGTGAAATAGAGAACCACTAATAGTTTGGGAGGGAGGGGGGGGGGGGGGTTAAGTAGACTTTTTCTATAGAATTTTACTACTGAGTTCATCGATAACCCAATTGAAAAAAATCGAAGTGGAATTCTAAAATCTTTAATTTGAAGTGAACTAAATTATAGTAGATAATGTTTAATGAAATGATAGGTCAAGTGATAAATTCAAATGGGTATAGTAGGCAATAAAGTAGCCATTTTGCTTTATCAATTTATTTGTAATTACAAAATTATTACATGAATAGAGATTAAAGTATGTGGGTACATCACATACATAAAGTTAGCTTATATAAAAAAATATAGTTATCAATAAATATTTAACAAATAAATATTTTATGACATTATAAAATATTTTACTAATTAGTTGTGGCCTGGCCTGCTACGGCTGTCGTCTGGCGATTGGCCATAGCTCCAGCAGACTAGGACCACCGCCGTCCGCCGACCACCCGGCGGCACTACATACGAAGAAGGCCAGCGAGGCCATCTCGCACACACCTACAATACAACCACATCCACGAGTAGTCCATGCTGTGACCATCACTGGCTTCTGGTTTTTTTTTTAGGCATCTGTTTGTTCAAACTGAAACAACGAAGCAGGACATGGAGCCGTCTTATTGCAACAACACTCCAACGGAACCGTGGATGACCGGAAGGAACCCAAAACGAGCCTCTGGTTCCATTCTTTTTCAGGGATGAATATAGACGCCAATTGCATCGATAAGCCACCCTGAGCGCCCATAGAAACCGGCAATTTGGCCGCCGTTCTCCACTGGGATACTGAAAGTATCTCCTTGTGCGTTTCCAAATGAAAAGCTAGCAACGTTGGTGACAATAATATTAAGTGACGTCACCAGATTCAGTACATTGTCGTAAGGGCCGTAAGTGCCAGAAATTTCCCTCACATACTCATCGTCACCTAATTCAATCTGCCAAAGCATCGAAGTTACATATTATAAGAAACATCGATGGATGCAAAATGATTGACAATGTGTAACTATATCTTGGCAAATGCTTTCGTAAAGGCGTAGCAGCAAAATTGCTGAGATTATTATCTTTCAATTATTTCTCACTTCCTTGGAGGATTTTCTTTATTTTCAGTCCAATAATTGTATGGAAGTCACGACGTACCTTAGTAAAGCTCCCGTTTCCACCACCCCAAAGATCTGTTGTGTAGTCGTTCCCAGCAGTGTCAACATAAGCTTCAATGACGTCACCGCTGCGGATCGTCATGCTTGTTAGGCGTTCATCAGGCAGCACGTCGATGTCTTGAGGATTGCCACCTTGTCCACCCCACGGTCCAACCTTTACAAGAGTCGTGCTCTGCATATGTATATATATATATATATATATATATATATATATATATGTATTCCTCGAACAATGTTAACTAAACAATATTGCTGATACAAACTTTGTCAGATAGTATTTTCAGATGATGGGATTAATAAAAGGATTGAAGCGCAATACCATTTTGTATGAACCTGCTTCCTAATATTGAAGCTGTTGGTGATGTGGTGCTTCAGTTCTGCTACAAACTTGAACATACAATACAAGCACCCACTTATATAGATGTAGAAGAAGGCATGCATGCATGCAGCATTTGTCTTACATGATTGTTTCAATCCTCTTTCTTGCCGCTAGGGTGCACAAAAGGTGGTAAAAATCAAACGGCAAACAACTGAATTGTGTTAGTGGGGGGCACATGTGCACACGGGAAGCCTCCCTCAAGTAGTTCCGCCCATGGTTCCATTTCATCTGTTTCTTGGTTACCCAAGCCCGTACGCAGTTGTATCTCGAGAAACGAGATAAGTTCAACGCCTTTGCTGTTGGTATTGCCTATCCTCCACGTCAGGTGCCTCTAGCATCATTTTGTCTCTACAAATTGCAGCTGCAGCAGTACAAACAGCCGTAACAGTACGGCTTTAAGCCGCAGCGAACACAGCAAGCTGGTTCTTGGTCATTAGCACAACGTTTCATCCGTGCTTCCCTTTCAAAAGTACAGATCAATAAGTACAAAAAAAAAATTACATTAGCAAAATAAATAAATTAAAGTGTATTAAAATAATTTACAATAGCAAATATATTAGGTATAAACTAAATTAGATAAATATGAAAAATCAATTTAACTCAACTTTTTTACTAAAAACATATAGATGGCACGATAAGATAACACGGCTGATATCTGACACGACATATTTGTCTTTCTAAGCTGCATTAGCATCGGGAACAAAATAGTCGCAGCAATATATCTCCAATGCAATTATACGAATCCTGTTGAGACGCAATTTCTAATGCCATGCAATTAAGCATTTGCTTGCAACGGAATAATAAAAATCAAAACAATAATATTAAAAAAATCATGCTCAAGCAAAGATCATGAGTCAGCCATCCACTATTCATCATTTGTTCAGTTTTTTTCTCTTCGACAATTGTAACAACAAATAAAATGCCCATTTGAAGCAGCAATGCCACCACTACTGCGGAATGTGCATTCAATACCGGTTGGGAACTGGCTACAAAACCGGATTTCCACCCGCCACTCTGTATCCGAGACTAAAGCCCACAACTTTAGTGTCGGTTGTAAAGACCGGTACTAAAGCTAGTAATTTAGAATCGGTTTCTGGTCAGATCCAGTACTGAAGGAGCCATCTTTAGTACCGGTTCCAGTAAAGAACCGTGCCTGAAGACGGACCTTTAGTAACGGTTCTAATAAAGAACCGATTCTAAAGAGTGTAGATTTAGTAACGGATGTATCAAGTAACCGGTTCTATCAAGTAATCGGTTCTATCAAGCAACCGATTCTAAAGGTTGTAGCTTCAGTACCAGATGTAGCTAGGAACCGGTTCTAAAGATTTTTTCCTTTAGTAACGGATCTATCCAGAAACCGGTTCTAGTGTTTCCAGGACGTTTTATTATATATATTTACATTGAAAGATACTGTACGTAAATGTGTACATTTATATACATATTTTTTGTCATTCATACATGCAAAATGGAAGATTCATATTAAAAAAGGATATATACAAATGTGTACACTAATATAGTAATATATACAAATGAGTATTAATTCTCCTATAACTTGTTCGGCTGGAACAGCTAGCGTATATATACATGTCCTCATTTCTGGAATAAAAACAGAAAACAACCACTCGAGCAGGAATGTTGTCAGCCGAACAGCGTATCCTCATTTCTACATTCTTAATACGAATTAGAATCTTCGTGGTCCCGAAGAGTTTGTCCTTCATAATAGAACTCTCCTTCTTTAGATTGTACCTCCCTATTAATAAACCCTATTAGCTGTTCTTGATTTGCTTTTATAGTATTCTCCCCAAGTACTTCTCCCTGCATCCCTTGTACCTGTCATTTGCCAATAGCATTAATAAAAAGTGTCACTCTAAAAGCAATAGAGGGAACAAGAGACTCGTGCAATCATTATACGTAGTAAGTGAATAATATATACATAAATTTATATGTAGTAAGTGAATAATATATAGAAAATCAAACATAATTCACACTATATTATGATTATAGTTCAAGTAACGAAGTTATAGAAACCAACCAATTTGTATGAATTGTCATATTAATCGAAAAGAACATATAGTTAAATAATGTAGACATCAGTATAAATATGTGAAATAAATCAAAACATTCAAACACCACAAATGAAATATTTAAAAGCAATAGAGGGAACAAGAGACTCAGTGCAAGTGAAGAAGCAATTTGAGAGGACGCAGACTGATTTCAGAGAAACACTGATGTCACCAGGTATATACTGGGCTGTTGTCACCCACTAAAATAGAGAAACATATTTGTGCCAAGTTTAAAGGCATTGTTATCAGGTGACAGCACACCTTATATACTGGATCCGCCCCTGATTGCATTAAACTAAAAGCTAAGATACTTTATTAATTAATATTAATCAACATAAATATTGTAGAAAATGTTGATGTACCTGAATATCTTTGGTTACTGTCTTCTGACCTACGAATGTGTGAATAAATTCACAAATGTAGAAACCGCAGAGGTTGATACCCTGTTTCTGTACCAAACACTGAAATCGAGAAAACAGTTGTGAATTATTATTACCAAATAACTTGAGGGATTGAGAAGCTGCAAACATACCGAAAAGTTCATCCTAAAATCAAGAGTTTCTTTAAGATCGACATTCTTTTTGCGTAGCCGACTCCATGCTCTGCCAAAAAATGAAAATTATAAGTCCTTCGTACATGCATGATTCAATCGTACAGAGGTTTATAGTGAAAGGTTCGAATGGTAAGAGTTACTCTTTAAGAAGGTCTGTCATTAGTTTTAAGTCGTCGGCTGGCTTCCTCAATGAGTCAAGGACAAATACAATGCCTTCATTCATTGAGACCACCATAAGTACCCAGTGAAAACTGTACAAAGTTTATAAACACAGAGAGAGCAAATTTAGACAACACATTTAATCTAGAAAAGGTATGAATACGAAAAGATAATGAACACTAACTTAAAATTATATGAAACAAGTATGTAATCCATATTGCGTTGCTTGTGAAGACACTTATGCATAAATTGTACTGTAGTCTCTCGAAAATCCTTAATCATTGGCTCGTTTACGCGTCGTGGGTCAACGAAGCCGATATTGTGAATTCCTTCTCTATGGCATCGTTGGATCTCCATGCTTTAGGAAACATAGTAGGTGTGAGAGAACTTTAGTTAGCATTTTGAATCTATATTATTTAGTAGTGCACAAGAAAGAAGATCTCTCTGGCAGCAGCCGGACTGTCCGCCCTTAAAGGCCGGACCGTCCCGGAGAAGACCGGACCGTCCGGCCTTAGGGGCCGGACTGTCCGCGAGGAGGGCTGGGCTTTGCGGCCGTCTCTGTTCTTCCTCGGACCGTCTGGCCTCAGGGGCCGGACCATCCGCGACCTGGGACGTGTTCTCTTCGATTGTATGCATCATTTAAACTTTACTTGGGATTTAGTCGATTCTCCATCGGCTCTAGCATTACAGGAATGAAGCCTTTCCTGTCGATACTTATGAACTGATAATCAGAAAAATCAACTCCCGTGAGACATGTCGCAGTCTCATAGGTCCAAAGCACAGGGGCATCGGCTATAGCAACACAAGCCGATGCATCAGCATGTATCTTTTCTACATCATCGCCTACCCATTGTAACAACATTTGGTGCAAGGTAGAAGGTATACACTGATTTGCATGGATCCAATCCCTGCCTAATATCAAACTATAGTTCCCTTCTACCTCGGCGACGAAGAAAGCGGTGGCGAGGGTCTTTGTCCCGATGGTCAACTCAACGGACGTGACACCCTTGGCCTCGATCGGACTGTCACTCCCAACGCCACTGAGAGTCATATTAGTCCTGATCAGATCGTCATCCTATTTACCTAATTTTCTGTATAATGAATAAGGCATTAAATTTACGGCCGCCCCACCATCTACCAACATCCTAGCAATCGGCACTCCATCAATGTGATCGCGCACGAAGAGCGGCTTTAAATGGTTGACCAATTCTTTTGGTTTGGTGAAGACGGCCTCTTTAGGACCAAAATCAAAATGAGCAACTACAGGTTCATCATCGCCGATGATATCATAATCGGCTGAAAATGTAATAACATTCACATCCATACCTGTATGCCCGGGTGAAGCTTCGTAGTCGACCAGATCCTCTCCCAGCAGGTCGTCCTCCTCGATGTTATCTTCTTCCATAGGTGCTGGCGTGTCGTTGGCGGCCTCCTGGAGAGGCGCGGACGGTCCGCGCTTGTATCAGACGGTCCAGCCTCTGGAGCCGGACGGTCCGTGATGCCCGCAGAGAGTTGTGCAACCTCTGTCTTGTCATCTGTTTTTGTGGCCGCTTGATTTGCTTCAGCAGCCTTTGGCCTCCATCTCTTTTGTAGTGGTGGGTACTGGGGATGCGTATCATTAAATATTTTTTCCGCCTCATTTTCCCTGCTCTCCTTTGCTCTCAGGCGCTGTAATTTGCGCTTTTAAGACCGTGTTTGACCCGATGGACACCATCGGGGCATGGAGTACTTCAGGTCAGATGCTTTGCTGGTCGCTCCTGTGTCTCTTACTACCTCTGTCTTGGCCAATTTACCAAAAACCATCGGCCCCTCGTTGTTTCCTTGTATGACGACATCTGCAGTGCCTATTTTGATGATATCTCCTTTCGTCGTCCTTTTGGTGCCTGTAGACATCTCCTCTCTATGCCCCCCTGCCGGATTGGTCGGCCTTTGCTGCCGAGTAGTCCGGCAATCTTGTAGGACCCGCGCCTGGTGACCGGATTGAGGTGAACCCAATCGGTCTTGCAGTGGGGGTGCCAGTCTATCAAATACAGAAGTTTGGGGTGCCCCCCAAGCGGGGTACTGCGGCATCCCATATGGATATGGTGGCATGCCCCACATTTGATTTTGGACATACGGTGGTGGCGGGTATGCATAATGATACGACATATATGGATATGGTGGTGGAGGTGTCCATGATGTTGGTGGTGGTGGTGTTAGCTGGGCAATGTCTTGGGCCGATTTATTCGGCCCTGCTTGATGAGAAAACCTAATTGATCTTGCTTGTCCATCTTGGGCAGGTGAGCGTGGTCGCTTTGCTGGCCGGTCCTTGGGGCCGGCCTTTTGTACATATTTAGATAATAGCTGATCAAATGTTGGGCCGGCCTTGACCAAACGACCGGAGGCTTTAAAAGTGTTCGTCTTCCACGTACCTATTTTTGGTCGTCGCAGTTTGAAGGTACGCGGTCGTCGCTGCCCCTGAGCATTGCTGGACTGTCCGCCGGACCCACCCGGACCGTCCGGCGGTGTCCCGGACCGTCCGCGCCTATGGGCCGGACCGTCCGCGATGCGCAGAACAGGGGGCCGAGCCTGGCTACCTGTCTGCGCCTGCCCCCCAACGTTGGAGGCTGCGATGGTGATCTTCAATGTCTCCCCTCCATCTGGGGTCTTCTCCGCCACCACTTTCCTGCAAGAAATTTTAGTATTCTCATCGGCTTCCCGCGGGTCGCTGATGATGATCTCCTTGCCTTTGCCCTTATCGGCCGCGCTAGGCCGAACCAGGACTTTCTTGTCATCGAAGTTGATCATATTCATTGAAAAAGGCTCAGTGTCCACCTGCATTTTCTGAAATTTCAATCGGCCCTCGTTGATGGCCGATTGGACCTGTCGTCGAAATACATTACAATCATTATTGGCATGAGAGAACGAATTATGCCACTTGCAATAAGCTCGACGTTTAAGCTCGTCGACAGATGGCATAGTATGATTTAATTTTATGTTGCCGCTTTTAAGTAATTCATCGAATATTTTGTCACATTTACTAACATTAAAGGTAAATTTAACCTCTTCTTGCCGTTTCTTTTGAATCGGCTGCAAAGAAGAACAAACTGGAGCTTTGGCCTGTTTTGGCCAAACCATCTCAGCGGCGTACATATCTTGCGGTTCATCATCTGAGCTATTCTGATCACAGTCTACTATATGGACGTTGTGACGAACTGCTTTAGCTATATCTTTGCATCGGCTGTCGCAAGCTAAAGCCTTCTGATGTAACCGAGCTAACGTAAAAAATTGAATGCTTTCTAATCTTTCTTTTAAATAATATCGCATTCCATGAAAAGCTAATTCCACCAGCTCCTTTTCTGCCAGGTTAATTTGGAAGCATCGGTTTCTAGTGTCCCAGAATCTCCGGATGTAGTCATTAACCGATTCATCCTTTCCCTGTCGCAGAGCCGCTAGATCTACCAAGTCTAACTCATAATCGCCGGAGAAAAAATGATCATAAAATTTTTGTTCTAAATCCCTCAATGAAAAAATAGAGTTAGGCGGTAGCGTAGGTACCAGGCAAATGCAGTCCCAGTCAGAGACAATGAAAATAAACGAATACGGAATGCCTCGGTATCGGCCAATTCTCCTAACTGCGCTAGGAACTGGCCTATGTGCTCGTGCGTGCTCTTACCTTGGTCACCCGAAAATTTTGTGAATTTGGGTATCCTTGTTCCCTGCGGGTACGGGTGATAGTCAAATCGGCTGTCATAGGGTTTCCGATATGACTGCCCTCCAGGGGCCATGGTAACTCCGAGCTTATCTCGGAACGCCCCAGCTATTTCTTCCCTTACTATGTCAATGGTGGCCGGTGGTAGTCCACCGGTCCTTTGGTCCAACATGGGTGTGGGTGTTTGGGTATTATGTTGCCTTCTTGCCCATGGGTTTGGGTCTTGTGGGGCATTAATGGTTGCTCCAGGCATATCATATTGTTGATCAGAATATTTTTTCGGCCTTATGGTGGCCGAAAAATGGTCACCTCCATGCATTTGTGGGGTGGGAAGTAAGGGGAAGCTTGGCTGAGGCGGGGGTATAGGTTGCTGAATGTAACTATTATTACGTTCTACATACCCCCTGCTGGTCGCGTGCGCGGACGGTCCGGCGTTATGCGCGGACTGTCCGGTGAGGTGTTCGGACGGTCTGCCGTGATGCGCGGACGGTCCGAACGTGTCTGTTAGGGTTTGCACGGACTGCGGCGGCGCTGGCGCGAATCTCGGTGGTCCGTTTTGGTAAACAGGGCCAGTCGCCGGTGGGCCGGACGGTCCGCGCTCATGTGCGGATGGTCCAGCCATGGGCAGATCGGCAGGTTTTTTCCATACCTGTGTAGGAGGTTGGGTTTTTTCGACGTAGGAGTTCAACGGCATGCCATATAATGGTTGGGGTTGTACATGCCCGTTTGCAGCCGATGATTCTAGTGCGTCGTGTGTGGTGCCTACATTGTGTGATGGAAAATTGGGCACAGTGGATTTTTCAAATGCGCGCACTAGTTTTCTATGGTCCTCTTGCATACCCCCCTAGTATTTTCTGCATTTGTTCGCGCTGCTCATCAACGTAAGACTTGAGGGATTGGATATCGTTTGCGGTACTTACATTAGGGGTTGCTGCTGCAGGTTGGAGCGCGGCCGGATCAGTCGCCCGCACCCGGACGACCTTCTAATTTCTGTCCACTTTGAAGTTGGTCAGAAATTTCGCCTGAGCCTCCTTGATCAGCCTTTCCTTATGCTCCTCGAACTCCTGCTGGTCTTCAGTCGGCAGGGTTTCCCATGCTGGCTCGATGATGTTGCTGGGAGAGACATCAGAAGGGCCCTTTGAACCGGCCATTGTGGGCCGATCTGATAGACCTTCACGCCTTGTCCCCAGCGGAGTCGGCAAAAAGTGTGTTGGCGCCGATCTAGGCGTCAATCACTGCGAGGTGTACCGCGCGGCGGTGCTCTCTGCGGAGGCGCGGACAGTCCGCGGCCTAGGGCCGGACGGTCCGCGACCTGTGGCAGGAGCGGAGTCTTCTCTGCGGAGAGGCCGGACGGTCCGCGCCTGGTGGCCGGACAGTCCGCGTGTGCGCAGAGGCGGCGGCGTTCGCCAACAGCACCTGGATCTGACCTCCCGGGAGGGACCCCGTCAGGGAGGAGAGATCCTAGGTTTTGTCTTGGGATCGGCAGGCCACCCAAGACGCCTCCAGATGACGTAGAGCCGTAAAGAGGTGAAGAATGAGACGAAGAAGGCTACGTTACTGGCTACTCCTAGGGCATGAAAGTAAAGAACTGGTAATATATTGATTTGGGTTCGATTGTGTCGCTCAATCGACCGTAACCCTTCATCTATATAAAGGGAGGAGGTCTGGACCCGTTACAAGGCGTTCTCCAACAGCTCCCGCGTGATTAGAGGGATAAACACGCGAGGAGATAGGAGTTTTAACAGGCTGATCTAATCCTATCGCGGACCGTCCGCGCCTATGGACGGACCGTCCGCAGGTCGAACCGTCCGGTCGTGCCGAGTGCCACAAACGGTGCTCAACACCAGGCTTCGGTGACCCTGGGCCTGCTCGCGGCTCCACGCCAGGGGCAGCACGGTGTGCGGCGTTGGTATCTGGCGTGTTCTTCTCATCCTCCTCTCCGGCCTCGATCTGCTCGGAGTCCCGACGGAGAGAGCAGGAGCAGGGAGGGGTAAGATGGGGCGGTGGTGACGTCTGGCGTGGGCGAGCGCGGGGTGCAGGGGGCCTAGCGAGGCCGCCACAGGCGGATGACGCCGCCGCCGCGGCTGTCTCCTTTGTTTCTGCGATGCGGACGACGCATCTGAGCAGAGTCAGACACGCCTTCCTCTTGTTCGAGTACCTCCTCAACAAAGCCTGCCGTGGCCTCTATATGGTCGTATTCCAAAGGATTGTAGGCTATCGTCGTGGATTGAGTCCAGTATGTCTTGAACACTAGTATAGAGAAACTCTATACAGGCGGTTGTAAACACATTTGTACTGGCGTTTTTCAGAACCGTTAGTGCTAGGGGCCAGTAGAAAAAATTATTTGTACAGGCGGGTAACTGAGAACCGCCAGTGAAAATCGATTTCCACTGGCGGTCGGGCTAAGAAAACCGTCAGTGGAAATCGATTTTCACTGGCGGTCGAGGTAATAAAACCGACAGTGAAAATCTTTTCCAAGAAACATAAAATGTGTTTTAAAAATAGCAAAAAAAATATTTTTATTAGGGGGGCCTCATTAGGCCCCGCCCTCCCGTCTCCGTCAAAGTCGCAAGTCGCGGCATTTTTCGCGGCTACGCAGCCGGTGAGAATCGAACCCACAACCTCTCCCTCGCGCATAGCCCCCTCTACCACTCCGCCTATCACTTACTTCATGTCTATGTTGCAGTTTTGTTGTCCACACATTAGAACAATCCGAGTATAAATTGACTATTTGAGGCTGTAAACGAATTCAAATGAAAAAGTTGTCAACTATAAAGTTTCATAACTTTTGAAGTTCTACAACTTTTATTTTGGTACTTTTCCCATCCGAGTTCGTTTGCAAAATTTGCATTTTAAATTTAACAAATTTAGATGCAATTTTTGTGAGACAAAATGATTTGAAATAAAAAAGTTGTCAACTACAAAGTTTCATAACTTTTAGAGATCTACAACTTTTATGTTGGTAGTTTTTTCATACAAGGTCGTTTAAAACACTCAAAAAATTCTGGATAAAAATGATTTCTAGTGGCGGTTTTCTTAAAGAACCGCCTGTAGAAATATGATTTCTAGTGGCGGTTTTCTTAAGAAACCGCCACTAGGAATAGCACTGGCGCTTGATAACTGAAACCGCCTGTAAAAATTAAACTCCACCGCCGCAGGCTTTGTGCTCTTTTCCACTAGTGGAAAACGGGCTCGGTAAGAGTTCGTTGCTAAATGTTTCATGGAATGTTGAAAGAGTTTTTCGGATATTAATAAAAGGACTAATTACATAACTTGTTTGTAAACAGTGACATGAATTTATTAAGTCTAATTAATTCAGCATCAGCAAATATTTACTGTAGCACAACATTGTCGTACCACACGAACTAATTAGGTTTAAAAAATTCATCTCATAATTTACACGCAGCTATATATTTGATACTCTGTATGTATATCAAACATTCCATGTGATGGGGGTAAAGTTTTTTACGGTGTGAACTAAACAGAACCTTTGTATAAGGAATACAGATATCCGGATACAAATGTTGGATAATTTAGATATCTATTTCAGTTTTCCGTCAGTAGTATTGGCTCGTAGCGTCTACTCCCTTTTGTCCCACAGTTGTGCCCTGCAAGCGCCACAGGTTCTTTTCAGAAACTTATAGATAATTGCGAACTTTGGTATATAGATAAAACTCACTCTCTCTCTCTCTCTCTCTCTCTCTCTCTCTCTCTCTCTCTCTCTTTTGTTACAAGTCAGACGAATAAATTCCGTCAGACATACTATCTATCGAGCAGTTGTTCGTTAAGCCTTATTAAAACTCTCTCTTTTTTTTGTTACAAGTCAGACGAATAAATTCCGTCAGACATACTATCCTATCGAGCAGTTGTTCGTTGAGCCTTATTAATAGCTTTGTGACCGCCAACCACCAAAATACAATTATTTAACTTTTTTTTTAAAAAAAAACTAGGTATATGCCCGTGCGTTGCGACGACATATAAATTATTCGATACAAAGTTAGTATATAATGATTACATGAAAACAAACAATACATATTATCATCAACTACAAACTTATCTATTGGCACGAACACTAAGCATGGCATTAATAATCTCAAACAAATATGATGATTAATATACACGGTTGATATTTCACAATACATGATTGCAAATTTTCTCCACCTTCAGAGGCAAGTATAGCACGACTATAGTAAAAACATGACCCTACAAAGACAACCATTTACAAAACTAAACTTCCTCAAGGATATTCATACTTCTATAGATATATGCCCGTACGTTGCTACAGAATCAATATGATAAAAATGTATTGATATGCAAAAACACTAATTATTATTCTATATTTTTGTTAGCATCACTAAAAGCAGATATTTACATACCTTAGAAACATAAAAAGAGAATGCACTTTCATCAAATTAAAATAACAATAACAATGTTAAATATAAATATTAGCATCCTCACAAAATTAGAACAGTCATCTACAAGAAGTTTTATCTGAAATTCAGGCAACATGCACAACCTCATTAGCATAAAGAAGTATAATAAAATCCTGAAAGCATGTCTTATAAATAATGCAATCAGAGGACAGGACAGATGCAAAGAAAGGCAATAACCTCTTAGATGCATAGCCACTTTATTTGTTCCTTAAACCTTTCATTAGCACAGGAGCAGAAAAGCAAAAGCAATGCTACTAATGCAAGTTTAGTATCAGGAGAATACCTCTAAATACTGATAATGCAAGTTTAGCAATGCTAATAGTGCAAGTTTACTATATATAGGAGCACAAAAAAGATGGATGACAGAATACCTTTGGTAGTCTCATTTATTATCATAGTGAGTAAAAGTACAAGATAACTGTTTTTACTATCATGGTGAGCTTTAGAACAGTTCGACACAAAAATAGGAACCGACTTAGTTGCTTTGCAAATCTACTGCATCTCAGCTTGTCTTCGAATGTGCCCTAATATTGGTTTACAAATTACGTGTGGCGTGAAGCAGATACATCGAGATCAATGGACTGGGTAATAATGTTTGGCCAAAACAACCATGTATACACATGTGCGGAAGTTTAATAACAGTTAAAATTTGGATCTTGTTTTGGTGAGCCATAATGAACAAAACAACTGAACTACAACAGTTGGAAGACTGCTGCATGTATATCCAAGGGTTTATTTTTTGAGTCACGCCGAAAAGGCTACATACCATAGACACAATTCCAATGGCGCAATTATACAACAATCTGTCAGATCGCTTGGAGTTGGCGGTCAAGAAAAGTTGACTGATGAACAGCAGACGGCACTGGTAATTTCTTTCTTGTTTCTTAAAGCTGCTCCTAGACCCTTCTTCATAAGCTATGAATGGCTCGTATAAGGCTGCTACATTGGCTAACTTTTGGCCTTTCTTTTTTCCATTTCTAAAACAATATGCAAACAAAATCAGAAGTATAAGGCTAAGTTGTAGATTGTGCACTTACCAAACTAATATTTGCCAAGGGCCCAAGCTCTATTTTTCAGAATCGCAATGCCAAACATTGTAAGAGAAACACAAAATTGATCAAAACTTGATGCTAATTCACTCTTCATGCAAGGACCAGAGATTGTTGAACAAATTTTATAGAAACTACAAATATGTGGTCTTATAAATTCATTAACTGGAGCCAGATAATCACAAAGTTATTACTTTGACCTATCATACTCTGCATTTAAATTGAAGCTTACATTCAAAAAATACTACTGCTACTACAATTTACGTGTTTAGGGACGCAGGAACTTGCGTGTGATGAGGATGGGGTGGATACCAGAAATGTTGTACACTTACGCATATAACATGAAGGAGATTGAAATGAACACTTTAACCATGATTTTTTCTCCAAACTGAGATTTTGCAAAAAAAAAATATAGACCATTGAGACGGATATTGCACAATTTGCATAGATATAAATAAAGTACACGCTCCACTATGCCTAGCAAATTTTTAGAACTTTTCAAATTAAATATGCATTTGTGTGTGCATGTTACTTCGATTTGATTTATAGGTACCTACTACTTTGAATAAAAAACAACGAGATTTACATGTAAATAATTCTCACAAGACAAACGGTTGTCCAGAAGCTTGCTTACGAGGGGTGTCTGCAGTGCCAACTTGTAGCTATGAAGTGGATGCCACTTTGGTTGCACCAAACAATCCATCTGAAATTAGATTCAGCCTCCAGTATTTCAGAGAAGCAGTGAAATCAATGAATTCATTTGATGCCTAATAGATTAAGATATCTCAAATTTTCAGCAGCAAGTCGAGAAATGCATTATCAGGCACAAAAGAAAGGCAGTTCTTAAAATATCAAGACAGCTGGAGGAGTTTAACTGGTGATATTCTAATGACGTCATGGGTCTCATGCTGGTCTGAAACTGAACTTAACTAAGCTAAACAATGCCTGCTTCAGAATTCAGTCGAAAAGAGTCTTTAGTTTCAGTGTAGCACGGTAGCAGAACAGTACAAACATTACAATATGAACCTTACAAGCAGGTGCTCGAGCTCCGGGCATGACCAGAGTAGCGACCCTGGCAGGACGCTCGTGAGCCGGTTGGACTCGGCCGAGAAGTTGCGCAGCAGCGGGAGCCACTGGAATACGTTGCCCCCAGGCTCGTCAGGCTGTTGAAGGAGACGTCAAGGTGCCCGATCCCCGAGGTGCCAGTGCCACGAGAAGACGGCCCTGCCGACTGACCGCTGAGCTCGCCGCTGAGGCTGTTCTAGCTCAGGTCCAGCACCTGCAGCCGCAACATGCGCAGCACCTCCGACAGGACACTTCCGTGCAGCGAGTTCCGGGAGAGGTTGAGGACGCACAGCATGTCCAGGCGGTCCAGCGTCCTCGACACGACGGGGCCAGCAAGGCCTATGCCGGCGAGGTCTAGGCTGACAACCTGGAACTGCTGTTGTCGATGGTACGCTCCGACTCCGAACCGGCGACAGCGGACGCCGGTCCACCGGCAACAGTCGTCGGAGTAGTTCCCCGCGCCTGGCCATCGTCGGTCGATGGTCCGTGTGTCGAGATTGTTAGAGAAGTTAGCGAGTGTCATCCTTTCGCTTGGAGCGCAGCCTGAGACGGCGTGCGGGAGGAGGTGGCACATCAAGGAGAAGACGACGAAGCTGGTTGCCACAAGAGGTCGAGAGAGCTCACTTACTGTCACGGCGAGATCTGCGGAGAAGAGGGCATGGTGTAACATGGGGAGCAGACGGCGCCGGTGGAGGGCAGCGCCGAGGCTGGGCGTGAGGTACAGGCTATCGCGGGCGGGGGCAGCACAGGCGAGATCTGCGGAGGTTGGGGCAGCCTCCTTACAGGCTGTCACGGGCGGGAGCAGTGCAGGCGAGATCTGCGGAGGCGGGGGCATACCACTGTGGACGCCCTCTTTGCAGTCTTATAGAGTAGTAGTAGACTTGCAACCATGAGCGCTCTGCACAGGGAATGGCCCTCCGGCCCTCTATAAAAGACAGGAACACTGCAGTACTACACATGCCTCATGTCATGCATTGTCCATCTCTATTAGCTAGATTATTAGCCGAGCATCGTATTGCATCATGTGGAGGCTCAAAGTGTCGGAGCGCAGCAGCAGCCCATGGCTTCGGTCATTGAACAACCTCCTCGGGAGGCAAGAGTGGGTGTTCGATCCCGACCTCGGCACGCCGGAGGAGCGAGCCCAGGTTGACAAGGCACGACGGGACTTCGCCGAGCACCGCTTCGAACGCAAGCATTCTAGTGACCTCCTCATGCGGATCCAGGTGTGTCCCATGCATGTGTTTTAATTATTACGTAATCTCAGTAAAAAGAAAAACAGAACATATATATGATAGCACCATGCATGTAGCGTACGTGGTGAGTTTTTTTTTATGACCTCATATAAAAAAAGGTATACGTAGTAGACGAGTTATGGTGTATTTGGTTTGTGGAGTCACTCTATGCTTCATGAGTTGATGCATCATAAGTCTATTCCATCAATTTTGGTGGAATCAACTCACTCCTCATGTATATACTAATTATTAGCTTATGAGGAATGAAGTGGTGATGGATCAACTCATTCTATTCCACAAACCAAATAAAAAAGTGAGGAGTGAGAAGAAGATGGATTACTTCATTCCTCAAACCAAACACACTATTAATGTCTGGGACCATGCATGGACATACCTCTCCCACCGATCGCCTTGTTTTGGAAGACAGAAACGTACGTTTCGTTATTGAAACTCGTCAACTCTTACTGATATATTCTACCCTGGAGTGTTTGCGGACTACTACTTCGTAGTCCGTGTTACGTAGAATGTTTGATACTATCTAGGAGTATTAGATATAGAGTAATTATAAAACTAATTACATCGCCGGAGCTAGAGTACTTTGCGAGACAAATCTATTAAGTCTAATTAATCCATTATTTAGCACATGTTTACTGTGTAGCACACATTGTCAAATCATAGGCTATTTATGCCTAATAGATTCGTCTCCTTAAATAGCCTCCGATTTTTAATTTTATAATTAATCTATATTTAATACTCCTATATAGTATCTAAACACCCGATGTAACTGTAACTACATTGTAATCCTTGAAAGCAAACGCTAGAAAGGGCACCGTGGTTCTTTGAGATACGACCCAGATCGGCTCAGTTTTAAATAATATATAAGATGACACATCTGTTCAACATTAAATCAGTACAAACGGGCCGATCGAGCTCTATCTTTCAGATTACTCTGTAATGAGATTGTTGTAGACCGCAACTTGCTTAACTAATTGTGTTGTCTTTTGTGCACTACGCTAAAGAAAACCCTCATAATCATCTGGGCGACCTTCCGGCAGTGAAGCTTCAAGAGAATGACGACGTTACGGAGGAAGCCGTCTGGACCTCTGTGAAACGGGCTGTAAACCGTGTATATGTAATTTGCAGGCACATGATGGACACTGGCCTGCGGATTATGTGGGACTTCTCTTCCTTTTGCCAGCTAGGCTTGGTACCTGCTCCAACTTGTTTCGTTGCATGCCACTAAGTGACTACTTTGTATGTATGCATGCCTTATTTAACTGTCGTTGTTGATGTGCGTGCTATAAGTTTGATTCGATTTATATAAAATACGTGCAACATTTATATCCCAAATAAATTTATTAAAAAACTGATCTTTCCGGTAATATTAATTATGTACCACGAATATTACTATCTTTTAATATATATTTAGTAAAAATTGTTTTTAGGGAAACGAAAACGACAGATATTCAGGGATAGAGAGAGTACACAGGCATGCGACCTTGTTTCTTTCACTAGCTGAGTGCCCGTGCGTTGCAACGGAAACACATAATACCACGGTACTGCTATGAGAAAAGGTTTCTTAATACATTTGGTATCCTATCCATACATAAATTGTATAGACAAACCAAGTCGCATCAACCCAAATCTAGAAGTACCCAGGAAATCCGATGCCATTTTCTAGTCATTAGAGTAACACCAATATCATTAAGCATGCAAAAATCAAAATACAGAAAGTCATCAGCACAAGGAGTAACTTGATAATGTTACAGGTGTCCCAGATTAATGACTCTAAATAGAAATTATTAACAAGGGGAAAAGGATGGTTCAAGAATATATCTGGAGATCAGAACAAGAACCAACAAAATACAATCCTATGTCCACACTAATTGTCTCATTTCATGAGATTTTAAAAAAAACTGAATGTGGACATAGCAAAGAAAAACCATATACAATGCACATATTAATAGATCAGACATGTGAGGTAGTTATGTTAAGTATTAGCAATACATAAAACAACTCATTACTGTAGTATGGACAGTATCACATTGCCTACATATTAAATCAAATATTCAGCTATATCAGTGAGACCGAACGCTTCATAGAAGGTCGGTTGTAGTTAACATGCCAAGATTAAAGTCGGTACGTAAGCCGCTGTTGCTGGACAACGACCGGACCATACATATGCCAGGTATGGAATGAAACCTCTATATAATCTAGATTGTAATCCAGAGCCATATATATACACCTGTACGAAAGCACCATGGGTATCAACGATGTAGCGATAGAGCTCACCGTTACGGGCCCTGTTTGTCTGGGCAGAGATCCAGCGGAACTGCCTGAACAATTTGTGGGTCTTGATGAGTTCATGCATCTTCTCTATCTCCGCGATCTCTTCCCTGTCCTTGGACTTCTTGACATCATTGTACCCGGCAACGACAACAAGGTTTGCCAGCTCCCTCAGCTTAGCGCACTTAGCAAAAGCTTCGACCAGCCCTGTTATGTCCTTCACCCTGTCGAGTCTTGCCATGGAGAAGAGGATGGGCTTTGACCGGTCATCCAGATGCCCACTGCGAATTAGTGATAACAATATCATCAGCAGAAATTTCCAAGCTCGAATCGAATTAGAAGAGAATACTGCGAAGGACGTCCATGTCACAACCCAAAAGGCCTCAAAGGACCAGGCAGGATAGCAGAAAGTACTCACATGTGTTCATCGTTTTGCTCCGGGTCATAAATCAAATTTTCGATTGAACCATGGAGAGGTGAGTCGCTTGGCCTTCTCGGTATGTGGAAAGTATATGGACATGTCAGCTCCAGGAGAGACTATATTGAACTTTGGATCGAAGACATCGATCCCATGGACAACTCGGAGTAAAGGCAATATGACTCTCATACTGTCCAACAATATTTTTGCTGAGAAAAAAATTAGAATAAGTATATATATGAGCGTCTTGTAGAAAATTAAGAATAGCTATTATCCATATGTGATCACAGTCCATGCAAGATTAATGCATGAAAAAGCATGGATTGCATGTTACCATAATTACAATCAATACAGTAACTTAACATCAGAACAGTATATGCATGAGCGAGGTAAACATGATTCAGTGTGCATGCAAATTAATTGGTGAATGCTAAGTCCCAGAAGAAATCTACAGTGGCCAACAAGACGGAAACAGAATAAAAACCTTCCAGCAATTTCTTGGTATGTGCTGGTGATGATAAAATCAGCATTGTTCATAGCAATTATATCAGTAGTGAACTGACAGGAGAAATGGTACTTCTCATCAAAATTCTTCCAAAATATGTCTGAATCTGGATACTTAGTCTTTTCCAGAGCATGAGCAATGTTGCACTGCAAGGACCATGCATATATGGTTAGTAACGAAACAAATGTAAGACCTCAAGTATGATTAACAGGGCATACATGGGTAATTCCCATCTTGTAAGATAGCAACGATGCCACAAGATTTCCATCACTGTAGTTTCCAATTATGAAGTCTGGAGTACCTTGTAATTCAGCAGCAATTTCACCAGCAGCATCCTATATAAAAAAGGAAAATACAGCTTTTGTCAAATGGGGAAGACCATTGAAGTAGAAAATGTCATATAAAAAAAGAACCGGTACACAGAAAATTTGCATATAAGAAATCAACACTTGCAAAGGCAGAAATGTTGCTTTTTCATGCAACTCTACTGGAAATAATTTGGATTCTTACCTTTTGAGTGTTGGACCTTTTCTTAATATGTACTCTCTCCATTACAAGTTGTAAGTTGTCTTGCTTTCTAGGTATATAATTTTCACTGAGTTACATAGTAAAACTACAAATCTAGAAAAAAAAACTGAATTACAATTTGAAATTGAGGGGGTATCAAATATCGTCTCCTAACTAACTATTCACAGATTTTACATTGTACCATGAAGTCATAAGGTACTTTCCTCAGATTTTTTTCATTAAAAGAAGCTCAGCAAATGTTTCCAGATATGGCCACACATCAAATCTTGATATCCATTTCTTAAGTATCCCGTTTTCATTTCTGAAGGGAACTCGTAAAATGTAAGTATGTTGTGTTCCACTAATTCTCTCAAGCCGTTGATTGCATGATGTTCCTTTTGCATCTGGTATCAGCCGAGTAACCTAAAACAAATAAGTAAATAATTAAATGAGCCTTGCTAGGGTCTGATACCCCATAAAAAGTAATATCTCGAACAAATCGTGGCCATTGATTTTTGAAAATTATGAACCAAAATAACTAAGAGACCACAAAAGCAAATACCAATAAAATAAAAACAAATCCCCTAATTTTAGGTGGACGGCATCCCATCTCACTGGAAACCTAGGCCAGTTTGTGCACGCGCTTCCATGCATGTGACCAGAAAAGAACATCGTCTGTGCAACTACTCTGCTTGTTAGCTGGTGTTTGGTTCCCTAGACTGAAGTTTAGTTGATGTCATATCAAATGTTTGAATATTAATTTTATATATTAAATATATGTTTAATAAATATGTCTTCTATTTTAGTCTTCATCTGTGTAATTAGATTTATAATCAGACTGGAGTTTAGTTCGTGTCATATCAAATTACCGACACTTAGGTTTAGATATATGCTATTTCAAGATATAAATTGAAAATACCAATAAATTGAAAATTGTTAATAGCGGTTAACCAGGGTGTTTCGGATTCGCAGTACCATGTGATGTACACATCAAAATAGATAAAGGTAACCCCACAATTAAACTTACCATGCAATCGCTCGAATAGTGATCCATTTGAAACATACTCGAAGACCATCATCCAGATGAAGGGTTTTCATCTTCACAATAACCCACAAGGTTCATAAGATTTTTATGGTTTACACTCGATAAGGCTTCAACCTAGAAAGCAAGGCATAACCATCCTGAAAACTCAATATCTTACAGACTGGAAATAGAATGAAATAGAATGATCAATTTTATACCTTATTCATGAAATGTGCTTCAGCTATAACGAACCACAATGCACAGCTCATCTAGCAGTTCAGGAGCTGGTTTGATTTGTGCCCAAAAGAAGTACGTACATGAAAATCTAAGAAAAATAAACATTATATAGACTGGAACACATACTTTTAGTTCTTCAAAGTCCCTATTTGCTTCCATCAAGCCCTCTAAGGCTTTGATTGCTTTTGTAAGCTCCTACCACCAGTCTCCTCTTGCAATTTGTCCAAGTTAGTTACATATTTCAGGTCTTCTGACTTACCATTTGCTTCTCGTGATATGTAAACCATGGCCCTTTCCATTACCTCATTAAATATCCACTAACTGACTTCCTTTAACAGATGAAGATATTTGGAGATCAACCGAACAATATCCTCCATGTGTGCTACATTATACTAAAATAATTGTAGCATAAAAGGCGTAAGTAATATCAAAGTGTCTCCAATGAAAATGGTTATGCTAGCTCAACTAAGATAATATGGATCAAACCTGACCATCACCAGCATCAGTGAGCCTCATGCTTGCTGAGAAAAAAAATACTCATTATTGCCATTGCTCTCTCTAGCATTAAGTTAACGACCCATCCTATAGTAGTTAGATTAGATATGTTACAGGTTGACGAGTAAAGGATGACATGACTATACTCGAGTAGATAAGGTTAGCAAAATCATAAGTACAACAACCATTTGTGGAAGTAAACTTACCTAGTTCCTTTATAATATGGAAGATGGACCCCTCGCCTTCATGTCCAATTAGGTGACTTAGATAATGTCAAGGACCAATTGTGTAAAACTGGATGCTAGGTGTAATTGACCATATAATTCTTAGATAGCCCCCTTCTTTTTTTGACATAAGATGGTCCCCTTCTTCTATTAGCAGTGCTTTGACAAGATGTATAGCAAGTAGATATGAGAAATCACCCACATTTGCCTCTGACAAATAGAACTGCCAAATGCGCTGGTAAATAGAACCATTAAGCAGTCCATCCTCTACCTGCAAATGTTCCCCTGAAAGAGGATGACTTGGACATTTGAAGCTTCTCTGATCAATGCTTTTTTGTCACTAAACATACGCTCAACCAAGCCCTGAATGTAAAGAACAACAATATTTCCAAACAATCAAATATAACCAAAATAATTAATATTCCATAATGCCCCTATATTGATTATACCCAATGTAAAGAATTGCTTAGCATATTGAGCCATCAGTTGTTTATGTATAGCTTGGGTTTGACAGTGCAGAATTCAGGAACCAAAAACTGCAAAGGAGAGAAAACGGGGAAGGACCTGAGAGGACCTGCAGACGGGGCAGGACGCGCTCCGGCTCAGCCAGGCGTCGAGGCACGCGACGTGGAAGCCGTGCCTGCACTCGGGCATCACGCGCAGCGTCTCGCCGTCCCTGTACTCGCTGAGGCAGATGGAGCACATGGCGTCAGCCTCGGCGGCCTTGCTGGAGAAGACGACCTTGGGGTAGGAAGCGATGGCGGCCGCGTCGAGCCCGACGGGGGAGCAGGCCGCGGCGGCGGAGGAGGAGGGGTAAGCGTCGTCTTCGGGGGACTCGGACCCCTCCGCGACGAAGAGCACGCGCGGGACGGTGATGGAGAGGTGGCCAGAGCTGGACGCCGTGGTGACTGCTTCCCCGGCCCAGTAGTCCCCGCCGCGGCCGAAGCAGAAGTAGAAAGCCAGCAGGAAGGAGGCAAACAGGATGAGGAAGCCGAGCGCGATGGCGATGGAGTAGCCGAGGCCCAGGTTGGAGAGCTGAGGTCGTGCCGTCGTGGAGCTGACCGAGGGGCGGCCGGAACGGACGGTTGAGCGCTCCATCGTGCGGACGGAGGAAGAAACGACTGCTGTGCGCGCGACCATGGGCCGCCCAAACCTAATTGGAGTATGGGCCGCACCAAAAAAGCAGCCCAAAACGCCTGCACTGCTGTATTGTTGTATTGTCTTGCAAAACTTTAGTACCATATTGGCTAGTAAAGGAGACATGGAGCGGCTTATAAGCTTTGGCGCGGTGGCTGAACTGATTAGTTTCAAATGGTGGCTGAACTGGTGGTCAGTTTCAACACGCGCATGCATAAGAATTTTTGCTGGACACCTGCGTGTACGACCTGTGGGGGCAGAACCAGAGCCATGGCAGAACAGGTCAAAGGCAGAACAAGTCAATGGCAGACTACTATTGCTTACTTAATAAGTAGTAGAGATTAATATGATTTTTTTGGCTTCTAGCTTGCTACGTAGTACACTACTATAAAATCGATTTTCAAACACGGGAGCCTTTTTCTTTAAGGCGGGTCAATTTACGGAGCGGCCTCTACAGCAGCCTCCAAAATGAGCTACCTCTAGAAATGCATTTGTAGAGAGGCGGCGGTTGTTCCGGCCACATCTACAAATGCCTCTATTTTTAGATGCGGCTCTATTTCTAGCTGCACCTAGAAATTGATTTTTAGAGATGACTCTATTTCCGCCCGCCTCTAAAAATAGGAGCTACATAACAAAATTTGAATTTTTCAAATGACCTCGGATAAAGAAACGAACAAAACGAAAGTTATAGATCTCAAAATTTATGCAATTTTGAAGTTGACAACGTTTTGATTTGAAATCATCTATGCATGCAAAAATCACGTTTGAATTTGTCATATTTGAAATTCAAATTTTCAAATGAGAAATAACCAAAACAAAAGTTATAAATCTTGAAAAGTTATATAACTTTGTAGTTGACAACTTTTCATTTGAAATCATCTATGCAAAGAAAATCTTCGTTTGAATTTCTCACATTATAAATTTAAAATTTTCAAATGACCTCGAATGGAAAAACGACCAAAGCAAAAGTTTTAGATCTTGAAAAATTATGCAAGTCTGTAGTTGATAACTTTTTCATTTGAAATCATCTATACATGAAAAATCTCCGTTTGAATGTCTCACGTTTGAAATTCAAAAGTTTCAAATGACCTCGGACGGAGGAACAGCCAAAACCAAAGTTGTAGATCTCAAAAAGTTATAAAATTTTATAGTAGACATCATTTTCTTTGAATTCGTTTAGGATCTCAAATACTCATTTCAAAACCAGATAAAGATAAAATGAGGAGAACGAATATCCTAAATGGACACAAGTGTTGTATAGGTGGAGTGGCCAGGGAACGACATGCAGCTGCTTGGTGGAGTCTTTCGGGGTTAAAATTCTTTTTGCTATTTTTTCAATCTAAATTTGTGATTTCTGGACAACGATTTGTAGAGGCGGCTCAAAATGCAGTCGGCTTCACAAATCGATTTCTAGAGACGGTTCTTGTTCCCAGCCGTCTCTATAAATCCTATTTTTTGAGGCGGCTCGAAAACCACCTGAAACGGAAGAGCATAGGTGGCTGGTCCAACCGCCTCTAAAGAGCTTTTACATAGCAGTGGTAGTAAGAATTAAAGTTACTCATTATGTTTTGACTCCTTACCTATGTGCCCAGATTACAACATTATATGTGAGTGGAGTTCTGAACACTGTTTTATCATCGGAACATCAGAAGGAGATACTTCGGTACATCTACAATCATCAGGTAAGGCTATTTTATTGATAAACTTGAAAGTTGCGTGCTGGGAGAGAGCAAACTTCATTACTCTCCCTGAATATAATGTAGAATGAAGATGGAGGGTGAGGATTGCACATTGAGGGCCACAGCACCATGCTTAGCTCAGCCTTGAACTATGTTGCTTTGAGGTTGCTTGGGGAGAGCCCAAATGGCGGAGATGGAGCCATGGAGAAAAGCCGAAAGTGGATACTGGATCATGGAGGAGCCACATTTACGGCAGCATGGGGAAAGTTTTGGCTCACAGTAGGGGACATCACTCCTTTGTTTATGGAATTATGCGATTTATGCAGTGTCAACCTTATTCGAACTGGTTTTATTAGTAGAAGTTTCCTTAACTAAGATCTCTTGTTTAAAATATCTCAGGTACTTGGAGTATACGATTGGTCCGGAGTTAACCCGGTACCACCAGAATTTTGGCTACTTCCATATTACCTGCCGTTTCACCCAGGTTCTATTTTGTTTCTATAATTGCATTGTATTATTCATGTATGTTTGTATGTAGTGTTTGTTTGGGTTCATCTATCTATATAGTAGAATCATGTGGAGCACCACAACCAGAATTTTAGACTTCTCCTGTGAGGTGGGTTTCTCTTAGTGCTTTTCTATTCAAAATTTAGTATAAATTTTCCCGTTAAATGTCTCCTAGTGAGATTCCCATGTGTTATAACTCGTGGTACTGTTCTACTACTAATTAAAAATATTAGGAGAAACCCACCATTTTGGTAGGGACATGTCTTACGTACCGTACGAGAACTTTAACTCCTATATGTATATAGCATTGCTCAGATAAATAAGGAGAAAAGATAGAGAGATTTCGGTTGATGACAAAGAGGGAACTATTCTAACTGGCTAGTTACTAGGAGATGGATCAACCAAAGTGCATCTAGGGTTGCTAGTTATTTTATTTTCAAAAATAAAAGTATATATCTATTTGAAGTGATACTTCTTAACATAATGATATAAAGTTTTCCTGCGTGTATGAGAAAAAGATATAGATATCCATGTGACCATGTACGAAGAACTAGTAAATAGAGGAAAAGACTCGTGCCGCAACACCATTAATTGATCCAATAGATCCATCTCCAATCAATAATCGTACAAGTTTTAACTCCATCATAAAATTTTACTGTTTGAACTTGTACAAGTTTTATGAAATTTGTGCCTAGATTTCTATTTTTGTGATATTCTACCGTTACAATGTTGCTTTGTGAGTTTAACCCTTATATTATCTTCATTGTACCAGCCAATAAATCCATCTCCAATCAATAATCGTACCATCATAAAGTTCTAATTTATTTGACGATCTAAATTCATTTAGCACAGGACAATCATGTCATTTTACAAAAAGACACTAAAGTCGATAAAAGCTACGAATTCTTTCTAAGGGGTGTTTAGATCCGGGCTATAAAAACTTTGTGTGTCACGTCAGATGTTCCATGGGATATGGGAAGGATTTTTGGGATAGTAATAAAGAAACTAACTACATAGCTCACCTGTAAACCGCGAGAAGAATTTATTAAGTCTAATTAATCAGACATTAGCAAATGTTCATTGTAGCACAACATTGTCAAATCATGAACTAATTAGACTTAAAAGATGTGTCTCGCAAATTACACGAAATTTGTATAATTAGTTATTTTTCATCTATATTTAATACTCCATGCATATGTACAAACATCTAACATGATGAGTGTAAAAATTTTACGGTGAGAACTAAATAAGCCCTTACTAGGCCATTCTTTTCTAATGCAATAATGATTCACCACTATTGCAGGTCGAATGTCTTGCTATTGCCGAATGGTGTATTTGCCCATGTCTTACATTTATGGTAGGAGGTTCGTTGGCCCAATAACACCACTAGTAATGGAATTAAGGAAAGAGCTGTACACAGACGCCTATGATGAGATTGACTGGAACAAAGCTCGTACTGAATGTGCTAAGGTTGGTATGGGAAAATGATCAGAACCAAGTTAGTATTAGTGTACTATACTATTTTAAAGTAATTTACTATACTATTAAACAACAGTTGATGTAAACATCTAATCCCTCCGTCCCATTAAAAATGTTATTTTTTTTACTTTTATTAGACATCTTGTTTAACCGTTCGTCTTATTCAAATCTATACTATACTTAAAGCACCGGTTTCAACGGTCGTCATGCGTCATTTTTTTACAAATAACCCCTCACAACTATTTCAAATTAATAACGGTCGTCATGCGTCATTTTTTTACAAATAATCCCTCACAACTATTTCAAATTAATCTGCTGCACATTTATAGATGTCAAACGACGCCCGACACGGGCTAGATGCACGCGGGCAACAACTATGGCACAGGCACGTCATGCCGGCCCGCTAACTGTGTCGGGCCAGCCCGTTAGACTGTCGATCCATTTAATTAAATCAGCGCACAGGCACGTCATGCCCGTCTGCTAAATGTTTCGGGCCAGCCCATTAGCCCGTCGATCCATTTAATTAAATCAGCGTAAAATGTTAAAAAACGGTGCAGGATGTGGGGTTCGAACCCATGCCCTGATGGAAAAAGTGCAGGAGACACTATGTGAAATTGTCTAACCAGTAGAACATCACGCTAAGATGTTTTAATATTGAATATAAATTGTATATAGGTATATACGGTTTTTTTGTAAAATAAAAAATAATCGTGTCGGGCTGGGCCGAGGCTACAGCCCAAGCACGACACGACGTTCTTTGCTCTTGCAAGCATTAGGTCGTTTCTGAAACCACATTGGCGCAATTGACTACATGGTGTTTGAGGTTGCTGAATTGGATGGAACATCAATGATTTGTCACACTAACAGCAAAATGAAAGGTTATTTGTTGGTTTTAAACGTTACTAATTGCTACGAAGTAGCGTAATTTATATGGAGCGCATCCAGTTTTTATTGATGCTTGACTTTAGCAATCACTCTATATTTTGATCTATCTTTTTTATAAGTTTGACTTCATGAGACTTATTTTATAAACTTGATCTCACAAATTTTCTCTTATTTGTTCTCTGTATGATGAAATTATGTCATTTTATAATCTCTGTTCATTCAGTCAATCGTTGTGAACTCTCTTCTAATCGCTCACTTTATTGGCTGTGTTGTACAAAGACATATTTCCATGAAGTAAACAATAACATCAGTTAGCCAAATCAAAAAATATATTATACAGAGAGCGGAGACAATCAATAAAAATCTTGAATTTTTTTTGATAGATAGTTTACGTGGGTATTGTTGTAAGCCGTCGCAACGCACGGGGAACCGACTAGTTTTAGTATATAAACCAGATAGCAAATTTTCTGCATGATGCATATTTACTGGAATTGTATATAATTTTTCCACAAACTGTTAAAATCAGATAATTGGTATTCCCAGAATGGACGAAAAAGTGGTCCTAATAAAGCCATTATATCCGAAATGGAATTGGAAATATTAATTAAATACCAATCCAGGGAAATATCCTGAGGAATAGTTCTCTGAATAATATAATCCATAAAAAATAATTGACAAATTTAATAAAAATGAATTGTCCTTAAATGTATACACTAGCATAAAAACCTAATTTGATAATCCCTTCATCAATGTAAGGGCTTCTTGTATTTTAAGGATAAATAAGCCTAGCAGAAAAAGTGCATGTACCTCTTAATGAAATACCTAAACCACGATGGCACAGTTACGTCCTTCCTTTTCATACATGACATTATAATCAATTGCAAAACAATTGGGTGATCTAAGAGGTTATTTGGAAAACCTGAGAAAGCACATATAAGATGTCATATTTATCTTGCTTTATGACCAAGATGTGGTTTTTTGAACATAGATTCTCTAATGTTTACATGATTTCTTATATGCTCATACTTTAGGAAGATATGTATAATCCGCATTCATTGGTTCTGGGTATCTCATGGACCATTCTCCACAAGTTTGAACCGATTATGTTCCATTGGCCTTGGAGAAAACTGAGGAACAAAGCTTTGGCCTTTATCATGAGGCACATTCATTATGAAGACGAGAGCACTCACTACATCAACATGGGTGCTGTACCCAAGGTAAACTGAGTACGTAGAATGGTTATTGGAAGTATAGTTCCTGTTTTGAAATTTCATTATGCTAGATTTGTGCAGCAACTTATTGACCTTGTTAAAAAAGTTTACAGAAGTAAGACATAACAATCCATTTGTTTTGGAAAAAAAAATCAATTATCGGTCCATTGACTTTTTACCGGTCCATTAACTTTAAAACCAGGGTACTAGCTTCTAAAGGGAAGTGAGCGTCGGACCCAAAAGCACGAGGGCTGAATTGGGCCATTACAACTTAAACATATGGCTCTACTTAACTTTACACTAGAAAAAACAATAAACTAGCTAGAAATTGTGTACTTAGTTTTCCTAATGTTCTCTACGTACCCAAACCCATAGAGTTTTGCACCCTAGAGCAAAACTTATCAACTAGCCTAAGCTAATTTAGGAACAGTAAAGGCACATAAACAAGAACATGCAGAAACTTAAGGGCTTCTTTGGAACGCAGGAATTTCACAGGAACAATATAGAAATTTTATAGGAATTAGTTCAAAAACACAGGAAAAACGTAGGATTCAGGAAATAATTCTTCAATCCAAAGGAGCCCTAAAGGATGTGAGCAAAGACCACAAGTCTATGACGCAGTTAGGTCTTATATAGGCACTTCATTGTAGCAATCTATATATGATGCAGTCAGGTATTATATAGGTACTTCATTGAAACCAGTCCCTATAATCAAACTATCCAAAATGGTTATGTTGTGTTATATTCAAACTGCAAGAAAACTAAACTTTAGAGATGGGCCTCGTCGGCCGGTAGGAGCCGAGCCGGGTGGGAGGGTCCGCTGCGTGTTTCACGTGTGTGTGTGTGTGTTGATTCTATTCTTTACGTCATAGGCCAGTAGTTAGGTACTAACTTCTATTGAACGTATATGTCTTAATAATGACTGTATTTGTTTCCTAATCGTCATCAATCACTGAAATAGATAATGACTGAGTGAACTGTACACAGGCATTAAGTATGCTTGCTTGCTGGATTGAAGATCCTGACTCAGAAGCATTCAAATGCCATATTGCACGAGTACCTGATTACTTGTGGATTGCCAAAGATGGCATGAAGATGCAGGTAACTAATGATTTGTCATTTTACAATTAAGTATAAACATTGATCTTATGCCCCATTCCTTGCTACTTCCCTCACATTCCATTCAAGCGGCTACTGTGTCAACAAACATATCATCACGTACACTTTAAATGAGAAACCATAACTCTTTGGCTACCGGCCTCGTCAAAGAGCTTGGATCAACTCTTCAACGAGCACATGCCTTTATTAAGAATTCACATGTATATCCATGGTACTGGACCTCAGTTTTTATCAGTAAAATCTCAATGTCATTTGGTATTACTTATAAACAAGGAGTTCTTTTACTACGAAGTTACTTGAAAATTGCCCCGGAGATTTGAACTACTGGTATCGCCGTATTTGCAAAGGTGGATGGACATTTACTACAGCTGATGATGGTTGGCTGTGGCGGAACCGCCCAGACTATTCCAGCTTAAGGGCCCAAGTCTCGCCATAGAGGCAACAACACACTTAAATCGGAATAACCCGTCAGTCCCTCGGATCTAGTCCGATGAAGCCACTTAACAAGGATCGAATACCACTTGCTCACTCGAAGGTGAGACACATAGAAATACGAATAAGCATAAAACCACAGATTAGAAGAGTACTTAGAGTTATTACATCATCGGAGTTTCAAAGGCAGTAACCAATGTTTTCATTGCAGCAGAAATAAACTATCGATAAATGGATGGGAGTTTGGCGAAGCCTGGCCAATCACTCCTCATGATCCTCTCCTGCAGAGGCAGGGTCCCACTCGACTGTCCAACCCGGTGGCAGGGTCGACGGCCAAGTCAAACCAGCAACCATTTCTTCCAAGCAAGTACATGTAAAATTATGCCACAAGCAAGGCTGAGTATACTAATACTCAGCTAGACTTACCCGGTGTGAGGAATCTACTCCTCTACCTCTAGACCATGAAGTTGTTTGGCTGAGGGGTTTGGTTTGCCAAAAGCACTAGCTAAGTCTAAGTCAGATTTTAGCCTTTCAATTTCTACAATGTTCCTTAGTCTAGGTGAGCATCCTTCTAAGCATACATGGTAGCAAGCATTTATTGCACACAATAGTTCTGCATCATGAAACCTCATTATACTTCTTACTCAATGCAGTACAATGGATCAAGCAGTCTCATTAGCTACGAGAAGCAGACGATTCGAATCGAGTTTTAACCTTGCAAGGTAAACCTAAACACACGACATGTAGGGGCACTTCGTCCCCACACACATCAGCCGTCCCCATCGATTCCTTGGCAACAGAACAGGGCCCACTGCCTTGGCATACAATGCTCCACTGACCCCGGCTGCCGCCGTGCAGTGACCGCACTTGTACCCACCATCGCTAGCATGGGAGACTCCATTTCAGGACAAGTGAGGAGTAAAGTCTGCGGGCAGGTTCACTCAGGTACTAGGCTTACCGATTTACCATATTTCTCGGCATGTGCTTAGTACGTTCAAACGCTTGACACAAGTATCCACACGTTAATCCTTTTTCCAATTCCGTCTCATAGACAGGGAATCTCCCCGAGATCCGTGTCCACAGACAAATCATAATTCCCATTATCAAGATGAATACAACCAATTCCTGACCTCGCGCGAGTGCTAGAAAAATCACTCGACTTCTACCGAGATCCTTTTAAAAGCAAAGCAACTACTCGACCTAGAATACTAGTATCCATCTCAAAAGGAAACTAAGTTCATGCAACTAGGGTTTCATACAACTCCTACACTTAAGTGCACAGTACAACCCTACAAGCAATAAGTGCAGTAAAATAGCATATATTAGGTTATGCATAAAACCGGGGCTTGCCTTCAATTGGTGGGGCTGCTGGAAGATCCTCTGTAGCGGGTTCAGGAGCTGGCTCCTGGACTTCCTCTTGAGCAACTCCTTGCTCCGGGATGAGCACGTACTCCCCGTCAGCGAGGTTGCAATCTAACGAATGCAATGAATAAGATGTGTGTATGCTATGATATGCAAAAGTAGAAATTATGATACAAGATGAAGTTGCAATCTAACCAATTTGGATGAATACGAGGTTGCAGGATGAGCACGTACTCCCCGTCAGCGAGGTTGCAATCTAACCAATTTGGATGAATATGTTTCAAGTTATGAATTTTTGAAACTATCTGCAAAAATTGGTAAATGATTTAACTGAAAAGAAAAGGAAAAACCAGTTTGCAATGGGGTCCCTGGCTTATTCTTTTCTCCTCTCTCACAAATAGATCCTCGGTGTACTATTCATCTGAGTCACTGACAGTGCAAAAGACCCCCTGGGTTTTCCTTCCCCTTAACCCGCCGTCCCCCGCTCACCGGAATAGTAGACGCACGGAAGAACAGGGCGGAGCGGCTTACCGGCGGCGGTAGAGTTCCCGGGGAGTGGTCAGCGAGGTCGGGGAAGTCACGAGGGTTACGTCGATGGTCGGCTCGTCGTCGGGGATGGCCGGTGTAGCTCGGATCACGCGCGCAGGCGGGTGAGCTCATCGGCGGCGAGAAGCTCGACCTGTACACGGCGGTAGAGTTCGATCTAGTGAGTCGGGGAGCTTCACGGGATGTCAGTGAGGCTGTGGGCGCGAGCAATTTGTAAATGGCTTACCCGATAGCTCTATCCACGCGCGGCGGCGGTCGACCGAAGTCCGGCGAGGTCGATCTCACTGTTCCGGTGGAGTAGAGCTTCGGGCCTGGGCTCGGGAAGCTTCACTGGCTCTTGGGGAAGCTGACTGAGGGCTCGGGGCGGGCTATAGATGGCCAGGGGAGTCTAGCCTCGACGGCCGGCTCTCGGAGACAATGGCGGGTGGTGGAGCTGGCTCTGTTCACACGCTCACCGGCGGGCAAGGCTCGGGCAATGTGGCGGAGGGTCGGATGTGGTCAGCTGAGGCCGCAGAAGGTTTAAATAGTGCGGGCGCCGCTCGGGCAGAGGGGGTGGCCGACCGCGGCACAGGGGCGCGCGCGAGCGTGGGTTGGGCGCGCGCTGGCGTGTCATCCCTAGTCGAACACGTGGCAGTGTTCATCTGCCCGAGTTCTAAGCCGTGTAGACGCCGTTCCAAGCCTGATTTTGGCAAGATTTCTTCACCTGCCGTGCTCTCCTTACCACAAGCAACCTCTTTTGTAGGGGAGGTCAAAGATTTTGTGTACTGAGTGAAGAGATATGGGAGGGGAGAGAGAGGTCTGTCCGACTGCTCCATCCCGAGGAAGAATCCATGCCAACTCATGTCAAACGGATTTTGTTTGTTTTCAACCTTTACCAGAGTGTTCCTACAGTATTTTGGCGCCACTTTGTTAATTGGGTCTTGTGGTTTTGGGTTTTGGAACTAGGTGAACACGTGTGATCTTTACAAGTGGGCTGAAATTTGAACTAGAGAAAAAACTGATTTTCTTTTGAGCTTCCTACTTGAGCAATCTTTTTGGGACTTTTGTGGAACCTTTTTGGGGTAACTTTCTTACTATTTTTTGTAGATATTTTAGTGTGCTACAACTTTTACAAATGGCCCAAATCAAGATAATGTGATTTACATAGCCCTTTTACTATGTTTTCCTTGGGTGCTCTAATGGCTTAAAGAGGGTAGATTTAGGGTTTAACACTTCTCCCCTTTTTGGTGCATGACATGGCTAAGGCATGACTTCTAAGATGAGTTATACTTAATTAAGACCTTGATTCTCAAGTTTGGTGTCTTTTGCTCAAATTAAACTACATGTGATAATAGATTCCACATTGTAGGTTTTGAGCAGAAACCCTGATTAACACCAGGGGTGTTACAGCCCTCCCCCCTTAAAAGAATCTCGTCCCGAGATTTGAGTGAGATTATCAGGGGTAAGGAGGTAGGTAACTCTACTTTCCTAATAGGGATAGGGTAACCACTGAGTTGGGTTGATAACTGGCTCTTCGAATGTTATCCTCTTTGCAACTTCAAAAGGAAGCCCTATTACACCTAGTCAGGTAATTTATCTTTTATTTAAACAAGGAGGGATCTTGTTATCTTGCGACAGAAGACAGGGATCAAGGGAGGGTATGGTTACGTACCAACACTTTTAGGTAGAAACTCGGGGTGGTTCTTGTTTAGATAGTCCTCTGTTTCCCACGTAGCTTCTCCTTCAGTGTGGTTACTCCATTGAACCTTATACATTTTGATTGTCTTTTTGCGAGTGGATCTCTCCTTGTGGTCCAAAATTTTGACAGGGAGCTCATTGTACGATAGGTCTGGTTCTATCTCCATCTCAGGTTCAGCCAGAACTTCTGTTGGTACTCGGACACACTTTTTCAGCTGAGATATATGGAATACATCATGTATCGCAGACATGTAAGGTGGTAGCTTTAGTTTATAAGCTACGGGTCCACATGCTTCTATGATCTCGTATGGTCCAATATAGCGAGGGGCTAGCTTGCCTTTAATCCCAAATCTTTGCACACCTTTTGTGGGTGAAACCTTGAGATACACATGATCTCCCACTTTGAACTGCAAAGGCTTTCTTCTTTTATCATGATAGCTCTTTTGCCTGGCTTGAGCAGCTTCTAAATTCTTCTGAATGACTCTGACTTTTTCTTTAGCTTCAAGCACTAAGTCAGGCCCAAAGATTTCCCTTTCTCCAGCTTCTGACCAATTAAGGGGTGTTCGACACCTCCTTCCATATAAGGCTTCGAAGGGTGCCATTTTCAAGCTGGACTGATAGCTGTTATTATAGGAGAACTCTGCTAGAGAAAGACACTTATCCCAACTTTTGCCATAATGAATCACACATGCGCTCAACATGTCTTCAAGAATCTGATTCACTCTTTCCGTTTGGCCATCAGTTTGAGGGTGGTATGCGGAACTTCTGATTAACTTGGTGCCCAGCGAGTCTTGCAGTTGCTCCCAAAATCGTGCTATGAACTGAGCTCCTCGATCCGAGATAATTGTCCGTGGTATTCCATGTAGGCACACTATTCGGTCCATATATAGCTCGGCATATCGCTTGGTCGGATATGTTGTGTGTACTGGAAGAAAATGAGCCGTCTTGGTCAGTCTGTCCACAATGACCCATATGGAATCATGGTGCCGTGAGGTATGGGGCAACCCCACGATAAAATCCATGCTGATGTCGTCCCACTTCCAAGCGGGTATGGGGAGTGGCTGCAAGGCGGCTGCTGCCTTGAGGTGACTTGCTTTGATTCTTTGGTAGGTGTCGCATTCAGACACGTACTTAGCAATCTCCCTTTTCATCCTCGTCCACCAATACAAGGATCTAAGGTCATGATACATCTTGTTGCTTCCAGGGTGCATGGAGAACTTGGAGAGACGAGCCTCGTCCAAAATTTTCTTCCTAAGTTCCTGATCCTTGGGAACAACAAGTCGGTCCTCAAACCATAATACACCCTTACTGTCTTGGCGAAAGCACTTATACTTCTCCACCTTCTGTGTGAGCATCTCCTTGATGATTTGTACTCCCTTATCATTGAGTTATGCCATGATGATTTGATCCTGCAAGGTCGGCTCAACTGAAATGTAGTCCAGAGTGCCCGAGGAAACTACTTCCATGTTTAATTTGCTCAACTCATCACAGAGAGCGGTGACATGAGAATCTATGGTCAGACAGTTGCATTGTGCCTTGCGACTCAACGCATCTGCTACCACATTTGCTTTTCCCGGGTGATAGTGCACTTCTAGGTCATAATCTTTGATTAGCTCTAACCATCTTCTTTGTCTCATATTAAGGTCAGCCTGGGTGAAGACGTACTTGAGGCTCTTGTGGTCGGTATAGATGTTGCAGTGAGCTCCCATCAAGTAGTGCCTCCAGATCTCCAGAGGATGAACCACTGCCGCTAGCTCCAAATCATGTGTTGGATAATTCTACTCATGAGGTCTGAGTGCTCGTGACGCGTAGGCAATAACTCGGTTGTCTTGCATTAGAACACAACCAAGTCTAGTGCCTGAAGCATCACAATACACGTCAAAAGGCTTGGTGTTGTCGGGCTACGCTAGCACTGGCGCGGTTGTCAGGTGCTGCCTTAAGGTGTGAAAGGCATCTTTGCATTTCTAACTCCACTCAAACTTGACTCCCTTCTTTAGTAACTCTGTCATTGTCTTGGCAATTCGGGAGAAGTCTAGAATGAATCATCGATAATATCCAGCTAATCCCAGAAAACTCCGAATCTGGCGAACGGTGGTAGGAGGCTTCCAATCCATCACCTCTTGCACTTTGTCTGGATCAACTGCTATCCCTTCCTGAGAGACGGTGTGACCCAAGAATTTGATCTCCTTTAGCCAAAAGTCACATTTAGAGAACTTGGCATATAAATGGTGATCTCGCAATCGTTGTAGCACTGTATGAAGGTGCTTGGCATGCTCTTCCTCTGTCTTGGAATACACCAATATGTCATCGATGAAAACCACCACGAATTTGTCCAACTCGGGCATGAATACTGAATTCATCAAGTACATGAAATATGCCGAGGCATTGGTCAGCCCGAAGGGCATTACCAGATACTCATAAAGTCCATATCTGGTTGAGAAGGCTGTCTTCAGAATATCACTTGCCCGGATCTTGATTTGATGATAGCTGGAACGAAGATCTATCTTGGAAAACACCTTAGCTCCAACCAGTTGACCAAATAGAACATCAATGAACATCAATGCGGGGTAAAGGATACTTGTTTTTGATGGTTACCGCATTGAGAGGGCGGTAATCTATACACAATCTCAAGCTTTCATCTTTCTTCTTCACAAACAAAGCTGGACATCCCCAAGGTGAAGTACTTGGGCGGATGAATCCCTTATCCAGCAATTCTTGCAACTATTTCTTCAATTCAGCCAGTTCTGCTGTTGGCATTCTGTAAGGCCTCATAGAGATAGGTGCGGTGCCTGGCTATAATTCTATGGCGAACTCTATGTACCGGTCGGGTGGCATTCTAGGCAACTCGTTTGGAAAAACATCGACATATTCACAGACCACTGGGATTTTCTCTAGGGGTGATTCGATCATGGAGAAGTCACAAGAGTGCGTGTAGCCTTGGCTTGGTAGATATAGGGTAAGCTCTCCACATGCTGGGGAATGGATTTCAAGGGCACGGGCTGCGACATCTAGCAGAACTTGGTGCTGAGTCATCCAATCGGTCCCCAATATAATATCTACACTCTGTAATCCTAGGATTAGGAGGGTAGTTTTGAAAATTTTACTTTCCAATTGAATAGGCACATTACGGTTGAGTTGGTTTGTTGCAACCTTGCCACCTGGCGTTGCAATCATATATGCCCCCTTTGTATCATAGAAGGGTAATTGACACTTAGCACTGAACCTTTGACCAATAAAGTTATGCGATGCACCAGAATCGAACAGAATTACTGTATGTTGATTAAGAATTGAGAAAGTACCAGTCATGACGGGTGCTCCTTCTGGAAGATCCGCCAGCGTGGTGAAGTTCAGCCTGCCTTGCCTCACTTGCACCTTCTGTCTCTTGCCCTTATTCTGGCCAGGATTCTGCCCTTGCCTTTGCTGGTTTTGGGGGCAGTCCTTGGCATAGTGACCAGTGTTACCACAGGTGAAGCATCTGTTCCCGTTGTTCTGGCGATACTGCTGCTGTTGCTGCTGAGGTTGGTGGTTGTTGTTCCTCTGAGCTGGAGCTTGGGGGCGGTTGGGTGCTTGTTACTGCTGGGGTGGCCTCATTACCCAACGTCCCTGCTGCTGCTGCGGTCCCCTACTCTGAGTATTGGACACAATCCGGAAGCGCTGAGGTTGTGTGGATGGTCCTGCCATGGGTGCCTTCCTCTTCTTTTCTGTCCTATGGGCCATGATGCAATCTTCCTGTGAGATGGCCAAATCGACCAGCTCATTGTAACTGTTGGCCCGAACTGTGTTGAGACGTTCCCGGAGCTAGGTGCTGAGGCCCCTCCGGAACCTGTCCCTCTTCTTCTCATCTGTATCTACATGATAGCTTGCATACTGACACAGATCATTGAAAGCCTGGGCATACTGTAGCACCGTGCGGTTTCCTTGAGTTAGGGCCAGAAACTCATTGAGTTTGCGGTCCATGATGCCTGCTGGGATGTGGTGCCCCTTGAAGGCTGTCTTGAATTCATCCCAGGTAACCTCGTGGTCAGCTGGCTGCATGGTGAGGAAATGGTCCCACCATGTCCTAGCGGGTCTTGGCCGCATCGGGGCATGCTCCCGTAAGTAGTGGAAACTTTGACTCCACCACTCTGAGCCACACATTGGCATTCAGTGGATCTTCGGCCCTTGTGAACAGCGGTGGCTGGGTGCTGAGGAATTCCTGGTAAGTTGCCGCTGCCGGTGGACGTTGGTGCTGCTCACCACCCCCAAAGTGCTGGGGCTGTGGCTGACGCTGCGCGAGCTGCCGCAGAATCTCATTCTGCTGAGCCATCAGCTCCTGCATAGTGGGAGGCTGTGGTGGCGGTGGAGGAACCTGCTCATTCTGTCCACGGCGCGCTCTTCCTGCCATTTGAAATTAAGGAGTCCCTGTCGTTATACTCATGATCCATACTTGCAAAATTGTGTGACGAATAATGAGTGAGTAGCGAGAATCTTAAAATTCCAGATTTACTTGGTATTTCACAACGTATACCAACAGGGTGAAACTCGAACCATAATTTGAAACTTAAAACCATTCATTCTTCATTTCACAAAAGAAGTTTCATGGGTTACATCAAGTTAGAGGGACTCAACAATCTAGCCTAGTACATCATGAGTGCAAAAGCTAAGCTATTCTGAAGAGTGCTACTTCCTAACACTTCTACCCTAATTAGGATGCCTCAACGAGCGAACGAGGCAGCACTGGACTCAGGAGAAGGTGGTCCACCAGAGTGAGCTAAGCTAGCAGTGTCCAGACTAGAGGCTGGCACTAGCTCCTCAGGATCCTCCTCCTCTCCATCAATGTCCACGTCCTCCTCTGCCTCAACTGCCTCCATAGCGTCGTGCATCTCCTGGTGATGCATGTCCAGGTGCTGGTTTGCCTACTCGAGCTGCTGCTGAGTAGTCTGGAGCTGGTTCTCCAGAACCTCGATGTTGTTGTCCTGAACCTCCACTTGCTCCTCGAGCTCGCGGATCCAGGTACCCATCTGCTTAGCTTGGAGATCCTTCTCCACAAGCTCAGAAGACAAGTCTACCACGAAGCCCTCTCTGTCGTCAAGGGTCACCTTGGCAGTCTGCGCCAGGCCTGTCAAGTGTGACATAGCCTCGCACTGCAAGGCCTGTAGGCGATACAGTGCGCTCATGCACTGAACCGTCACTCGACCCACCAGCTCGGGGTGAAGTGCCCACACGTCCTTTGCGTACTTCACCCGGTTGCACCACATCGGGTCATCCCTCTGCTCAGCGGGGAAGAGACCGATGGGATGCGTCAGCATCTCCAGTGGGTGAAATCCGCAAAAGGTCGTTAGAGCCTACAGGGCTGTGGCCTCCGTAGTGTCGTCGGCGCGGAACCCGATAGTCTTAGAGTCCAGAGAACGCCAACCTGGCTGCAAGGGATGAGGCTCCAAGGCTAGCCACACCCTGCAACGTGGCACCCGGTGCTCCTCGTACAACTGCACCGTGTACTGAGGGGGCGTGGGGTAGCCAGCTGCACTCAACACCTCCCACAAAATAGAGGGAAAACCCTCTCGGGAAAGGTAGTCAAAAGTGACAGGGGCGTCCCCTCCCTCAATAGGCGTGGGTGAATCCATCTGTGCAAAGGTAAGTGTAAGTGCAGTGAGAAGACTGAAAGAAAAAAAATTCCTAAGTGTAAAGAACTTAGAAAAACTTTTAAATGTTGGACCTGTCCTGACTTGATTAAGATCTTTCCTTAATTAATTATCTTAAGACCTAACCATGGATTGATCAAGTTGTTAAGGGGTTAGGGTGACTCACCTTTTATGCAGTTTTTATTAATAACATGACTCTATAATGATGATGATGATGCATGCTCGTCCTAAGCGTCCTTACATCAAGCATAGGGGTGCGCCTAGGGCATCCCACCTATTATAATAGTAGCCTGTGCGGCGTACTTACTTAGCCACCTAGCTACCCATCTAATTTCCTAAGGCTTCTCGTCCTAGGTCTATCCTTATCGTCCTGACAATCTAACCAACACTAGGTTTCTAGCAAGTTTTATTTTTGAAAGTTTGGTATCTATGACTTATCGACTTCTCTGAAGTGGTAATCGCTCCGATACCAGCTGTGGCGGAACCGCCCAGATTATTCCAGCTTAAGTGCCCAAGTCTCGCCTTAGAGGCAACGACACAATTAAATCGGAATAACCCGTCAGTCCCTCGGATCTAGTTCGATGAAGCCACTTAACAAGGATCGAATACCACTTGCTCACTCGAAGGTGAGACACAGAGAAATACGAATAAGCATAAAACCACAGATTAGAAGAGTACTTAGAGTTATTACATCATCGGAGTTTCAAAGGCAGTAACCAATGTTTTTATTGCAGCGGAAATAAACAATCGATAAATGGATGGGAGTTTGGTGAAGCCTGGCCAATCACTCCTCATGATCCTCTCCTGCAGAGGCAGGGTCCCACTCGACTGTCTAACCCGGTGGCAGGGTCGACGACCAAGTCAAACCAGCAACCATTTCTTCCAAGGAAGTACCTGTAAAATTATGCCACAAGCAAGGCTGAGTATACTAATACTCAGCTAGACTTACCCGGTGTGAGGAATCTACTCCTCTACCTCTAGACCATAAAGCTGTTTGGCTGAGGGGTTTGGTTTGCCAATAGCACTAGCTGAGTCTAAGTCAGATTTTAGCCTTTTAATTTCTACAATGTTCCTTAGTCTAGATGAGCATCCTTCTAAGCATACATGGTAGCAAGCATTTATTGCACACAATAGTTTTGCATCATGAAACCTCATTATACTTCTTACTCAATGCAGTACAATGGATCAAGCAGTCTCATTAGCTGCGAGAAGCAGACAATTCGAATCGAGTTTTAACCTTGCAATTTAAACCTAAACACACGACATGTTGGGGCACTCCGTCCCCACACACATCAGCCGTCCCCATCGATTCCCTGGCAACAGAATAGGGCCCACTGCCTTGGCATACAATGCTCCACTGACCCCGGCTGTCGTTGTGCAGTGACCGCACTTGTACCCACCATCACTAGCATGGGAGACTCCGTCTCAGGACAAGTGAGGAGTAAAGTCTGCGGGCAGGTTCACTCAGGTACTAGGCTTACCGATTTACCATATTTCTCGGCATGTGCTTAGTACGTTCAAACGTTTGACACAAGTATCCACACGTTAATCCTTTTTCCAATTCCGTCTCATAGACAGAGTATCTCCCCGAGATCCGTGTCCACAGACAAATCATAATTCCCATTATCAAGATGAATACAACCAATTCCTGACCTCGCGCGAGTGCTATGAAAAATCACTCGACTTCTACCGAGATCCTTTTAAAAGCAAAGCAACTACTCGACCTAGAATACTAGTATCCATCTCAAAAGGAAACTAAGTTCATGCAACTAGGGTTTCATACAACTCCTACACTTAAGTGCACAGTACAACCCTACAAGCAATAAGTGCAGTAAAATAGCATATATTAGGTTATGCATAAAACCGGGGCTTGCCTTCAATTGCTGGGGCTGCTGGAAGATCCTCTGTAGCGGGTTCAGGAGCTGGCTCCTGGACTTCCTCTTGAGCAACTCCTTGCTCCGGGATGAGCACATACTCCCCGTCAGCGAGGTTGCAATCTAACGAATACAATGAATAAGATGTATGTATGCTATGATATGCAAAAGTAGAAATTATGATACAAGATGAAGTATCACTAGTCACTTAGTAAACTAGTGTTGGTGCTTTATACAAGGTCCTTAGTAATTCATACTTAGTGGTTTAGGTCAGGGTTGACCAGTGGTAACAAGGTGGATTTGGACTTAGACAATTTCTTAAAGATTTGGTGAAGACTAAAAGGGGTTTTACTGAAGTTATTATGAGTAACACTAGGTACCTCTTCCAATCTTCCTTTTCTTTTTCCATTTATGCTTTTAAGGTAGATTTAAACTACAACTGTGGTTTATAAAAATTATAAAATTCTACAAAAATTACAGTGGCTTCCCACTGGCTAAAATAACATATCCTAGAAATTTGGGGTCAAAACTAATTAGGATATGTTCTAGGCAAAAATAACAAAAGCTAGGGCAGAGGGGGTGCATTACACTACACCTCCTACCTAAAAGTGGCTATTGCCCTAAGGGTTATTTTTCCTGGTATCTAGGTGCAATACTATGGTCTTGTGCCAAAAATTACAGAGAGATACACAGAGGTCATTTAGTTATGATTTTCTAAAGTTTAAAGCTAGAAAGACACTTATAACTAACTTGCTATTTGAAAAGTATCAAACAACAGAACTAGTAATTTTCCTAGGTGCTTCTTAGCACAAGCACAATCATTCCTAAGGTTGGGGTGGTTTATCCTTGGGATTATTTTCCTATGACTTTTTGAAGTTTTCTCTGTTTTTCATTTTTAAATAATGGTTTCAATTTTCTCCACTGAACTATGGTTAAAATCCATTTTTCCTATGAACTACATCACTTAAGCAACTTAGGAAAAATATGGTTGCCCTCTGGTTCCCATTTTTATCTCCCATTTTCATTTTTCAAAAGTTTGGGCAGAAACATGTTTTTGTGGATAATCCTTACTTAACTTAGTAAACTAGGGTGCTTCATATTTTTAAACAGTGCAACTACTTGGCAAGTACTTTCACAAATTTTCTCAATCCGAGTCTAAAAGTATTTCTATTTTTCTCTCTATATTCAAGGAATAAGCAGTTTACTAATTTAAATCAAAACTCTAGAAATAATGCAGGAAACATGGGGTTCACTATTTTTGTTTGATAGTTTATACTCTACAGAACATGGCAAAATTGGTTTGACCCAATTTGGATGAATATGTTTCAAGTTATGAATTTTTGAAACTATCTGCAAAAATTGGTAAATGATTTAACTGAAAAGAAAAGGAAAAACCGGTTTGCAATGGGGTCCCTGGCTTATTCTTTTCTCCTCTCTCACAAATAGATCCTCGGTGTACTATTCATCTGAGTCACTGACAGTGCAAAAGACCCCCTAGGTTTTCCTTCCCCTTAACCCGCCGTCCCCCGCTCACCGGAACTGTAGACGCACGGAAGTGTTAGAAATATGCCCTAGAGATAATCATAGAGATGAGCATATTTCTTTGTATCCATGATATATATATTGCTTAATTGAATATCCATGAAAGGCACCTTGTATTGATTAGCAATTATGTGAATTGTTTGTGAGATTCTTTACTTGTATGGTTATTCTAAATGATGTCCCTGGTCAGAGTCGATGACTAGCACATATATTAGTTGATGACTACATTTCACAAGTCATGGACATGGAGATGTCGAACTAATAATGTGGGCGCATGTATGACATGAGGCTGGACCGACCCAATGTGAGATATTGTAATATAGTTCTCTTTTTGCAACATGTATATTGTGTTCTTAGACCTGAGATTGTCGCATGTTCTCAAGATGTGGATTGACCTACTTAGGGACTATCAAACGCTACTCCGTAACTGGATAGTTATAAAGGTAGTTTTGGGTTTGTCAGGAAGCATGCTATGAGGCATGGTCAGTCAAGATGGAATTTGTCCCTCTCTTCTTGAGAGAGATATCTCTGGGCCCCTCGAGTGATTGGATCAAGAAATGCATGGCCGTGCTAGGGTTAAGAGTTAACCATTGAAAGGATTCCAATTCACAGTATCGAGAAAGAGAGGTCAGCTTAGAGCCAGACCAAATATCGTGAGACAAAGGGAACAACAAGTACGTAATGTTGCAATGGTTCGTCTGATATGATCTTTACGTGCGCATAGGAGTTGACATGTCTTGCTAGAGGCCGCTGTCAATTATTGGGCCAAGTAAGAGTACTCGGGCCATGTCTATTTGTACGTGAACCTATAGGGTCACACACTTAAGGGGAAGGAAGCCTAACTCGGATTAGATCCGAAATTAGACTGGGCTTTAGGGTTACTGATGGGCCTTGGAGTCAGAAGCCCACCATAACGCCTATATAATGAGGGGCGGGGGCGCGGTTAGGCTAACCCTAATTCGCCACCAGCAAACGAGCAGCCGCTCGCCTCTCGCCCTCGCCAAGCCGCCGTCGCGAACCTAGCAGTTCGGTACGCGGCGCTTCCTCCCTGTACGTGTGGATACCTCGGAGGTGCTGCATCTGGAGCACTAGGACGAACCACGCGAGGACGTGAAGGACGCCGGCGACTGCACGGCACTGCTCGACGTGTTCGTCTACATCGAGACGTCTTCCGCTGCCCTGTGCGTCTAGTGGTAATTCCATGACCTATAATCGCAGTAGTTCTTGGTTTTATGGGGTCGAAAATTTTGTTTTGCGCTAGCGTAGCCTCCCCATAATCCTATAGGAAGAACAGGGCGGAGCAGCTTACCGGCGGCGATAGAGTTCCCGGGGAGTGGTCAGCGAGGTCGGGGAAGTCACGAGGGTTACGTCGATGGTCGGCTCGTCGTCGGGGATGGCCGGTGTAGCTCGGATCACGCGCGCAGGCGAGTGAGCTCGTCGGCGGTGATAAGCTCGACCTGTATACAGCGGTAGAGTTCGATCTAGTGAGTCGGGGAGCTTCACGGGATGTCAGTGAGGCTGTGGGCACGAGCAATTTGTAAATGGCTTACCCGATAGCTCTGTCCACACGCGGCGGCGGTCGGCCGAAGTCCGGCGAGGTCGATCTCACTATTCCGGTGGAGTAGAACTTCGGGCCTGGGCTCGGGAAGCTTCACTGGCTCTCGGGGAAGCTGACTGAGGGCTCGGGGCGGGCTGTAGATGGCCAGGGGAGTCTGGCCTCGACGGCCGGCTCTCGGGGACAATGGCGGGCGGCGGAGCTAGCTCTGTTCACGCGCTCACCGGCAGGCAAGGTGGCGGAGGGTCGGACGTGGTCAGCTGAGGCCGCGGAAGGTTTAAATAGCGCGGGCGCCGCTCGGGCAGAGGGGGTGGCCACTAGACATCCATCATAACTGGCCGATAAGTATGTGAATTTATGAATACATATCATACACAATGTTGCAGCTAAATAACCAATCTCCCGTTATGTAGTGCCACAAGCAACCACAAGGATCTGTCCTATTTGGGTTCTATGCGTGCGAGTTCATGAGAGTGAAAGGAGGATACATCACAAACCCTAGCAAGGTATTATTAGTAATAGTCATGTTTGTATTTATGTAATTAAAGATGCAAATGTGTTATCGAGTGTGAATAGATGATGTTTATAAACTTCCTTTACAGGAATTTCAACAAGGAAAGCCGGAGAACTTGACCGAATGTGCATTGTATGGCATAATTGAGGACCTATGCACATTCATACTGAAAGAGGTCATTCCCGCTGAAGAGAAATATCACGATGCTTCCGGTACATTAGCTAGGCCAGAGTTTAGAATACTAACAGAAATTAGTAGACTATCTCTTAGCCGAGATAGTTATTAGAGCTTAGGTGAAAACTTTTGATGTATAGAATGTGTGAAGCATATATGGTTGTAAACAGAAGACTTTGATGTATATAAATGTATGATAGAATTTAATTCCATGTTGCTTTCAACATAAATAAATATATATATATATATGTATATATATATATGTTTGTGTGTGTGTAAATAAATACATATAAAATTCAGTATAGTTTGAAAATTTGAAAAAAGGCGGGAAAACTTCCACTGGCGGCTAAAAAACCGCAAGTGGAAATAGCTTTTCCACTGGCGGTTTTATTAAGCAAACCGTCAGTGGAATTCTATTTCCACTGGCGGTTCGCGGTACTGAAAAACGCCAGTGCAAATAGCTCTAGAACCGCCACTATAGAGCTTCTCTGTACTAGTGTACAGAAGCTTAACATCAAACTTGTAGAGCTCAATGAGACCTAACACTTTCAAGTTGTCATGTTTTTCATTTGAGATTATTTAATACTTCAAAATATTATTGTAAGTTCTCTAGTTTTAAAATATACAAATTTTAAAATTTTTCAAAAGATATCGATTAGAGAGAAGGTTTATTTAAAAGTTGCAACGCTCACCGTGGTTCATGTCATCTCATATGAATAAATACTTTATATCAAAATTGTGGAGCTTAGAGAGATACAAAACTTTGTAGTTGACAATTTTTGCATTTGTAATAATTTAAAAGCTCAAAATGCATTTTAAAGCAAAAACAAAAAATGGAAATCATTTCTAGGCGCGGATGATGGCGTCACCCGCACCTGGAAATTATTTTCAGGTGCGGGTGATGGCGTCAGCCGCATCTAGAAATCATTTCTAGGCACGGGGTAATGACATCACCCGCACTTAGAAATCGTTCCGCACCAAAAAAGAAAAAAATTATAACTTTTTCATACTATCTCAGATGAAGAAAAACTTTACATCAAAGTTGTAGAGCTCAAAGAGATCTAAAACTTTGTAGTTGACAACTTTTTTATTTAAGATATTTTTGTGGTAAAAAAATATTGCGGTGGGCTCTTACAACCACGGCGCGCAGGGTCCAGCATGGCTGCAAGTGGCGGGGCACGATGGCCACCGGCGGCGCGCCGGCACGGCCATCGACGTGCGGCCTCGGCCGTTGGCGCACGGGCCTCGGCCTCCTGGGACGCGAGCGACGTGGAGCACGGCCACTGGCGTGTGGCCTCAGCTCCGGCGCGGTGCACTATGCTCCAGCGCGGGGTCTGCGATCGCCGGTGCGCGAGGCAGGGGGTGCGGCAGCCCTAGGGTCCGCAGTGGCCTGGCGCCTGCAGCGGATGGGGTGGCCCAGCGGGGCCTGCATTTTTTTTTAATCAATTATCAGGTGCAGGTGTGGATCACCCCGTCACCCGCACCTGAAAATGGTTTCTAGGGGACACGGTTTACAAAACCGGTGGGGAGGTAAAAACCGCCCCCCACCGGTAACGGTTTACCGCCGGTAAACCGGTAGAAACCGGTAAAAACCGACCGGTTTGACCAAACCAAATCAGTTTGAATTTGAATTGGTTTATCGGCGAAAAACCGGCGAAAAACCGGTAGAAACCGGCGGTTAATCGTGAAATAAACTGGTTTTTACCGTTTTTAGCAGAAAAAATGAAAATTTTGGCAGGGTTTATTTGTAGTTTGCTCAATTCACATTGTACAGTAAATATTAATTGATCCACACAACATGAGTTCATCAAAATAACATACAACATACATATGCAACCACAAACTCTAGTTCTCATGCAATAAACATCCAGCGAACTTCGCAATACTCAAATACAAGTTCTTTTACACCTCTCCAACGAGGCAACGACACATAGGTCGACTTATTTCACAATACTCACATGTTCAGCTCGAGTCATAGTGATAGTACTCAGGCATGTTGGAAGGGTCGTGATATTGATCCAATCCGTCATACTGATAGTGATAGGCCTATACAAAAGATATGAGATACATTAGTGAGGAAACAAGAACGACAAATAAATACTTATCCACAAAGCAAAAGAACATACCGGTGCAGCAGGAACTTGTCCATACCCATATTGTGGTCCTGGTGGATACATATTTGATAAATTTGAATATGGTGGTGGTGGAGGTCCATAGTTTCCATACCCATACATGATCGATGGTGGTGCTTCGCCTGATGGTGGAGGGGGTCCATAGGTTCCTTGACTCGGTTGCCATTGCCATGCATAAGGGTTATAGCCTGGGTCTTGTCCAGTCGGATAGTTAGAAGAACCAGAGCTACTTGAGCTACGGATTCCATCTTGGACAGGAAATGAAACCGAACGACGTCGACCACTTATTGTCTCCCGCTGTGAATGAGGTGCATCATGGTAAGAATCTTGTGTGGAATGGGTGAACCGACTTCCTCCAGTGGACCTCCAATCTCCTGCACCACTCCCTCCCATACCACTCCCTCCTGCACCACTCCCTCCACCATATAATCCAGCATCACCATGGCTGCCATCATCACCAGCACTAGGGTCGGTTGTGTTATCATCACTGTCTTCATCCTCGTCTTCCTCTTCGATTTGATCGGTGATTTTGACCCTTTTTCCTTTCCTATCTGATGGACCAAGTCTTGTCTTCCGCTTACCAAGGTGGGTGTCACCAATTGTTTCATCGGCCCATTCTTGCACTTCCTCTGTGCCTCCTTGTTCACGTACAAGCGATGTAAAAAGCATGCTAGGAAGAGGAGTGTCACTGATAGGTGAGTCTTCATCCAATGTTGGAGGTGCATTGGATCTTCCTCTTTCCATCCAATCTCTAATGGCTTCATTATGCCTATGTAATGATAGATCCATGAAGGCCAAGGCAGGATCAAACTCACTAGGCTCTGGTGTACCAGTTGCTCGTTGGATGCGAAGACGAAGGTTGTAGTTAACAAACACAAGCTCATGCAATTTCAAGTAGCCGAGTTTGTTGCGGAGCTTTGTGTGGATGAATGCGAAAGTACTCCAGTTGCGCTCACACCCACTCGACGAGACACACTGTGATAGCAGCCGCTTAGCAACACGTTGAAGTGTTGGCGTATCTGATCCAAACATGGACCACCAACTTGAAGGAGAAGTCCCGCGGTCAACGGCCATTCTCCTTGCAAGATCACTCGAGAAGTCTCCAATCTTCCTCTTGAAGAAGTCATACTCTTGGAGTGCCATTGCAGCAGTATTTGAATCAAACATCCTTTCAACACCCTTACGAAGATCTGTCATGAGATTGCTCGTCGTCCCCATGACATAGTTCACATATGGATGCAAGGCACAAGCTGGTTGCACATATGTGTCTGTCATGACAGTGTTCATTCTAGCATCAATCACATCCATGATCATTTTGTAGCGGGCGCTGTCATTTTCAAACTTACTTTGATATGTGTGTTTGGTGTTTGTGTATTGCATGAGCACCTCACCAAGTGTTGGACTTTTCTCCTGATCAGCAAATCTTAGGAACACGTACAGAGGTTCAACTTCATCTAAAACATATTGCATGTTCTCCCACCATTCAACATTGGTGATGTTGTCGAAAGCATATCTTCCCATTTCAGTTAGGAAGTAACGTGAGTGCCTGAATTCTGGTGACATAAACCATACCATGAACTTATCCTTCCTTCTCATGAAACTTTCCAAGAACATGTAGTTAGTGCCAAATCTGGTAGCATTCCATTTCACTAACTCACCTCCGATGGCTTTCTTCATCATACTGTGTAAACTTGATGAGTTGTACATCCAACTACAGATCCTTTGTGCGCTTTGAATCATCGCTTCATGATGTGCCCACTTCCCAATGTCCTTTAGCATCAGATTAATGGTATGTGCTAAACATGGCTGCCATACTATATGCTTGTACTCTATGGCTTCTCTGCTCAGCATCTTACAAGCCTTCTTAAAGTTGGAACCATTATCTGTTACAATTTGGACAACATTCTCTGGTTCAATAATCTTCAAGACATTTTTGATCTCCTGCTACATCAACATATGTATGAGTGGCCAGTAAAAAAAGGGTGAAGCAACTATGAGTATGTACAACATACGTACCTGCATTATGAATTTATGGTCCTGGACCTCTCCAGTTGCATCAACAGTCTTTAAAAAATACATCATCCCATTGCAATACACCAAAAAGTTAATGATGCTCTTTTGTGTAGGACCAGTCCATGAATCACACATTAGAGTCGCACCAAACTCATTCCACTCAATCTTCCATTTGTCAATCTCCTTCTGAAACTCCTTAACATTTTCATCAAGATACTTGCCATCAATCTCTCGACCAGTTGGTAATTTGACCCCCACACCTGCATTTAAGGCAACAAGATTATGTCAACAACATAGATCCAATACAACAAAATATATTGTGTTATTTGTTACCTTGTTTTTGGGACTCCATAATTGCGGCCCTAAAATATGGGTTATCGACCTTTCGACCCGGGATGCCAATGGCATGACAAGCCTTTGCCCAAGCCCTACCAAGAATCTCTTTCGAGCTCCTTCCCTTACTTGTCCAGGGACCAGTATCTATCCTCTGTTGCCTTAGTCCAGAGGCTTGAGCAAGATTGTAGTCTCTAACACGTTCAGGTACCCTCTGGCTGGAGGATCCACCACCCCTATCATACCTTGCACCAGCCCTCTGACTAAATTCGTGCTCCACACGTGACTGATGCAGAGCCGCTTTAAGTTCATCCTCATACTCATCGTCCCCAAAATGGGTTCGTGCTGCCTCATCTGCCCTCAGCTGCTGCCTGAACCTAGAACTCTTTTTTTCCTTTGTCTTATCTATGTCAAGCTGGAAGTATGCCTTTATGTCTGGAGGAACAGAGGGACATTTTTTGACATTCTTCCCTCTATGCGCGAGATGCTCCTTCAATCGGGTACCACCCCCTCCGCTCTTTGTTTCTCTACAATACTTGCATTTGAAACCTGCGCCAACCTTCTCTCCGTGCAACCAGACTCTATCTCTATCTCTTTCTCTATCTCTATCTTCATCCGACATGTCTCCTACAGATGTGGCAAAAATATCATATAACTTGAAACAATAACTAAACCATAATTAATACATAAACCATAAGCCAACACATCTATAATAACAATACCAAATCATATTTACATTAGTAGTAAATAATATTATGAGTTACATATACTATAACTAAAACAGAGCTAGGCACTAAATATCTAAAGCAGAGTTACATATACTATAACTAAAAAATCCATGAACGGAATCTAACAATAACTATGTTATTAACTAAGTTATTAACGCAAATATGAATGAAATCTGAAAACCTAAACATTTAAAATCCAAATCTAGGCACTAAATATCTAAATCTTGGTACCACAACCGGTTTACCGGTGGTAAAACACGATTTACCTCTCCCCGTGGGCGGTTTACCGCCGGTTTTGCGACGAAACCCGTCGGCGAGGGGATCTGCGGCGACGATGGGGGGTAGCGGCGAAGCGGGCGGTAAACCGCTGGTAAACCGCTCCTGGCCGGCGGTTAACCGCGCTTAGCCGCCGGTAAAAGCCGCAGCGGCGGCGATTTTTGCGTGTGCGGCGGCGTCGGTGTGTGGCTGAGAGCGTAAGTGAATGGGGAAAGTGAGGGAGCTGGGGAGGACGCGGAGGAGATGAGTTTTTAGATTTTTTTTGTTAACGGGTTAACGGGTCCATAACGGGTCCATATATGTTTCTATTTTTTTTGTTGGCTAAACTGATTTGAATTTAAATATCTTTTATACCAAATTACTCAGAAAAGCATGTAGTTTTTTATCATATATTTTTTTATAAATTTTTTCAAATTTTTTAAATTTGGACTGAATTCAAAAAAAAAAACCGCTGGAAAACCGTTACCGCCCCCTGGCGGTTTCGGTTTACCGAGCGGTTTACCGCCGAAAACCGTCGGTTTTGTAATCCTTGCTAGGGGAGCGGGGCTTTTACTCGCTCGTTGAAACAGCTATTTGTAGCTGTGAAAGCTAGGAGCGAGGTGATGTACCTGCCTCTGAAAATGCTATTTAATCACCCGCTCTCCTACAAACGTTTTGTGTAGTAGTGAAACAAAGGGATTGTATTCTATTATCAAAAGGATATCATAGATACATATAATATTTATACTACGAACAACTCTCCTAAGTTTATACATAAAAAATGATTCCAAATATTTCCTGGCCCAAGTAAATGAGAATCTAGGAAATGACAAAAGCAAAAGTAATCCAAAAATGACTGTAAGGTTTGGTAAGGAATATTTTTTTTCTTGTGGCGTAAGAGGAAGCGTAAATGGAGCTGGAATCCTCTTTCTTGAAGGAAAGGTGACAAAACGTCCCCGTAGGGAACCTTATTTCTTGAAGGGAAGCTAGTGACATATATACGTCCCCATATATAGTGAATCCTTTTTCTTGAAGGAAAGGTGGCATACGTCCCTGTAGCAGCTATATAGCTCCGTTCAGCCTCTTTTCACGATGCCGCCTAATATTCTCTAACTCTCCGATCATGTCAAATTCGAATTTGCACTCATATCATCAAATAAGAAATGTAACGTCATTATATATATATATATATATATTTATTTGTGTGCCTCTTTGTGAGCTTGTACGTACCATGAAATGCAATGATCGACCAAAAAATTTAAAAGTTTTCGTGTAGACTTGATGGTAATATTTATATGGGTTCCGGAATTTTAGCTATTCCACTAGCTATTGGGGCTTAATTCCAGCTATAGCACCCGTTATCCGTGATCCGCTACCGAGACATAAATCCGCTATTTATTACCTTGCTATCAACAATAGAGACGATCTAATACAAAATCAACCAAAAGATCGAAGGACAAACATGGAACTAGAAAGAAACGTGCCCATTCGCACTTGTGTCGTCCCAGCCTGAAAAAGGGTGAAAATTTGTGTGCTCCAGAATGCATATGCTTGAAACCCTGGTTGCATTCACCTAGCTGCAAAAAAGTGGCGAGCATCTATTCCTTCCCATCCAAACGTTTCAGGCACGACTATTATCGATCCACCAGCAGGCGGCCTCAGCTACAATTATATATTGCCATCACAGCCTGCCCTTCCCCCACACGAGCTCACGCAGTGAAAGCAAGGCAGCATGCATGTCGTCGTTGACCACAAAAGGTAACACGTACTACTATTTGTGTTGCTTCGTCCTACTTTTTTATGCCTTGGCATATGTTGGCTATTTCTGGAGGCATGCTGGCAAGATTGGGGAAGGAGCTAGCGAGGTTGTTTGGGGCGGTGACGCTAGCTCTTGCCGACATGGATTAATATTTAACGGCGGCGGTGTACTCAATTTCTTTCTGTCTGATGTCTCACGCGGTAATTTTTGTGCTGCGGTGTAGTGTTTGGAGTGCCCCAGCCAGGGTGGTACAGGGTTTATTACATCATTAATAATATTCAAGAGTTAGTAACCGCTCTGACCCAAGAGCATCCGGTACGTAGCCATGCATTTTTAAGTCTCTCTGCATTTCATGGAATACATTTATGAAGCTGTAATTTGTACTAAATTAATCTCCCTCCCTCTTTCTCTGATCTCCTCTCTTTGAAAGGTGGTGCTGATGTTCTGGGCGGACTGGAACCAGCCAAGCAAGGCCACGTACTGGGATCTGGCCATCGCTAAAAAGGATGAGGCCGTATTCTGCCAGCTGGACTTTGATAAGTTTAAAGTATGTGACTGCGGGGTGGGCCCACTGATAGATTAACCCAACGATGGATCTCATTTCGGCGCGGTCCTGATGGTTATTATTGATTATTGGCGCAGGATGTCGTAGAGAAGTTCAGAGTGAAGGCTCTGCCGACGTTCCTCCTGATCAAGGAGGGCGAGGAGCAGCGCAGGGTCGTCGGTGCCAAGGTCGAGGAGCTCAACATGGCATTATCAGATATCGGATAATCTAGGCAGCTATAGCGCTCACATTCTAACTTCATCAAATTATTCTAATAAATTAATAAGCTGGAAATAAGTCTTAAAAATACAAATGGCTAATTAATGCATTTTCGATTTACAAAGATTGAAATTCAAGAAAAGGTGTATTAATTATATCATATACAACTACTACACATGCATGCAAGCCATGGTTGGATTTTGTTACAAAATATTGTGTACAAAGTGATCAACCCCTATCTGACAGTTTTCTCCCAAAGGACACACCCCTTGGGAGACACTGCATCCATTGTATATAAGAGATCCTATTTGCAATAAAGTTGACAACTGTCATTCCCTCTGTTCACTTGTCTGCCACTGAACCCTAACACGTTATCAGCACCTTTGCTCTCCACCGAGCGGAGCGAGAAAAGGCCATGGCACAAGCACTGTTGGACGCCGACTTCGGTTTTTCATCGGCGAGAAATCAAGACGGAAGAGGCCATATGGAATCATAGATCCTCGCACCGCTGCTCCTGCACTAAAACTAGTATGTTTTTCTCTACCACCACGGAGCGGCAGAATGCACAAAGCAAAGGAGAAGCATTCGTATGCAAAATTGACAGGATGTGATCCAACCGGATTCGCATACGTATGGAAACTATCGTTCTAATTTGCGTTCGTTGTTTAGTGTACAACCTTGTGTTGCCAATGACATTGTCCGGCGACGATCGACCACGACGGCACGCTCTAGCGCGTGCGCGGCTGTAACGGCGCGAGGACGATCGGCCACGGCCGTCCGTGGGCGCGGACGCCGCAACGGCCAAGGGCGCTCCCTGGCGCGGTGCGCGGCCCTGGCAAGGGCGCGGACTGGCCAGGGCGGCGGGGAAGCGAGGCCGCTCGGCCCCTGCGTGTGCTCGGCACCTGCGCGGCGCTCGGCCCCTGCGCGGTCGGCGCGTAGGCGCGGCTAGCCAACGGTGCAGGGCGCGCCGCGCATGACCGTTCGGCTCCCGCAAGGGCGAGCGGGCCACCCCCTCAGCGCGCACGGCCGAGCGCGGCCGGCCTTGGCCTCGGCTCCGGCAGGGGCGGCCAGGCACCATCGGCGCGCGCGGCGCAAAGCCCCAAAGCGGGCTCGGCCGGGTCCCGGCAAGGACACCCCGGCGCGGCTGGTTGGAGGCCCCCGGCGCGGTTTCCTCGACGCCCGCCGGTGGTCGGCCACGGTGCGACCCGACCCGGCTCCAGTGCGGGCAGAGACGGCCGGCAACTCGCGCGGCAAGTCCCCCACGGCGGGCGCGCACCGGCGCGTGATGGACGGCCCTCGGCGGCCGCGGGCCATGGAGCGCGGGCTCCTGCCTCCTGATGGCCAGGCTACCGCCACGGCAAGGGCGGCGCGGCCCTCCTGGAGGCGGGGTGGCGCGGCCAGGAGCATGGCCATCACCTCCTAGCGGCGGCCATGAACACCAGCTGGGAGCGGCGGCTACGGGGGCGGTTAGGGTTGGAAACCCTAGCCGCTCCAAACTGGTATAGGCGCTTTGGGCCCCTGGTGGGCCGTCTGGGCAGGCCAGCCAGGCTGGGCCGGCGTGCAGGCCACCAGGCCGCTGCCTGGTCCGCCTGGCAGGCCGCCTGTGCTGCTTTCCAGGGCCTAAACTGGTCTATTTTACTATTTTAAATTCTGAATTTTAAGTATAAGACTATGTTTTATATATCAATTCAGTTAGTATGTCTAAATTCGATATTTAGACTGTAAATTTTACTATGTATTGTACATACTTGTCTGTTTTTAAAATGAAAATTGCAGACTCGTTTATAATTCATATACCTCTATGTGCTTTTATTTTGCATAAAAAAAACATAGCACATAATTAAGTCAACACTTATTGGTCCTCATGCAAAATAAGGCTGCAATTTTTTTTGGGAAAAGCATAGGGTGATGGAGTACTAAGCACTGGCTGCGCTAAATTCTTTATAGAGTTTAGTAGCCCAGAGACCGTGCTTTAGGCCGCATTTGAAATGCCTATCACTATGAGGTCTACATCTTTCGAGATGATTATCTATACGTGCTACCCAAAAAGATCACGGACCATGTAGGCGTCGCGGGCCATGGAGCCAGGTTGGACGCTGCAGTCATGGTGACTGCTACAAGAATTCTTTTAATTAAGTTCTACTTAATTAAATGATGAATTCTTGCAAAATATGACACATATCTTGAACTTGGGATATTTCAATACATGATGGAGATCTAGGCTTTGGCTGCAATAAGTTCTTAGAATTTATTTGCCCTGAGACCAAGCTTTTAGACAGCAAAATGTTATTTGCCCATCAGTAAGAGGTCTACATCATATGGTTATGATGATTACCTATGTGTTCTCCCAAGTAGATATGTTGGAGATGTGATGTTGGTTATTCACCTTTATGGTGATTTCCATTTTATTTTTGAAATTTTGGTCAAGCACAGGGTAGTGGAGTCCTAAGCATTGGCTGCGGTATGTTCCTTGAATATATCAGCCCAGAGACCATGCTTTCAGGCAGCAAAAGTTTTGCCCACTACTGGGAGATCTACTCCATTGTTTCATTACATGGAGATTATCTACGTTGTGTACACCAATTTTCAAAAATCTTTGGTACACTTTATGTGATACCTAGAGTTCTCCAGCATATAAAGATATGATATATTTTGCGGCATATTACAACATCAGAAAATGGTTAATCCATTTGGAGGATAATTATTTAATAGAGTTTGATGAACTCGCCTACTGGGCTTAATTATCCTCAATGTTCATTAGATATCAAGATCATTTTTGCATGATATGGGAATTCACCTCTTCAATTTGGAGGAAATGAGATGCTCTCTTTCTCTTATGGTTCTTATGAAAAGAACTTATGTGCTTTTGTGGCTTGATGTGCAAGCGCAAAATGAATAGCAAAGAAAATCATAAGTCTTGTGGACTTATGAGTATGTGTCTACATTATGTTGTAGACTAACACTTTGTATTCATATATTTTGCTTGAAAGCAAATATATAAGCACATTAAAAAGGGAAGAGAAATGAGTATGACAAACTCTTTTGTCATTACACTATATGTGATATAGTGTTGTATGCCTAAGCATCTAATCATGTATATGGAATCCCAATAGATGCATACTACTCATGAAAGCTAAGATATGAAGTGTACTTCAATCTTCCATCTGACATGATAACAGTGGTTAGTTGTGTAAATCATGATTTGGACTAATCATGTAACAACACTTCTTTTTCTAAGAGAAGACCACTTTGTTAGATGATTTGCTAATGAGTACTATATAAATGATGCATGAGATTTGGTATAATCTCATAATTAATGTTGTGATAGGTTCAACTCATGTGATGTGAGTTGAACACACTCATGTGATTTGAGTGTAAAAACTCATATGAATTTGAGTTAAACAAACTCATCGATTGGAGTTGATCACTCATGTGATTTGAGTTGAACAAACTCATCAATTAGAGTTGAACGAACTCTTCAAGGGAGTTGAAGACTCATTGATTTGAGTTGTGCAAACTTGTACAGGGATTCTTCCAATTGAGGAAGAAACATGCAATGTGGAGAATTGAGCCACAAACTCTATAAGTGGGGAAACAAAATATTCTCATATTCCTTTGGAAAGAGGAAATAATATTTTGACAATCGCTTCGCGCGATATCATGATATGTTAATATCAAGTCCCCTTTGGTAATGGAAGTATCAAGGATGTGTTGATCTATCCTAGTTTTACCTTACCATATTATAGAGATATCCATAAAATTACTATCATGTGGAAACACAAGGTGATAGTGATGGATATTGCATATGTTTCTCAGAAACATTTCTTATGGACTGTATTCTACATACATCCTCCCATACAAAGTGTTGCATATGTAATAACTTTTCATGTGATGATACTTACCATGCTGGGTAAGACTGAATTGGTAATTCCTTTATTGGGATAAAATGAAAAGTTATGAACAATTCTATTGGTCATGTTTTTCCCATAAGATGGATACTTGATGAGTATCATTGGGAATGAGATTTTAAGTCCCTCTTATCTTAAAATCTGATCTGAATTGGTTAAGTTCTTTGAATTGTTTCAAAGGAACGAGTGTGGTCCATTACAGAGATTGTATGGACATTGAAGGCTTTATATGGTTCTTTGGTGCATCTATATGATGACCTCAAGTGTGTCCTTCGGACAACACATGACCATTAAGCAATAATGTCTCAAGCTTGAGCACATTAGCCTCCACACTACTGAATTTGCCAAATCTGCTTACAATAATGATTGTTTGTCTTGGTATTCAGAATGATATCCATAAAGGATATGATGAATCTGTGATAGATTCGAAAATTTCAGATCATTAATGACCATCAGTAATGAATTGTCATTTCCAACTGGTTATGGTTGGAGTTAGGAAGGTTTGCACGCTCCTGACTTGTGATTAACTGCATGTACTACATGTACAAGTTCCCCTATGGTTTTTAGTACGTGGGAATCCGTGAAAGATTTCCCATGCGTACATTGGGTATGTTTTTCCCAATCTCACCACCGCAGCGTACATGTATGGGCACACAGAAAGCTGGGGATCTATGTGAGAATTCATTCTCCGTCGATCATTAAGTTTTAGAATCTCTTCATGAGAATCTATTTACGGCTCGTACGCTTGCTTGAATCATGAGCTTTTCCAGGCATTAGGGGGAGATTTCGAGTACCAAAAAGAATGCCAGGAAATTATAATGAATGCAGTAAGCATTCAGGCTCAGGATCACGTACTAAAACTGAACCTTTGGGTTCAATTGATTTGCAAGAAGTTGCAAATTGACTGCCATGTGCATTTACTAAAAGGTGTCACTCAAATTAATCCTATGTGAAAGTGCCAGAAAGAGTGGTTACATGGAAAACCACTTAAGTCCCTATTGCAACGTAGTTGTAAATAAGAGGGGGAGAAGTATGGTCACAAATTGGGATTAAGATGCTTGCAAGCAGCTGAAGGCTAGGCCTTCTGAAATAGTAAATGCATACCATCTATTCATTGGTAACCAACCTAGTGTTGGTGGACACCTAAAGGATATTGATTATCCTGTGAATGGAAGACATTCACAACCTAGCTCAGTGCGCACTGATGAGGCTAGGTTATCGGAAGCCCTTGATTCTCGTTTTGGGATTTCACGAGGAATCATAAGGGTACATAAAAATGACTTTATGTCAACTGGAGAATTGTGTTATTTAAAAGCTACAAGTGTCGACACATACATCTCAGCAATTGTATATGCACTCCAAGTGATCCAAAAGACTATGGCCATAGCAGAGCACGAGTATGCTCAAACTGGATCTTATTGAGTGATACAATGTTGCAGAGATAGCCTTGCTCACCGGAAAGAAGTGTTGAATTATTTCCACTTCAAGGTATCTTACTGTGGATACATGTTTGTTTTCATGGACTTGAAAACAATGAGGTGGTGAGAAAGCATGGCTAGTAGCAACTGGGTTTATACGCAAACCCAAGCATTATTTTAATGCTATAAATTCTCTACTACCGTGAGTAGTAAAATTCCGATACAATACAAAGGGCAGTAAATCATCTATCTGTGCAGTTGATAGATGTAGTGACAACATATGCATATGTGGTCACTAGATTATGGTATATGTGGAGTCTTGAAGGATTCCAAATACATAATCACCAATCACAAATTTGCAATGCTTGGAAAGTCTTTGTGACTTAGAGCATCCTGGTCAAATATGGTACATTCGACCTAGTGAATCCTTCCTTCTGAAAGGATACACAAAGAATGGTATGTTCAGTGTAAATATGTGCAGCATATTTTAAACATACATTACTTATCGACGGAGTTCGAGATAGATGATATGAATTGAAAGAGGTTTTCAATTCAATGTAAACTATCTTGAGTATCTTAGATACAAAGTTGTCTATATCCAACATATATTGAAGAAATTCAATATGAGAGAATCATTGTTATTTGATTCTTTCTGATCATGAGATGTGCTATTGTATCTTGCAAGAGCATCTGGCCGGATATTACTTTGCAAAGATTTGCTAGCTAACAGCACATGAGATCGAGTTATGATCTCCAGATGTACTCATGCTCTCCTTATGTTTGGATATACTGATCTTGGATATCTATAGAAGATCCCCAGGTACAAGATCAATGGCATACTTTTGGTAAGTTGGACCTACTGTTTGATAAATGTCTATCAACAGAGATTAGTGGTCACTTACACTAATCATTCTGTAGCACACTTCGTGGGATTGTACAGAATGATATACTACATACTGAAGGTATGTGGTGGTCATGATTTTATATCATTGGCCTTATTATCTATGGAGATAATATTACTTCGTGTTGTTTATATGAAAAACAAGTTACGAACTAAGTCTCTACTTACTCCACATTTTAGATGTGTTTGTGAGTATGTATGGGATGACTTAGTGTTTTGTAAAGATCAGGGGGAGTTTCCCTCTTGATCGAAAGAACTTGTTTATACATCATGTTGTACTCTTTTCTTTGCATGAGTTTTTCCCTGTTTGGGTTTCTCATTAAAAGTTTTTAACGAGGCAACATCAACACAAGGCCTATGTCGTATCATCTATTTTTCCCGTAGAGGTTTTAGAGGATGATACATTATGGCATAGTTATTGTTGTATTTGAACTAGGTGATGAGTTTATCTCCCTAGAGTTCAAATGAATCAACAATAGAGTATGACTACTCTCCTTATTTCTCCCACTGGGTTTTTAAGGAGACTCAGCTGATATGTTGATTTCTCAGATTTTCTGGCAAGATTATCTTGGAGAAATATTAGCCTGAGTTATATGTCTCATCATTTATTTTCCCCACTGGGGTTTTTGAGATGATAGCTATAGACATATTATTGTTCTTTGGACTAGAGGTCCATTGGAGAACAACGTACCATGATTCGATTGAATCACCGACAATTATCTATAAGGATAATTAAGCTTGTGTTGTTCAGATGGAAATAGGAAAATAGAAATATTAACATCTTGCAAACAAAGTCTTGTGATAATCTTGTTGATCTATTCACAAAATCTCTACCATGCTCCACGTTTCAGAAATATGTTAAAGTGGTTGGTATGAGAAGACTTAAGTGATTGCAAGAATGTAACACCCACTTTGTAATAGCTAGATAAAATACCAATAGAGAAAACAATTTCTCTCTTTATGTGAGTTTGAACTTTATGCATCATCATATGTGAACACCATGTCCAAAAACAATTAATAAAAAGATATGCTACTAAATTGTTGCATCATGCTGGATATTTTATTTTTGTGTGCATTTTGTGACAAGAAAAAAATATTAAATATCCAAATGAGAAATTAAATCCTAAAAGAAATGCTAAAATTTTGAAAGAAAGAAAGAAAAATGCTATGTAATACAAAGAAATAAAACTTATAAAGGGATAAATTTGTTCCACAATGCTTTATCCAAATCATATACTCAGAAAAAATTTGAGTACAAGTTCATCACAAATTTGAAATTCAAAACTTAGATTCAAAAGTAAAAGAAAAGAAAACAGAAAATAAAAAGGGAAAAGGATAAAGCCTTACCTGGGCCGGCAGACTCCATTTCGGCCCACCTAGGAAACCCTCACCGCGCGGCCCAACTTTCCCCCTCATGCCGTGCGCCGACGAGTGGGTCCGCGACGCCAGTGCCCCACTCATCGCGCGCTCGCGCTTCACCTGGCGCTGACACGGCGGGGCCATCGGTCAGACTTACTGCACTCGCGTTCGCTCTCGCCTGTCTCGTTGACGCGTGGGCCCGGAATGTAAGAGCTCGTCTTCAACTAACCCGCCGCGCATGGCGGAGCGCGTGAACGGCGACGCGACGCTGGCGCTAGAATTGCGCGCACGATCCGATTGACCGTGCCGGGAGATAAAGCACCAGCCGCCCTTGCCTTCCCCCGTTCCATAGCTTCTCTAGGTTCGCAATCGCCTTGATTTCCAGAGCCACCATATCACCGGGTGACGGAGCGTGCGGCGCCGCCGTGCTCTCCCGTCCATTCACCGTCGTTTGAAGCTGTTGGAGGGGTCGGGGGTCTACACCGAGCTAGTGCGGGGCCGTCCGTGGCGTTTGTGGGAGGAATCATCGACCGGTTGTGGTTGAATTCCTCACCGGAGTACAAGCTCCGCCGCGGATCCGCACACCTTCGTGGGCAGCTTCCCTCCGATCATCGCCGTGGGTAAGTCGCCTGCCCATTTAATCACCATGGTCCCAGCATTATTTTGCGCAGTTAGGATCGAAGTTTAGAACCCGGACGCGCGGGTCGGTCACCTCGCCGGTGATGGCGCCGCCGCGGAAGGGTAGCGCCGCCGCGCGGCTCTGTTGGGTTGGGGGCGATCCTCGGGCCGTCCGATCGCTTTTTGACGGTCCCGATTAGATCGAAGATACCCTTTCGTTCAAACGAGCTTCGACCGTAGATTTAAGATCCGAGGGTTGTGCGTTGGTCTCGGTTATGTTGAGCGCGAGCCGTTGATCGCCGATCGAACGGCTGTAGATGCGTACCGGTTCGGGTGATGAGTGGATCTAATCCGAGCCATCCGCGTTTGATCGAACGGACCAGATTAGAAGTTACCCCTTCGCCGTGTAAATTTAGTAAAGAGTCCCTCGGTTTCACAGAAATAAACCCGTCGTCCAGTAGTCACTGTGCGCTGTGTCTCGGGCAACTTGCCCCGAGCCCCCTGGGTTTCTCTAGATTTGAGGCCCAGTCCAGCACAGTTTTAAATTGATTAAATGATTAGGAAATTGGATTTTTAATACAAAAATAAATCCTAGAACTTGAATAAATCATATAAAATCCATTTTTAGTCCAAATTCATCCATTCCAGTTCCTAAAATTTTGTAATTTTATTCTCTAGCACTTAGTGTATCTGTTTTATCATGAAAACAGTAAGGAAATTTATTTATCACTTAATCCTATTTAAAGCACATAAAACCTTTGAAAATGCATAACTTAAAATCTATAACTCAGAAAATTATGATTCCAGTTCCTAAGTTTTTATTTTAATATGTAGAATACCTCTGTGTAATTTGTTTATATGTTTGGTGTAATGTTAATTTCTCTATATGCACTGTGCTTGTTTGTATTGTGGCGAGTAGAAGAACCCGTTGCTGAGGATACGGGTGAGCAGCATATTGAAGTAGCTGAGCAGGAGCTCATTGAAGGCAAGTTGTGCCCTTGACCACTTTTTACCCAATAATGTTCTTTAATATCACATACTCATGCATAGGTTAATTTTGATGGGACCCAATAGGTCACCCTAGATTGTTTATCTCATTACCTTGTTTACCCCTGAATCACTTGGGTAGTTTGCTATTGCTTTATATGGTTTTGGGATAATCATTTATTACCTCTATGTTCCAATTCTTGTTGTTATTCTGTTTATATTCATGTTGATATCATTAATGTTAATTGGAACATAGAGCTTAACTTGAGAAACACGTGCCACCACAAGGGTTTATGGACGCCCTTGGCTGATTAATTAGGAAAGCTAGTGGAAGACTACCTTACCCGAAAGGGGCAAGGGCAGTAGGGGAGAGGTCAGTGCAGGGAGGTCCCTGGTTGATTTTGCTGCGATGGCGGTCAGCCAGGAACCCTGTACTGGATCTTCCTATAAACTGTAGCGGGTTTTCGGAAGCTAGTGGAACTTTGTAAAGGCCTCGTAGTGTTGCCCTGCCGCGCTTCCTAGGTAGAGGTGTATGGGATTCATGACCCCTTGGCAGATGGGTAACATGACTTGTGGGTAAAGGGTACAACCTCTGCAGAGTGTAAATCTGGTATACTAGCCGAGCTCACGGTCATGAGCAGCTCAGGACTCTCTGATGTTTAATTTATGGAACTTAAATTCAATTTGTCATATGCATTGCATGGGTTTATTATTAATTTTGTTCTATTACTTTACTTATGGTTTGGTATTTACTTACACTTAGTAATTGCTAATAAAATTTTGACCAACTACTTAAAAGCAACGCTCAGCTTTAACCCCTATCATTGATTAGCCTTACACTTCATGAACTCCCACCTTTGGTGAGTTCATGTCACATTATTCCCCACAACTTGTTGAGCGATGATCATGTGTGAGCTCACTCTTGCTGTCTCACACCCCCCCACAGGAGAAGAGCAGGTGGTTCAGGAGGAGCCACAAGGCGAGGAGTATGATCTAATCTAGGTGGCGTTTCTCAGTTGACATTGGCGCCGACGATCCTTAGTTCGTTTTATCTTTATCTGTTATTTTGTAATAAGACTTCCGCTATGTAAAAATTACTCTGATTATTGTGACATTTATCTCTATGCACTCTGTTATTATATATGTTGTCTTCTTGGCGCATGTATGAGATGCACCTGGCTTTGTTCCTTAAAGCCGGGTGTGACAGAAGTGGTATCAGAGGAAATGTTGACTGTAGGACGAAACCTAGATAGAAATGGACAACCCTTACCTACTTATCTCATTCTGATTCATTCTATACTCTGATTCTTTCTATACTTATCTTGATCCTGTCTCACCTTCTATGGTTCCACTCTGACCATTCTTATCTTTTCTACTTTAAGACAAGATGGATTTCACACCTTGGAATCCTACAACTATGAACTTTTTCAGAGATAGGGAACCTAAGACGAAATTAAAATTATTTTCTCTATTAAAAATGTTGGTTGATTGTTCTGATGATCAATGCCTGATTTGCTTCTTTGATTGATTGAAATAGTATAGACAGGCATCTTAGCATGTACCACCATAGGGTAATGTATTAGCGTTAGTAGGTGACACACTAATCTACTTAGCTGATAAATCCCTCGCAATAACATTCCTCGTAATTACTCGCCTTGTCTACAATTCTTCCTTTCTTACCCTATGTTCCTAACCCAGATAGGCTACCTCTATAGTGTTAGAAGAGAACACTATAGACGTGATCCTTGGTATGTCATGGTTAAGAAAGGCAAAGGTAGTATATGCACTGTGCTAAGGGAACCATAGAACTCACCAGTTCTAAAGGAGAAAGATTTGAAGTTGGAATTGCAGTAACTACCACCACCAGACTAGCGGCATTATTAGTAGACGGGAAGTTTGTTGGTGTCAACATCCGTGTGGTTAGAGATTTTCCGGATGTCTTTCCAGAGGAGTCACCAGGGATGCCACCATATAGGAAGTTGAGTTTGTCATTGATCCCTTACTTAGGACTGCCCTACTTTCAAACGGCCATACAGGATGTCCATAGAAGAACTAAAGGAAATTAAGAAGCAATTAATGGAATTACAAGAGGCTGGGTACATTCGTTCGAATTCTTCACCTTGTGGAGCGCCGGTTCTATTTATACAGAAGAAAGAAGGATCGCAACAGATGTGCGTGGATTAAAAGTCCCTTAATGGTGTCACTACGAAGAACTAGTATCCATTACCCCACATTGAAGATTTATTTGATCAGATGAGAGGTGCAAGAGTATTCTCGAAGATTGATCTCCGATCAGGTTATCACCAAATGAAGATTAGGCCATCGGATACGCCCAAGACGGAATTCTCGATCCGATATGGTTTATTTGAGTTCACTGTTGTGCCATTTGGACTAACTAATGCACCAGTCTATTTTATGGATTTAAAGAACAAGGTGTTCATAATCTGGACAGATTCGTCGTGGTTTCATCGATGATATATTTTATTTCAAGAGTGATAGTGATCATGAGGAACATCTGAGATTGGTGCTACAAAAGCTACGAGATAATCAACTCTATGCCAAGTACAGTAAATGCGAGTTTTGGATTGACGAGGTGCCATTCCTTGGACATATCATTTCTAATGGAGGGATATTAGTGGATCCTGCTAAAGTCAAGGAGATAGTGGCGTGGAGCATACCCACTATAGTTACTGAGATTCGGAGTTTCTTGGGACTCGCAGGATATTATCGGAGATTTATTGAAGGGTTCTCTAAAATTGCTAAGCCTATGACATCGCTTTTGGAAAAAGGAAGAGAATTCAAGTGGGATGAGAAGTGCCAAGAAAGCTTTGATCAATTGAAGGAGAGATTGATGTCGCCGCCAGTATTGATTATGCCAGATCTGCAGAAGGGATTTGACATTTATTGTGATGCATGTGGCCAAGGACTTGGATGTGTGCTCATGCAAGAAGGACATGTGATCGCCTATGCATATCGTCAGTTGCGGAAACATGAATTAAACTACCCTACTCATGACTTGGAACTTGCAGCCGTTGTGCATGCACTGAAGATTTGGAGACACTACATTATGGGAATTAAGTGCCAAGTATACACGGATCATAAGAGTTTGAAGTATATATTCACTCAGAAGGATCTCAACCTTAGGCAACGCCGTTGGTTGGAGCTCATTAAGGATTATGACTTGGAGATTCACTATCACCCAGGCAAGGCGAACTTGGTTGCAGATGCCTTGAGTCGGAAGGAGCATGTTCATTCAGCCATTGTTGCCCAGCTACCCGATGAGATTGTTGAGGATTTCAGGAGACTTAACCTGGGGATAGTTGCTCATACTGAAGGAGTTACTATTGATGTGGAACCTACTTTGGAGCAAGAGATCCGCAAAGGACAAATTGATGATGCTAAGATAAAAGAGATTAGGGATCTGATTACTGAAGGTCGAATTCCGGAATTCACGGAAGATGAGCAGGGCACTGTATGGTTCGAGGACAGGATGTGTGTTCCTGATATTAAAAGCCTTCGAGAGACTATTTTAAAGGAGGCCCATGACTCGGATTATTCTATCCATCCTGGTAGTACCAAGATGTATCAGGATTTGAAACGGAAATATTGGTGGTATGGATTGAAAAGAGATGTAGCTGCACATGTGGCTATGTGCGATGTATGTCAAAGAGTTAAGGCTGAACACCAGAGGCCAGCTGGATTATTGCATCCACTGAAGATACCCGAGTGGAAATGGGAAGAGATTGGTATGGATTTCATTACTGGATTGCCTCGCACCCAGAAAGGATATGATGCTATATGGGTGATTGTGGATAGATTGACTAAAGTAGCTCACTTTATTCCTGTGAAGACTACTTATAAAGGTTCTCAGCTAGCAGAGTTATATATGGCTCGGATTGTGTGTTTGCATGGAGTACCAAAGAAGATCGTGTCTGATCGAGGTTCGCAGTTTACCTCAAGATTTTGGAGAAGCTTTCATGAGAATATGAGTACAAAGTTGAATTTTAGTACAGCTTATCACCCTCAGACGGATGGACAGACTGAAAGGACTAATCAAGTATTGGAAGATATGTTGAGAGCATGTGCCCTTCAGCATGGAGGAAGTTGGGATAAAAGTCTGCCTTATGCTGAGTTCTCGTACAATAATAGTTACCAGGCCAGTCTGAAGATGTCACCTTTTGAAGCTTTATATGGGAGGAAGTGCAGGACTCCTCTATATTGGGATCAGACTGGAGAAAGACAGTTCTTTGGTCCTGAACTGATTCAAGAAGCAGAAGAACAAGTTCGTATAATTCGAGAGAATTTGAGAGTGGCTCAAACCAGGCAAAAGAGCTATGCTGATAATAGAAGGAGACCACTGGAATTTGAAGAAGGAGATTATGTGTACCTCAAAGTGTCACCACTTCGTGGAATGAGGAGATTTAAAGTCAAGGGCAAGTTGTCCCCTCGCTATATTGGACCATTCTTGATCTTTAGGAGAGTTGGGGAGATGGCATACCAACTCGAGTTACCTGCTACTCTATCGGATGTGCATAATGTGTTCCACGTGTCTCAACTGAAGAAGTGTCTCCGTGCTCCCGAGGAACAGTTACCCATGGAAGAGCTCAGTGTTCAAGGTGATTTGACTTACACGGAGTACCCGATCAAGATTTTGGATACATTGACTCGAGTTACAAGAAATAAGGTGATAAAGATGTGCAAAGTCCAATGGAGTCACCACGGTGAAGATGAAGCAACTTGGGAAAGAGAAGAAGAGCTTCGTATAGATTTTCCCCACCTTTTCCCTAGTTCTTCTTAAATCTCGAGGACGATATTATTCTTAAGGGGGGTAGGATTTGTAACACCCACTTTGTAATAGCTAGATAAAATACCAATAGAGAAAACAATTTCTCTCTTTATGTGAGTTTGAACTTTATGCATCATCATATGTGAACACCATGTCCAAAAACAATTAATAAAAAGATATGCTACTAAATTGTTGCATCATGCTGGATATTTTATTTTTGTGTGCATTTTGTGACAAGAAAAAAATATTAAATATCCAAATGAGAAATTAAATCCTAAAAGAAATGCTAAAATTTTGAAAGAAAGAAAGAAAAATGCTATGTAATACAAAGAAATAAAACTTATAAAGGGATAAATTTGTTCCACAATGCTTTATCCAAATCATATACTCAGAAAAAATTTGAGTACAAGTTCATCACAAATTTGAAATTCAAAACTTAGATTCAAAAGTAAAAGAAAAGAAAACAGAAAATAAAAAGGGAAAAGGATAAAGCCTTACCTGGGCCGGCAGACTCCATTTCGGCCCACCTAGGAAACCCTCACCGCGCGGCCCAACTTTCCCCCTCATGCCGTGCGCCGACGAGTGGGTCTGCGACGCCAGTGCCCCACTCATCGCGCGCTCGCGCTTCACCTGGCGCTGACACGGCGGGGCCATCGGTCAGACTTACTGCACTCGCATTCGCTCTCGCCTGTCTCGTTGACGCGTGGGCCCGGAATGTAAGAGCTCGTCTTCAACTAACCCGCCGCGCATGGCGGAGCGCGTGAACGGCGACGCGACGCTGGCGCTAGAATTGCGCGCACGATCCGATTGACCGTGCCGGGAGATAAAGCACCAGCCGCCCTTGCCTTCCCCCGTTCCATAGCTTCTCTAGGTTCGCAATCGCCTTGATTTCCAGAGCCACCATATCACCGGGTGACGGAGCGTGCGGCGCCGCCGTGCTCTCCCGTCCATTCACCGCCGTTTGAAGCTGTTGGAGGGGTCGGGGGTCTACACCGAGCTAGTGCGGGGCCGTCCGTGGCGTTTGTGGGAGGAATCATCGACCGGTTGTGGTTGAATTCCTCACCGGAGTACAAGCTCCGCCGCGGATCCGCACACCTTCGTGGGCAGCTTCCCTCCGATCATCGCCGTGGGTAAGTCGCCTGCCCATTTAATCACCATGGTCCCAGCATTATTTTGCGCAGTTAGGATCGAAGTTTAGAACCCGGACGCGCGGGTCGGTCACCTCGCCGGTGATGGCGCCGCCGCGGAAGGGTAGCGCCGCCGCGCGGCTCTGTTGGGTTGGGGGCGATCCTCGGGCCGTCCGATCGCTTTTTGACGGTCCCGATTAGATCGAAGATACCCTTTCGTTCAAACGAGCTTCGACCGTAGATTTAAGATCCGAGGGTTGTGCGTTGGTCTCGGTTATGTTGAGCGCGAGCCGTTGATCGCCGATTGAACGACTGTAGATGCGTACCGGTTCGGGTGATGAGTGGATCTAATCCGAGCCATCCGCGTTTGATCGAACGGACCAGATTAGAAGTTACCCCTTCGCCGTGTAAATTTAGTAAAGAGTCCCTCGGTTTCACAGAAATAAACCCGTCGTCCAGTAGTCACTGTGCGCTGTGTCTCGGGCAACTTGCCCCGAGCCCCCTGGGTTTCTCTAGATTTGAGGCCCAGTCCAGCACAGTTTTAAATTGATTAAATGATTAGGAAATTGGATTTTTAATACAAAAATAAATCCTAGAACTTGAATAAATCATATAAAATCCATTTTTAGTCCAAATTCATCCATTCCAGTTCCTAAAATTTTGTAATTTTATTCTCTAGCACTTAGTGTATCTGTTTTATCATGAAAACAGTAAGGAAATTTATTTATCACTTAATCCTATTTAAAGCACATAAAACCTTTGAAAATGCATAACTTAAAATCTATAACTTAGAAAATTATGATTCCAGTTCCTAAGTTTTTATTTTAATATGTAGAATACCTCTGTGTAATTTGTTTATATGTTTGGTGTAATGTTAATTTCTCTATATGCACTGTGCTTGTTTGTATTGTGGCGAGTAGAAGAACCCGTTGCTGAGGATACGGGTGAGCAGCATATTGAAGTAGCTGAGCAGGAGCTCATTGAAGGCAAGTTGTGCCCTTGACCACTTTTTACCCAATAATGTTCTTTAATATCACATACTCATGCATAGGTTAATTTTGATGGGACCCAATAGGTCACCCTAGATTGTTTATCTCATTACCTTGTTTACCCCTGAATCACTTGGGTAGTTTGCTATTGCTTTATATGGTTTTGGGATAATCATTTATTACCTCTATGTTCCAATTCTTGTTGTTATTCTGTTTATATTCATGTTGATATCATTAATGTTAATTGGAACATAGAGCTTAACTTGAGAAACACGTGCCACCACAAGGGTTTATGGACGCCCTTGGCTGATTAATTAGGAAAGCTAGTGGAAGACTACCTTACCCGAAAGGGGCAAGGGCAGTAGGGGAGAGGTCAGTGCAGGGAGGTCCCTGGTTGATTTTGCTGCGATGGCGGTCAGCCAGGAACCCTGTACTGGATCTTCCTATAAACTGTAGCGGGTTTTCGGAAGCTAGTGGAACTTTGTAAAGGCCTCGTAGTGTTGCCCTGCCGCGCTTCCTAGGTAGAGGTGTATGGGATTCATGACCCCTTGGCAGATGGGTAACATGACTTGTGGGTAAAGGGTACAACCTCTGCAGAGTGTAAATCTGGTATACTAGCCGAGCTCACGGTCATGAGCAGCTCAGGACTCTCTGATGTTTAATTTATGGAACTTAAATTCAATTTGTCATATGCATTGCATGGGTTTATTATTAATTTTGTTCTATTACTTTACTTATGGTTTGGTATTTACTTACACTTAGTAATTGCTAATAAAATTTTGACCAACTACTTAAAAGCAACGCTCAGCTTTAACCCCTATCATTGATTAGCCTTACACTTCATGAACTCCCACCTTTGGTGAGTTCATGTCACATTATTCCCCACAACTTGTTGAGCGATGATCATGTGTGAGCTCACTCTTGCTGTCTCACACCCCCCCACAGGAGAAGAGCAGGTGGTTCAGGAGGAGCCACAAGGCGAGGAGTATGATCTAATCTAGGTGGCGTTTCTCAGTTGACATTGGCGCCGACGATCCTTAGTTCGTTTTATCTTTATCTGTTATTTTGTAATAAGACTTCCGCTATGTAAAAATTACTCTGATTATTGTGACATTTATCTCTATGCACTCTGTTATTATATATGTTGTCTTCTTGGCGCATGTATGAGATGCACCTGGCTTTGTTCCTTAAAGCCGGGTGTGACAAAGAATCAGGGGGAGAAATTCTCCGTGATATTTGACCTGTTTTGTCCATCATATTACACTCTTTTCTTTGTATGAGTTTTGCCTTATTGAGGTTTTCTCATCCAAAGTTTTTAACGAGGTAATATCAACTAAGCTATATGCTTCATCATTAATTTTCCCCACGGGGGTTTTTATGCATGATGATTACAAGCATATTTTCTTTTGGAGTTCAATATGAGTTTTACTCATAATCCAAAAGACATTGTGTACTCCTTATTTTTCCCACAGGGTTTTTGAGGAGATGGTATAATGAAAGACAAATTGCAGATGATCAAATGGACTTGGATTGATCAAGGGGGAGTGTTACAAAATATTGTGTACAAAGTGATCAACCCCTATCTGACAGTTTTCTCCCAAAGGACACACCCCTTGGGAGACACTGCATCCATTGTATATAAGAGATCCTATCTGCAATAAAGTTGACAACTGTCATTCCCTCTGTTCACTTGTCTGCCACTGAACCCTAACAGATTTCTCTCAAAACGCTCAGCATGCCACATCATCTGCATTCAATGCGCCACATCAGCATACATCATCTTCCACCAAACCAACGATTAATATCAGCTGTCCACTTGATCTTCTTTTCATCTCCACCAATATATGCAGATGCAAACAGTCACCGTAGTGGCTTAACATTATTAGCATAAAAGCTCCAGTGCAACACATGAAAGTCTACCGAAAAGCTCTCTCAAATCTCGCAGCAACGCGCGGGGAATCACCTAGTTACTTAGTAAAATTCAAGCACAAGTTTTCAACCTCTGAGAGAATATAGATATTTTTTAAAATTATATTTTATTGATGCATCGTTCCCGGGAAAATGGATCCGCGTAGCGGATGGTGAATAATGACCCCTACTTAGGCCCCAGTGTAGACGTGGATGAAACTAGGGAATGTTGTCTAGGATTAGATGATAATGTAGTCTAAGAATAGATGTTGGTGCATGGGTATGGTTCTCGTAGGCCAGTACCGCCTGATGCAGAGGTATGGGCTGGCCGAACGTATGGGTACAGTGTACGCCTCTGCGCAGAGTAAATCTATTCGAATAGCCGAGGCTCGCGGTTATGAGCCCACATAGTTAAAGCTCCCGGCGATTAGATTTCATATTGTATGATTGGTGAGACAGGGCAGTGGCCCTTAGAGAGAGTGATAAGGCAAATGTCATCTCAGGAGGACCCCCCGTGGTCTCTGTGTTTATTAAAACTCCGAAACTGGAAAAATCGGAACCGAAACAAAAAAAACCGGAACCGATCAAACCGTAATATTCTTCGGTTACCATTCTTCAGAAACCGAAATTTAATTCGGTCTTCGGTTTAAACCGAAAAAACCGAACTTTAAACCTAATAGCTGCTACACCATACAACAAAAGCTGTCGGCTCATGGGCTCGCGACAATCTGCTGGCTGCTGCTCAGAACCCAATAGCTCATGGGCTCACGCCAAAGCTGTTGGCTGTTGCACCATAGGCTCATGGGCTCACGCAAAGTTTCCGGTGTTGAGTCATGGTGTCATGTGTCCCTGTTAAAAAAACACATCTTCACTTGAGCCCATGCACGCACTTGCTTTCTTTTCAGTTCCAGTTTCACTTTCTACCCTCGCCTGCGTGCATCGCATCGGCCCGGCCGTCGCGCTCTCTCACTCTCTGCGCTCCTCCTCCTGCTGCTAATTAATTGATGGAGGTGCCGGTTCGAGCAGGGGAGCCGGAGCCTGGAGTGGCTTCACGACCATGTGTGCCGCTGAGCGCTGAATCGGGCAAATCGGTTTTTTCGGTTAAACCAAAAACCGAACCGAAGTTATAGGTTAACCGAATAATCAGTTTTTCTTTTTCTAAACGGAATTTCGATTGTCATTTTCTAGAAACCGAACTTTAAAAAAAACCGAACCGAAAAATTTGGATTAACCGACTGCCCAGCCCTACCTCCGACCACCTTTTGTTTTGGCGTGTGCAGCTCGGAGACTTTCCAGAGAAATCGCGTGTGTGTACGATTAAAAAAGGGAAGATGAGGAGTCTGCGTCGGAGAAGGCTGGTTGAATAAGAAGGGACACGTGGACGGTAGGATATGGCACAGGTATGCAATCAAACGGACTGTGAAAAATGACCGACGTGGCGTAGCTAGATTTGCATCGTCGGGGCCTGCTTTAATATATAGAAAATAGAATAGAATAGAATAGAAATAGAAACGACGGGACTTCGCCGAGCACCGCTTCGAACGCAAGCATTCTGGTGACCTCCTCATGCGGATCCAGGTGTGTCCCATGCATGTGTTTTAATTATTACGTAATCTCAGTAAAAGAAAAACAGAACATATATATGATAGCACCATGCATGTAGCGTACGTGGTGAGTTTTTTTTATGACCTCATATAAAAAAGGTATACGTAGTAGACGAGTTAATGTCTGGGACCATGCATGGACATACCTCTCCCACCGATCGCCTTGTTTTGGAAGACAGAAACGTACGTTTCGTTATTGAAACTCGTCAACTCTTACTGATATATTCTACCCTGGAGTGTTTGCGGACTACTACTTCGTAGTCCGTGTTACGTAGAATGTTTGATACTATCTAGGAGTATTAGATATAGAGTAATTATAAAACTAATTACATCGCCGGAGCTAGAGTACTTTGCGAGACAAATCTATTAAGTCTAATTAATCCATTATTTAGCACATGTTTACTGTAGCACACATTGTCAAATCATAGGCTACTAGTTAGGTGCCCGTGCGTTGCAACGGCACGCAAAATGTTTGATAAAATATTGGTGCACAACGATTATATGAAAATGAACGAATATGCTTTGTGTGAACCCCAAAAAAGAATTGCAATGCAACAATGAACAAATGGCATACGATGATGTGGGGAACAATACCAATCCATGGATGAGAGGACTCTTGCACTATGCTAAAACAGATGGACACCAGAAGGAATGTTGCATAGAATCCTGACAATGAAACCATACAAATACACACTACTAACTACAATATAACAAGGCAAAGATATGCACTACCAACTATATGCGTCCATCACTTCCAGCCAGTGCCACACTCAAACCACCTGTTTTGCTGCGAGTGTCACCATTGAGTAAGCGACTATTCGAACCCATATTTTCAGTTTTTTAATTGTATTATCCTTCCAAGCTGAGATGGAAAGCTTATACTATAGCATAGTCATTCTTCCTTTCATCAGAAGTCAAGTTGACATAGATTGAAGGCAAATGAAACCAAAGAGAAAAGTAATGGAAATATGTAAAATTCAGTGGATGAGTTCTATATGATTTTTACTACATTAAGATAAAAATGTTGTGACATGCTCTTGCAGTTTGTACTCACGCACAAATGAATATGCGCTCCTAAGTCCCATGTTTATCCTGCCTATATCAGATGAAAACTGAAAACAAATACAACCTTGCACCCATGCACCAATAACTATGCACTCCTAAGATCCATGTTTTTATCTTGCCTAGATGAGATGAAAACTGAAAACAAATACAACCATATATTTATCTAAAACTAAGTTGACAAAAAAATTCAGCCTTGCACGGGCATTTGCTATTGTAGGTCTGCAAAGGAAGGATCAAGCACCAACCTCAGCCCAAATTAGGGGCATTTACTTGGGCGAGGCACCCTCAAACCCAACGATATCATCTTTTGATGTCACCATTCCCATGAATGTCTTCATGAACTACACCATTGCTAAAACCCATTCGTGGAGGAATCACATGCTAATCAATACAAATACAGATTAATGGATTTTAATTCTTTATGTTGAACATACTTACTACTTCGACTACATATTTCACCTGTGAGATTCAAAAACCAGCCACACTCAACCATGAAAACTTGACTCGTCATAAGGAACTCCTCCCAGGTAAATAACCAATGATGTTTACTTGGCCACCTCATGTAACCTTTTGTTATTCAATTTATATTTCTTCTGTAATTTCCATCCTATACAATATAGAATGTGAACCATAAAATAATATATTGGTAATTATATTTATTGCATGTATGTAGGTAATAAAGCAAGCACAAACCCGGTATCTGTTTCACTGTTTTGGAAAAATAAACTGACATCATGCGATGCCAGTGATAGTTAGTTAATATTGCTGATAGAAAAAACCTTTATAGGCGCAAACCTAGTATGTATTTCATGTCATTGCTATTAAATGAAACGTCCAGAATCTGAAATTTCAAATATTTTAACCAACCAAATTGAATTAACTTCCTTACCATGTACTTAGCATCAACAAAAGGGTCATCCACAGCCACAACTTCAATATCGTCCCTGCTTGATGCAATTCACATGACCAACCTACAAATCCACCCAAAACCTACAGCAACAAGAAAAGGGAGCAAGAGCAATCAAAAATAAAATCTGATATAGTTCTCCTAGTTCATACTTGCATCGAACTGTGAACTCAGAAAGCCAAGAATGGTCTATTTTTAGAGTCCCAAGAGTGATATATTTGCTAAATGTACTTAGCTAGTGCAACAAATACTAAACCGAGAACTAAAAACTACCTTTGTAAAACCTTAAAACAAAACATCGCAAGTGGTGTGTGGTTGCAATGTGCACTAAATATTAGTGAGAAAGGCTAGTCAAGCCGAAGACAGAAAACACTGACCAGCAAGGCCAAAGGTGATCAATGGTTGACCTGCCACATTCAGATTACAATACGATAGTTTTCATTCACGTCAATTTAGCCCCTACGGTTGTACATAAATAACTCATCGTTGATTCGATATTTGTCTTCTCGCCACTTGATTATTTTGCATAGAAACAAAGGGAGAACAAAACTATAACTCCACCGTAGACTGCAAAATTCACACAAGATGATTGGTCGGTGGGTGCAACAGCTGCTTATGTGGCACGACAGGGGCGCCTGCATAGCTATCTCCCTCGTCAGCTCGATGCACCTCACACTTCAATTCACAAGAAGTTAGATAGGTTGGACCAATGTCTAAAACTACGCTTCAATTCACAGAACCTACAATATATCAGCAAGGCACGTTAGTGGAGGGCACCTGCAATGTGCTAGGAATCACACATCACTACATAAAGGGTGAGAACACTGCAATTAATCAAAACAATGTACATCAAGGGTGAGAACACTGCAATGCTACATTTCAATTCAAAGTTAGCATAACATAGCTACATGCATTGGTAAGTGCTGGTGAGAAGAAGTGAAATTGGCATAAAACTGTCTTAACAAATAGTTCAGTGCCTGACAGGAGCTAGATTAATCAATATGTTTCTTCCCATCATTTTGTTATTGTATGCATAACTGGAAAATGAATTTGTTCTTTATCCATCAGCAGTTAATGATGTTCTCCGTGATTCCGTGCCTGTCAATAGAGTTGTTGAAGGATATCAGATTTAGATTGGATTCTCTCTTTGTTGTTCTTCTGTCTTCACTTAGTTCAGACACATGCCATGCATAATGAAATGACAAAAACTGAGAAGTATATATTTCTAAGATGGCAAAATCCAAATTATAGGTGTTTTGAATTTCAAGGTGTTCAAGGTACATGTGCCTGAACTATAATTTTTTGTAAATTTATAACTTGTTGAATGAACATCTTATTTGTATATCATGTGTTACAGGGTTACTATCCAAGGAAAACGAAATCCTCTTTCTCCCCAAGTCTTCTCACTTATTTCCCTTCTGCTATTCTTCAAAGCGTCCCAAATTCTCTTTTTTTTTGTATTTGCTCGCACTAAATCCCAGAACTCATCTAATCGGAGATGGGATGCAAGGGTTTATAAATATATATACTTTCTTCCACTGAAACATTCATTTTCTGCTCCCCTCAAGTAGTTGAACCCTTTTTGAATAATGTTGTAAAACAATCCTGTCTGACAGAGACAAGATCTTTACCAATTCTTTGTAGACTCTATTGTTCAACCTCATTGGCACTAAACTGCAACTCAGTGCTGCTTATGGTTCCCAAACCAATAGCCTAATAACCAGACTGAGAGTATCAATCATTTATTCCTTGTGCCTACATAGTTTTTGCACACAACACTTTATTTCACATGGCCCCTGGGTGTTCACTTTCAGTGTATTATTTGGTTTTGAACTGCCACAAGGGTATGTTCCTGTTTTGTCTGAAGGCACACATAAGTGACTTCTGAAATGCTACAGGAGCGAAAACAATTTCCAGATTTGTTGTTAAGAGCACAAAACAAGATGAAACTATGTGCTATTTTGGACATGTCTGAGATTTTCACTTCCTAGATGGAGAAAAGGTTTAGTTCAAGCTTCAGTCTCATACTCGAACTTTGGTTGCCCACCGTCCATTCCCCAATTTGGCACTATTGTATGTGGCCCTTTTCACCATCTTCAAATGCATTGGATCTTCTACTAACAAATGTGGCCTCAACCTTGTCGCACTAACATACATGGAACACCAACCTGTTATGATTAGCTGGCACCTAGTCTCCATTTCTTGCACATGGACAGAGAATAAAAATGAGGAGCTTTTGGACATCTACCATACCACCACTATTACTGGAATCTCACACAAGGAAAAAAATGTGCTGGTGAGAAGTGAAATTGGCATAAAATTGTCTTAACAAATAATTCAGTGCCTGAGAGGAGCTAGATAAATCCATATCAATAATGGACCAAACTGCTTGTTAGACTATCAGTCACGACAGAAGTGAAATTGGCATAAAGCTAGACGGCAACCTCTATTCAATAATCAGTGCCTTGCTACTCCCAGATCCTATCGCTCGGTCCAGCTTCCCCTAGACCTTGCAGCAGCTATGCGGAGCTCCTGGGGAGCGAGCAGATGCTGTCGTCCAGCGGACCTTGCAACAGCTACACCGACACGAACGAACCCCTCAGATCCGGGAATGCGGGTTCCTCGCCGAATCGCGAGATGAGGAGCACGGAGCAGGAGAGGGCACCGTACCTTGACCTTGCAGAATTCCGCGGCGAGGGAGTAGGAGAAGGCGACGACGCTGAGGAGCACGACGATGCCACAAACAGCGGAGAGGGAGTAGGGAATTCCGCGCGTGCCTTTCCTCCGTTTGTCTCTCGTAGGAAGGGAGTGGGATGGGGACTACGACGGGCATCTTGCGGGCGGGGAAGAGACGCCTATGACGGGGCGGGGCGAGGATGGGGGCATGGCAGCCCTGGATTTCCGGCGAGGTGGCGAGGGCTTGGAATTGCGCTTTCCATCGAGTTTGAGCGTAGCGAGCTTGAGGATGGTGGAGCCGCGGAGGCGGACACGGAGGATCCCTGAATGTCGCCTTCCATTCACGAAGAGCGAGGCGGAGGCGAGGATGCCGGGAGCGAGATTGGCGCGGGGGAGGGCGAGGGCGAGGGCGGAGCCACGGTGAAGCCGGTGGACGCCCTCGCTATCAACATATAGAGTAGTAGGGATTTATGCCTAATAGATTCGTCTCCTTAAATAGCCTCCGACTTTTAATTTTATAATTAATCTATATTTAATACTCCTATATAGTATCTAAACACCCGATGTAACTGTAACTACATTGTAATCCTTGAAAGCAAACGCTAGAAAGGGCACCGTGGTTCTTTGAGATACGACCCAGATCGGCTCAGTTTTAAATAATATATAAGATGACACATCTGTTCAACATTAAATCAGTACAAACGGGCCGAGCTCTATCTTTCAGATTACTCTGTAATGAGATTGTTGTAGACCGCAACTTGCTTAACTAATTGTGTTGTCTTTTGTGCACTACGCTAAAGAAAACCCTCATAATCATCTGGGCGACCTTCCGGCAGTGAAGCTTCAAGAGAATGACGACGTTACGGAGGAAGCCGTCTGGACCTCTGTGAAACGGGCTGTAAACCGTGTATATGTAATTTGCAGGCACATGATGGACACTGGCCTGCGGATTATGTGGGACTTCTCTTCCTTTTGCCAGCTAGGCTTGGTACCTGCTCCAACTTGTTTCGTTGCATGCCACTAAGTGACTACTTTGTATGTATGCATGCCTTATTTAACTGTCGTTGTTGATGTGCGTGCTATAAGTTTGATTCGATTTATATAAAATACGTGCAACATTTATATCCCAAATAAATTTATTAAAAAACTGATCTTTCCGGTAATATTAATTATGTACCACGAATATTACTATCTTTTAATATATATTTAGTAAAAATTGTTTTTAGGGAAACGAAAACGACAGATATTCAGGGATAGAGAGAGTACACAGGCATGCGACCTTGTTTCTTTCATTAATATGATTTTTTTTGGCTTCTAGCTTGCTACGTAGTACACTACTATAAAATCGATTTTCAAACACGGGAGCCTTTTTCTTTAAGGCGGGTCAATTTACGGAGCGGCCTCTACAGCAGCCTCCAAAATGAGCTACCTCTAGAAATGCATTTGTAGAGAGGCGGCGGTTGTTCCGGCCACATCTACAAATGCCTCTATTTTTAGATGCGGCTCTATTTCTAGCTGCACCTAGAAATTGATTTTTAGAGATGACTCTATTTCCGCCCGCCTCTAAAAATAGGAGCTACATAACAAAATTTGAATTTTTCAAATGACCTCGGATAAAGAAACGAACAAAACGAAAGTTATAGATCTCAAAATTTATGCAATTTTGAAGTTGACAACGTTTTGATTTGAAATCATCTATGCATGCAAAAATCACGTTTGAATTTCTCATATTTGAAATTCAAATTTTCAAATGAGAAATAACCAAAACAAAAGTTATAAATCTTGAAAAGTTATATAACTTTGTAGTTGACAACTTTTCATTTGAAATCATCTATGCAAAGAAAATCTTCGTTTGAATTTCTCACATTATAAATTTAAAATTTTCAAATGACCTCGAATGGAAAAACGACCAAAGCAAAAGTTTTAGATCTTGAAAAATTATGCAAGTCTGTAGTTGATAACTTTTTCATTTGAAATCATCTATACATGAAAAATCTCCGTTTGAATGTCTCACGTTTGAAATTCAAAAGTTTCAAATGACCTCGGACGGAGGAACAGCCAAAACCAAAGTTGTAGATCTCAAAAAGTTATAAAATTTTATAGTAGACATCATTTTCTTTGAATTCGTTTAGGATCTCAAATACTCATTTCAAAACCAGATAAAGATAAAATGAGGAGAACGAATATCCTAAATGGACACAAGTGTTGTATAGGTGGAGTGGCCAGGGAACGACATGCGGCTGCTTGGTGGAGTCTTTCGGGGTTAAAATTCTTTTTGCTATTTTTTCAATCTAAATTTGTGATTTCTGGACAACGATTTGTAGAGGCGGCTCAAAATGCAGTCGGCTTCACAAATCGATTTCTAGAGACGGTTCTTGTTCCCAGCCGTCTCTATAAATCCTATTTTTTGAGGCGGCTCGAAAACCACCTGAAACGGAAGAGCATAGGTGGCTGGTCCAACCGCCTCTAAAGAGCTTTTACATAGCAGTGGTAGTAAGAATTAAAGTTACTCATTATGTTTTGACTCCTTACCTATGTGCCCAGATTACAACATTATATGTGAGTGGAGTTCTGAACACTGTTTTATCATCGGAACATCAGAAGGAGATACTTCGGTACATCTACAATCATCAGGTAAGGCTATTTTATTGATAAACTTGAAAGTTGCGTGCTGGGAGAGAGCAAACTTCATTACTCTCCCTGAATATAATGTAGAATGAAGATGGAGGGTGGGGATTGCACATTGAGGGCCACAGCACCATGCTTAGCTCAGCCTTGAACTATGTTGCTTTGAGGTTGCTTGGGGAGAGCCCAAATGGCGGAGATGGAGCCATGGAGAAAAGCCGAAAGTGGATACTGGATCATGGAGGAGCCACATTTACGGCAGCATGGGGAAAAGTTTTGGCTCACAGTAGGGGACATCACTCCTTTGTTTATGGAATTATGCGATTTATGTGTCAACCTTATTCGAACTGGTTTTATTAGTAGAAGTTTCCTTAACTAAGATCTCTTGTTTAAAATATCTCAGGTACTTGGAGTATACGATTGGTCCGGAGTTAACCCGGTACCACCAGAATTTTGGCTACTTCCATATTACCTGCCGTTTCACCCAGGTTCTATTTTGTTTCTATAATTGCATTGTATTATTCATGTATGTTTGTATGTAGTGTTTGTTTGGGTTCATCTATCTATATAGTAGAATCATGTGGAGCACCACAACCAGAATTTTAGACTTCTCCTGTGAGGTGGGTTTCTCTTAGTGCTTTTCTATTCAAAATTTAGTATAAATTTTCCCGTTAAATGTCTCCTAGTGAGATTCCCATGTGTTATAACTCGTGGTACTGTTCTACTACTAATTAAAAATATTAGGAGAAACCCACCATTTTGGTAGGGACATGTCTTACGTACCGTACGAGAACTTTAACTCCTATATGTATATAGCATTGCTCAGATAAATAAGGAGAAAAGATAGAGAGATTTCGGTTGATGACAAAGAGGGAACTATTCTAACTGGCTAGTTACTAGGAGATGGATCAACCAAAGTGCATCTAGGGTTGCTAGTTATTTTATTTTCAAAAATAAAAGTATATATCTATTTGAAGTGATACTTCTTAACATAATGATATAAAGTTTTCCTGCGTGTATGAGAAAAAGATATAGATATCCATGTGACCATGTACGAAGAACTAGTAAATAGAGGAAAAGACTCGTGCCGCAACACCATTAATTGATCCAATAGATCCATCTCCAATCAATAATCGTACAAGTTTTAACTCCATCATAAAATTTTACTGTTTGAACTTGTACAAGTTTTATGAAATTTGTGCCTAGATTTCTATTTTTGTGATATTCTACCGTTACAATGTTGCTTTGTGAGTTTAACCCTTATATTATCTTCATTGTACCAGCCAATAAATCCATCTCCAATCAATAATCGTACCATCATAAAGTTCTAATTTATTTGACGATCTAAATTCATTTAGCACAGGACAATCATGTCATTTTACAAAAAGACACTAAAGTCGATAAAAGCTACGAATTCTTTCTAAGGGGTGTTTAGATCCGGGCTATAAAAACTTTGTGTGTCACGTCAGATGTTCCATGGGATATGGGAAGGATTTTTGGGATAGTAATAAAGAAACTAACTACATAGCTCACCTGTAAACCGCGAGAAGAATTTATTAAGTCTAATTAATCAGACATTAGCAAATGTTCATTGTAGCACAACATTGTCAAATCATGAACTAATTAGACTTAAAAGATGTGTCTCGCAAATTACACGAAATTTGTATAATTAGTTATTTTTCATCTATATTTAATACTCCATGCATATGTACAAACATCTAACATGATGAGTGTAAAAATTTTACGGTGAGAACTAAATAAGCCCTTACTAGGCCATTCTTTTCTAATGCAATAATGATTCACCACTATTGCAGGTCGAATGTCTTGCTATTGCCGAATGGTGTATTTGCCCATGTCTTACATTTATGGTAGGAGGTTCGTTGGCCCAATAACACCACTAGTAATGGAATTAAGGAAAGAGCTGTACACAGACGCCTATGATGAGATTGACTGGAACAAAGCTCGTACTGAATGTGCTAAGGTTGGTATGGGAAAATGATCAGAACCAAGTTAGTATTAGTGTACTATACTATTTTAAAGTAATTTACTATACTATTAAACAACAGTTGATGTAAACATCTAATCCCTCCGTCCCATTAAAAATGTTATTTTTTTTTACTTTTATTAGACATCTTGTTTAACCGTTCGTCTTATTCAAATTTTAGTATATAAACCAGATAGCAAATTTTCTGCATGATGCATATTTACTGGAATTGTATATAATTTTTCCACAAACTGTTAAAATCAGATAATTGGTATTCCCAGAATGGATGAAAAAGTGGTCCTAATAAAGAGCCATTATATCCAAAATGGAATTGGAAATATTAATTAAATACCAATCCAGGGAAATATCCTGTGGAAAGGACGATAGTTCTCTGAATAATATAATCCATAAAAAATAATTGACAAATTTAATAAAAATGAACTATCCTTAAATGTATACACTACCATAAAAACCTAATTTGATAATCCCTTCATCAATGTAAGGGCTTCTTGTATTTTAAGGATAAATAAGCCTAGCAAAAAAAGTGCATGTACCTCTTAATGAAATACCTAAACCACGATGGCACAGTTACGTCTTTCCTTTTCATACATGACATTATAATTAATTGCAAAACAATTGGGTGATCTAAGAGGTTATTTGGAAAACCTGAGAAAGCACATATAAGATGTCATATTTATCTTGCTTTATTACCAAGATGTGGTTTTTTGAACATAGATTCTCTAATGTTTACATGATTTCTTATATGCTCATACTTTAGGAAGATATGTATAATCCGCATTCATTGGTTCTGGGTATCTCATGGACCATTCTCCACAAGTTTGAACCGATTATGTTCCATTGGCCTTGGAGAAAACTGAGGAACAAAGCTCTGGCCTTTATCATGAGGCACATTCACTATGAAGACGAGAGCACTCACTACATCAACCTTGGTGCTGTATCCAAGGTAAACTGAGTAGAATGGTTATTGGAAGTATAGTTCCTGTTTTGAAATTTCATTATGCTAGATTTGTGCAGCAACTTATTGACCTTGTTAAAAAAGTTTACAGAAGTAAGACATAACAATCCATTTGTTTTGGAAAAAAAAATCAATTATCGGTCCATTGACTTTTTACCGGTCCATTAACTTTAAAACCAGGGTACTAGCTTCTAAAGGGAAGTGAGCGTCGGACCCAAAAGCACGAGGGCTGAATTGGGCCATTACAACTTAAACATATGGCTCTACTTAACTTTACACTAGAAAAAACAATAAACTAGCTAGAAATTGTGTACTTAGTTTTCCTAATGTTCTCTACGTACCCAAACCCACAGAGTTTTGCACCCTAGAGCAAAACTTATCAACTAGCCTAAGCTAATTTAGGAACAGTAAAGGCACATAAACAAGAACATGCAGAAACTTAAGGGCTTCTTTGGAACGCAGGAATTTCACAGGAACAATATAGAAATTTTATAGGAATTAGTTCAAAAACACAGGAAAAACGTAGGATTCAGGAAATAATTCTTCAATCCAAAGGAGCCCTAAAGGATGTGAGCAAAGACCACAAGTCTATGACGCAGTTAGGTCTTATATAGGCACTTCATTGTAGCAATCTATATATGATGCAGTCAGGTATTATATAGGTACTTCATTGAAACCAGTCCCTATAATCAAACTATCCAAAATGGTTATGTTGTGTTATATTCAAACTGCAAGAAAACTAAACTTTAGAGATGGGCCTCGTCGGCCGGTAGGAGCCGAGCCGGGTGGGAGGGTCCGCTGCGTGTTTCACGTGTGTGTGTGTGTGTTGATTCTATTCTTTACGTCATAGGCCAGTAGTTAGGTACTAACTTCTATTGAACGTATATGTCTTAATAATGACTGTATTTGTTTCCTAATCGTCATCAATCACTGAAATAGATAATGACTGAGTGAACTGTACACAGGCATTAAGTATGCTTGCTTGCTGGATTGAAGATCCTGACTCAGAAGCATTCAAATGCCATATTGCACGAGTACCTGATTACTTGTGGATTGCCAAAGATGGCATGAAGACGCAGGTAACTAATGATTTGTCATTTTAAAATTAAGTATAAACATTGATCTTATGCCCCATTCCTTGCTACTTCCCTCACATTCCATTCAAGCGGCTACTGTGTCAACAAACATATCATCACGTACACTTTAATGGTGTTTTTGGATAATGGTTTTTGCAAGATAAATTAGGATTTTCATCGAACCTAACTAGTACTGAATGTTTCTAATCTTTTATACTATTATTGTAGTTGAAATGCTATCAATTCCTCTCTACAACTTAACCAAGGAAAACTACTTGAATGTACTAATGTTTAGAAAAGGTAAAGCTACGGAGAAAAGATAACATGGAAGGACTCTACTTAAAGACAGATGCCCATCTATCAGTATGAAATTTCTTCTACCCAGCCACATGTAGTTTCCCAATAAGTCTCATGTAACACAAACTAGCTCCGCACTACAAAAAAAAAAAGCATTTTAGAAGACAGGCAATCTAATTAACAGTAACGGGCAGTTTTAGAAGCCATTCCGGTAAATGGTCCGGTGGGTCTCAGTCAAACGCCCATCTTTGTTAATCATTAGGAGCGGGCGCCCGCTCTATTAATCAAATGATAGAGGTGGACTTTCTAAGATGTCTGCCTCTGAAAATGACTATAAAAAAGACGGATAATCTAAGAACCCACCTCTAGAAATAGATTAAGAGGCCGTACAGTTACGAGTCTCGCCTCTAGAAATTATTATCTAAAACAATCATAAATTTTTCATATAAAATTAGATGAAGACAAACTTTATATTAAAATTATAGATCTCGATACGATCTACAACTTTGTAGTTGGCAAGTTTTCATTTGAAATTATGTATAGCCCCAAATATTTGTTTTCAGTTCTTAGATTTTTGGAATTTCAAATTCAAAATTTTTGTAAAGACCTTGAGTATTGACATGGTCTACGCCAAAGTTAAATGTAGTAGATATGTTTTTTTATTTGAAGTTGATTAGAGTCCTAAATATATGTTTTAAGTTCTCTTGAAATACAAAATCTAGAATTTCTAAACGACCATGAATGTTCAACAGGATCTACAGTAGGTTTGTAGTTGATAAGTTCTTGATTTGAAGTTGTTTAGAGTCTCACATGTTCATTTTAAGTTCTCATATTTTAATATTCAAATTTTTGAAATTTTCAAACACACTCTCAGATGGCGATGCCCTATTCCAAAGTTATAGTGCTTAACAAGATCTAAAACTTAGTAGAAGAAACTGTTTTCATTTAAGATGATATATAAAAGAGATGTGTTATGACTTCTTAGGCCTTCATGGGGTTTCAACATTCTCATTAATTGTTCACTGCAGATATACGATGGCAGCCAGGTGTGGGACGACGCAGGTTTCATGATTGAGGCCCTTTTGGCTACCGGCCTCGTCAAAGAGCTTTGATCAACTCTACAACGAGCACATTCCTTTATTAAGAATTCGCAGGTATATATATCCATGGTACTAGACCTCAGTTTTTATCAGTAAAATCTCAATGTCATTTGGTATTACTTATAAACAAGGAGTTCTTTTACTATGAAGTTGCTTGAAAATTGCCCCGGAGATTTGAACTACTGGTATCGCCATATTTGCAAAGGTGGATGGACATTTACTACAGCTGATGATGGTTGGCAAGTTTCAGATTGCTCTGCAAATGGACTAAAGGTGAAAATTATTAATTTCTTCCTCGTAACCGGTAAAAAAGTTTTATCATCTAATTTGGCTTCTTTCACCACGTCTATCAAGTATATTTTGTGCTCATGCATTCAATTAAACAAAGTTTAGCTTTCACATGCACAATAATAGTATACAAAAGTTTAGCCTACACGCCTAGCTCCAACTCCACAAAGTATCTATATATCTTGACCATGACATCGGTGAGCAAGCTCGTGATCCTGCACCTCAGCAAGGAGGGCGACGAGGCAGGCCTCGAATGCAATCTTCCTACTACCGAGCCTCGGTGACGGCGTAGCAATATCCGTGTCATCATCCGACATTATATACTTCTTTAGGGACGACAGGGGTCGCTACGTAGTCTGCGGCGGCCGCCACACGTTGGCCAGGGACTTGTGCGACCTATAACATGAGTGCATAAGGAAAACAAAATAGCCTTGTCCCTATCCACTTGTTCTGTGATTTGATCTACTTCTACGTACCCTTTCCCATTGTCTTGTTGTCCTAACATATATACATGTTAAGAAGCAAGACATATCTGAAAATAATAACTTGAAACCAGAGTGCAGCTAGAGAACTGAGATCATATATATATATAATTGCCTATATATAGAAAGTAGTTCTAAGGGATGGATTTTCCTACTGACATCTTGAATCAAAAGTAGATAATTAGTTGTTTTCTTCAAAAGGTTAAATGGCCAAACTAGATTTAATAAAATTTTGAAAGACTTAAGAGATTAAAATGGTTTCAGTTATAGTGTTGGCTCAAGCTCACACCAGAAAACTGAAATATATTTAAATTCAAGGAAAATTTTTAATATTTTTTTTGTTACAGTGCCTATAGAAATGTAGCTGTATGTAGAATCTCTCGTTATTCATTTTTTTCATACCACAACATTAAACGATAGAAGCCAACAACTTATTATATGACCACATGCATATAGATAAATTTTCTAAAACTCTACACATAGAACATTTAAGTTTCATACAGTTTCTTTATGAGCAGCTCCTCTTTGATGAGCATTGTGTCTAAAATGTTTATGGTGATTAACATACACAGAATAATAATGGTGGATTTTCAGCATTTGAACTCACCAGATCTTCAGCATGGTTCGAGGTGAGAATTTGATTATATTTTTTTTTTGGATCCTCCATTCTTGGGTTATTATGTTTGTATGTGTTCCAATAATGTAGAAAATACTTTTGCCATGCTGCTTTGGTCCGTAAATAAGAGCATTGAAGATAGAAAGGGTAATGCACATGAACGTTGATATATATATATATATATATATATATATATATATATATATATATATATATATATATGTTGCAAGTTGTGTGCATTCTTATTATATAAACGGAAATACAAAGCAGTAGTAAACCATAACTATTACATGTTCTATAGAAAACATAGATTGTTAGATGTACAACACCTAGTGAACATCTCTATATCCTAGATTAAATGAGAAACAAATTAAGGCAATTGTAATGAAACACTGCAAATGGTTGATATATATATTGTCTAGATCGACCTAACCGAAACCCGTCAAAATCAGTTCGCACAAGTCCTAGTTGTGGCCAGACATAGTCAAACCAGTAGAACCACTCCCAGCCATGACAAAGCACAATCCACAGTAGTGCCTAAATTAGTTCCAACCAGTCGGCCGGAACCCAGTTTGAACAAGCCTATGCCTCCAAAATCTCCTTAGGTAGAACTGGCCCGCATACGCATAGAACCTCTATTAAACTTTTATTCTCGGTTCATGTAAAGGGTTAATATGGAGGTGTCACGTTTAGTGCGACAAGGATTATAAGCTGACCCTCATAAACTTATAAGGTGCAGTGGTACTATACCCACCAACTACAACTCCACGTGTGGGCCAAGTAACCCATTTTGAACCAGCCTCAGTAGAGTCCAAACCCATTCGGAACTAGATGCTATAACACATTGACTTTTTAGTTCTTATACTTCCACTTTGTCCTATACAATATAAACTCCAATGATATGCGATTGAGTTGACAGGTATGTCGAATGTGTCATCAGCAATTCAAGCTCTAGCCCTATTCAGAAAACTTAACCCTGGGCACCGCAAGGAAGAGGTGGAAAATTGTGTCAGCAAAGGGGCTGATTTCATTCAGAATATTCAAAGAACAGATGGTTCATGGTTAGTATTTGACATGCTTTCTACTTATTAACTGTAATTGTTCCGAACCTATATATACATGTTCTAACAGGTACGGCTCTTGGGGAGTTTGTTTTACCTATGCCGCATGGTTTGGGGTGACTGGACTAGTTTGTGCTGGTAGGACGTTTGAGAACTGTACTGCGATCAAAAAGGCATGTGATTTTCTCTTGTCAAAAGAGCTTCCTTCAGGTGGCTGGGGAGAGAGCTGGTTGTCAGCTCATAATGAGGTAAGTTTTACATCAATCTATCGGTTTGTGCATAGTAAAAAAAAAAAAAAAATGTACTCATAGAGAGTACCAAAATCCCTAAACTGCAAGATCTGACCAATCATCTTCTTGCTTGCATTCAATTAGGTTTACACAAATCTTAATGGTAACCGACCTCATGGTACGAACACTGCATGGGCCTTGCTGGCACTAATTGAGGCTGGACAGGTCTGCTTTTTTTGTTTAACATTTTGTTTCTTGGATTTTCACTATGATGTGGGCATTCGCAAAATAAACTATTTGATGTCTCTTATAGGCTGAAAGAGATCCAGTGCCTCTGCATCGAGCAGCAAAGGTTTTGCTCAACTTACAGTTAGAAGATGGTGATGAATTCCCACAGCAAGTAAGTAAAAGCAGATGCCACTGACGGGTTGATTCACTGTCATTAGAAGACACCAAGAGATGATATTACTAAACTATAAACTAAGATGGTAATAAGGTCAATGGATAAGCACTAATGCTTTCTTCTACCTTCCTATAAATGCTAGAGGAGAAAACTGATTAAATTTCAAACAATACTAATTTATTCTTATAGGGTGTTAATCGTTCATTAAAGACACATCACTAAGCCTTTGATTGTGGCGACATAATTCTTACAAAATTCCTAATAATCTTTCGCATATACTTTTATAACTAAATTCACAAAGTTGGAGGATTACTACTGCATGCTTCTCAAAATGGAAGCTACTCTAGACTACTAGCCCAAATGAATCTACCCAACCAAAATTTATAGCTCGTGAGGAAGTATTCTTGATTATAATGAGAACCGTAGTGCCAAGCTTGATATAACCATGATGTTCAATGTATTAAATCATATTGGATGTAGGCATACTCTCGCAATATATTATGGAGAATGTTTGCACACGTCAAAAATTAATCTAATTTCAGGAGAACTCAAGCAGAGCACATACCTATATTTACATCTTTGAAATTGCATAAAAACAATAGTTTAATAATAATACTATGAACTAGTAGTGATATATACCTAGCAGTTTCAAATCCATGGGTTGGCAACTAAACAAACTAACCTATACAAAAACAATGTTAAATCAAAGTTCCATGGAAATTAAATCCATAGATAGGCTTGTTAGGAATACCAAATACCACTAATATCTATATTCGTCAACCAAATGCCCCAGGAGATAAGTTTGTATAGGCAGGAGAATGCTATATAGTGGTTGTGGAATGATAATTGCAGTAAAAATAATGAATGGATGAGCATGATTTTTATTTCGTATATAAAATATGAACATCAGAGTGTGAAGCATCTCCATTATATTTGTTTTAGATAATGGAAAAATAGTTCCGGCCTTCTCCTCCTTAGAGGGTCCGAGCCAATCTCCATTATATTTGTATATCTTTAGATCCTTGATCACATCATAATTTTTATGAGTAAACAAATGAATCTTGTTGATTTTATGGCATTATGTTTGCCATCAGTAACATTACTAGAATAAAGAATGAATAACAGCAGATTCACATTACCCTTAATTCTAATATGTTTTGGCCTTAGTACGCGCAAATATAATTCTTGTAAATGTGATGTGAGATTATGCTTGTACAGATATTTTGTATTAGAAAAATGTCTAATAACACCATCATGTGTCCCTGTGTGATGACTTGACCCAGAATTCTAGCCAAGCCCACAATGTCCTATGAGCTCAAAAGTAGGGACTACCACTTCCGCATCCCCTCTACCCAATCGTGGACAACTCTAAGGCAAGCATCCCTTAATCCTTCACGATGCTCTACACCACGTCCCTCCGTGGGGTCCATGCCACCTTCAAGGTCTATAACGCCTTCTGCACGGTGCTACTCCATGGTTGTTCGTGCGAGGCCATCGACAGCGCAAAGGATGAGTGGAGCTGGGATACAATGAGCAACACTATTAGAGCATCTCCAACAGCTCCCCAATATCATCTCTCATCCCCATAAAACTATTAGATTGGGGGAGATGAGACAATTTCATTGCTCCAACATATCCCCAATAGGTCTCTCTTTTATTGGTGATCACCAAAAAAACCTCTCATCTCCCCTCAAAAAAAGGGGGAATTGCATCTCCTCCAATAATGATGGGACCACAACAACTACCATCTTTTTCTTTCCACATCCTCTATTATGAAAAGGCACTATTGATGATCACCAAAACCATTTTATTGAGGGTAAAATATTGGTGAGCTGCTAGAGATGCTCTGCGGGGTGTCATGTGGCTGGCCGAGAAGTCATTCTACGTTAAGGAGAGAGGGGGAGGGCTGAGGCAGGGACAATTAGAGTGCATTCATTCCCCCCTGACAAGTGGGCCAGGCTAGCGTGGCACGCCACTATGGCAAAATCACCGGGGGAGGGGGGGGGGTCATTTAGACAATATTGTGCAGTTCAGTGTGTAGAATACTAGGTTTAATAGGTTGAAACCTGAAGTAAGCACACTAGGATAAATGCCAATATGTTATATATACTTTTTCCTTTTGTGTTGTATGCATTATAGAATATGGTCAGATAAAAAAACTATTTTATATATACTAGGATGCATTATGGAATATGGTCAGATACAAAAAAAAAACTCTTTTATATATACTAGGATGTATTATAGAATGTGTGTTTCAAATCAACAATGATTAATCTATGGTATCCAAGTTTTTGTATAGATAACGTGTACATATGCAGGATTATCTATATAAAAACTCTTTTATAGTTACTTTATGCAAAGGATCCCATTTTGATTTATTATCATTTACAACATTATGCTGATAAAAATGTATACAACAGGAGATCATTGGAGTTTTCCTACAAACTGCCATGGCTAGTTACTCCACTTACAGGAATATCTTTCCTATCTGGGCTCTCACAGAGTATCGCCGTCAGGTGTTGCTTGCAGGCAAGAAATAGGAATATGATTTAAAAGTTTTGGGGTTTGTCCTGCTTGCAAAAATATGCATTTAACCCCAAGTGGATTGTAATATCTATATTTATTAGCTTTGAATTCGGTTGTAAGATCTGTAATAATAAATACCACATTTGATCATATATAGGTTTCATTCACTTTAATTTGCTTCGGCAGAAGCTAACAGAATATGATAATGTGAATGGATCCTGTCTTTGAAGAATAATAACAAGCTCTTGAATATCACACTCTTTGCCCTCAAATTACAAACAAAACCCATCACTCTAATTGAATCTTCATCATCTTCTTCCACCTCCCTTGGCTTCACATCACCAATTGGCATATTTTTCATTGCATTGTCCAATCTGGTACCTCTCACATCATCATCTAGATTTTCTTGTTTCATTGTGAGATATTTGTTTCATCAATCTCGACATCATACACTTCTTAAACTATGCTGTGGGTTTTGCTGTGCACTCTAAGCTTTGCTATTTATTGCATAACCAAGAAAGAATCATTCATCACACTTCCTTTCAAATTTGCTCAATCACCCAAATACCCGAAAGTGTGAAATGTTTGGTTTCCTTCGCTAAGAGCTCCATCCATTGTGTGCACCAGGAAAAATACACACGAGAATTTGTCTCTATTAGAATCAAGGGCTAATAAAATACCTAGATCAGATCCGATGGTCGATGGAAGAAGTTTGATGATAGGCTTCTCACCCACCTAACCCCCTCGTCCCTCCCCTCCCTCCGCCTCAAGCTCCCCACGCAAGCGCCATCGGCCACGGTTCGATTCCCTCTGGCTTTGTTTTTTTTTCCCGCAAAAAATCATACTACATCATCCTCTCCTCTCCCCTCCCCTCCCTCCCTGTCCCGCGCCTCTTCATGTCCCGCTGCTAGGTTCCCCACCGTCACACTGCCGAATCTTCTCACCGAGGGTGGCCACCGCTGGACCCAGGATAGCAGGATTTGAGCCGCCCCTCACCAAGCCACGTAGAGCCATGCTTGACGCCTCGCTCTAGGTCATACGACAGTCGACGGTGGCCCTCGCCAGGCCTTGCGGAGCCATGCTAGACGCCCCGCTCCAGGCCGCGAGGAGCCACGCTCGACGACCCGGCTGCTCGTTGCATGCCGCACGGAGCTGATCTCGCCACCGCGCTCCATGCCGCAAGGCGGCGCCCCACGCCAGGCTGCGCGGAGCCGCACTCGACACCCCGCACCGGGCCACACGGCGGCGCCCTCGCTGGATCTCTGCGCTCCTCGTCGCCACCTGCAGGTTGTTCCCTCTCCCTTCCCTGAGCACTTGATGACTCGTAATGCAATAGTTTGTTTTTTTTTCCTTTTTGTTTGTGTGCCATGGAAGGAAACTGAAGGCTTGGCATTTGTAAAAAATCAGCCAAATTGCAGTATGCGATCGTATAGAACAAAATGATTATTGGTGAGATCTTAGATACTAGGCAGTATATTTCTAATTTCATTCTTTTGTTTGTTGATTTGTCCATTATAGTAGAGATGGTTTATGGCTGGAACGTTCCTCTCCGATCGACTTGGAAGTTTTTCAAACAAGCCACCATTATCCTTTCAAAGTCACTGCAAGCGGGCCAAGCAAGTACTGTACAACTTAATCAGTGATTCAGTACATGTTGTGTACCTGTGTTTCCAGCCGTAGCTACTGGATCTGACTAACTGACAAGAGTATGGACGTTCTATTTCCCAGTACAGTGCTTCGATTTTACATTCGCCTGACATTTATATGGTTCGAATGTATTCACTTTATAGTCCAATCTCGGCCCACACAAATATCAATAATCAGCACAAGATAAGTGCTTTGAAAATATAACTTTGTTTCCATAAATTTGGGAAATTTCAAAGAAAACAATCTGTCACATCGTCTCCAGTACAATTTATTGCAAAACAGTCTATGGTGGTCTCTCACTGATGAGACCGACGAGACCGAGTTCTCGCCTGCACAATCCCAACTTCTAATCGTCTCAAACAGTGACCGATCCCTTTGCTTCTGTTGGATCCGAGGCCCGCCGATCAGGTCCGGCGAACAGCGGCGACACCTCCCTAGAACGCAGACACTCACAGAATTTAGAATGGAGACGATGATATTTGCCTGCGCAACCGCCGCAGTTTTTCGGGTGTTTAGTCACTTTATATATGTGCGAATACAAAGGCTTGAAGCCTGGTCTTTCCCCGCCGCACGTCGCGCTCCATGATCGCCCGATTTTCGGATCACGACCACAGGCATGCGCAGCACAGCGTCGCGGCTGGTTCACGCACACGGGCGACTGCAGCGCGTCAGGCACAGCACCGACCGCCTACAGTTCTTTGCCCCTAACACGCACACAACTGAAATGTAAAGACTCCAACACGATTACAGCAAAGTGAAAACTTATTCATCTAGCTAACATTTCACCCCCTTAATCTTGTTGGACTTGAATCACGCCCAGCCTTGACCTCAGCTCGACGAATCTGATCCTGCCCAACGACTTCGTTAATATGTCCGCCAGCTGATCCTCAGTGCCCACGTGATCTACATCAACCACGCCCTTCTCAATGCAGTCACGAATGTAGTGAAAACGAGTGTCAATATGTTTGCTCCTTTCATGGTAAACTGGATTTTTACTCAGCTCGATGGCTGACATGTTGTCCACCAATAGTCTGAATTTCTGAATGGGTTCATTGGTGATGTCTGCAATAAGAATACTTAGCCACACTCCTTGAGATGTTCCAAGAGCAGCAGCAACATATTCTGCTTCACACGAGGCGAGAGCCACAACTTTCTGTTTCTGTGATGCCCAAGTTATCAGATTCATGCCTAGAAAAAATAGAATACCAGAGGTGCTTTTCCTTTTGATAAGGTCACTGAGCAGTCACTGTCCGTATACCCAAGTAGTGACAGCTCACTACTACCTCCTTTTCTAAGCTTAACACCAAAATCAAGTGTGCCAGCAAGATACCTGATTATCCTCTTCACTGCTTGCCAATGTTCCTTGTCTGGTGCTTCCATGAATCTACAGACCAAACCCACTGCAAAACATAAGTCAGGTCTGGTATTCACTAGATACCTCAAGCTGCCAATTATGCTTCTGTACTTTGTTTCATCCCTCTCAGTCCCCTTTTCTGCAGTAGTAAGCTTGATTCTTTGTACCATAGGAGTGTCTGTTGGATTGCAATTTTTCATCTGCAGTGACTCGACAATCTTTGTTGCATAAGCCCTCTGACAGATAGTGATCTCATTCTCCCTCTGTCTGACCTCCATCCCTAAGTAGTAGGTGAGTAATCCTAAATCACTCATATTGAAAGTCTTCTGCATCTATCTCTTAAACTCTGCAATCCTGTCAACTAATGGCCCACATATGATTAGGTCATCAACATAGACTCCTATGACCAGTAGAGATTCACCTGTTCCCTTCCTGTAAACTGCATGCTCCACTTGGCATTTTGTAAATCCCAACATAACTAGTTCTGAATCCAGCTTTGCATTCCAAGCTCTGGGAGCTTGTTTCAGCCCATACAGGGCTTTGTTTAGCTTCAGAACTTTTGATGCCATCTTAGAGCTTTGGAAGCCAGGGGGTTGTGTAACATATACCTCTTCCTTGAGACTCCCATTAAGAAAATCAGACTTCACATCCATATGGTGTAACTCCCAATTCCCATGTGTTGCAAGAGCTATTAGAACTCTCACAGTTTCTAGTCTGGCTACTGGTGCAAACACTTCATCAAAATCCACCCCTTCTCTCTGAGCATACCCTTTTGCTACTAGCCTTGCTTTGTGCTTCACAACATTCCCCTCTGCATCTTTCTTCACTTTGAACACCCACTTGAGACCAATTGCCTTATGTCCCTTTGGTAGATCAGACCATTCCCAGGTATTGTTTCTCTCAATAGCCTGAAGTTCTGAATCCATAGCCTCTTTCCATTCTTGATTGGATAAAGCACTCTCCACATTCACAGGTTCTTCTGCTGCAAGCATGCACACACCACTGTACTCAAAATCAAGTACCTCTTCTGTGGACTCCATCAGATCAGTTAGAGTTCTGTATCTTAAAGGTACACTCCCTAAACTTCCTGTGTGCTGAGACTGTGAGCTGCCAACACCTGCTGGACCTGAGCTAGACCTTTGAGTCTGACTTTGTGATGTAGCAGGAGTTGCAGGAGATAGTGGAGATGGTGGTGGTAGATCTGCACCCCCTGAAGGCAATGGAGGTGATGGTGGCAGGTCTACACCCCCTGAATTTTCACTACATTCACCTGATATGGCTGGCTGTTGCATTTCAGGATTTTCTACAGTGTTCTGAAAATCGACTCTGAACATTTCTGTCGAAGTTTCAGTAGGTAGTCTGCTGTCATCACTGCTCCAATTCCAAACACCATCCTCTTCAAATATTACATCTCGACTAATATGCACTTGTTCTGAAACTGGATCAACTAGTCAGTAACCTTTTGTTCCTGGTTCATATCCCAACATTACCATCCTTGTGGATCTGTCTGTCAGTTTGCTGATCCTAGGTCCTACCTTCTTCACATGAGCAATACAGCCAAAAGTTCTTAGGTGATCAACTCGGGGTTTTGTGCCATGCCAAGCTTCGTAAGGTGTTTTACCTTGGACACTTTTTGTTGGAGATCTATTTAGCAGATACACTGCTGTTGTGACTGCTTCTCCCCAATACTTCTGTGGCATTCCTTTGCTTTTCAGCATACACCTAGCCATCTCCACCATCGACTGGTTTCGACGCTCAACCACACCATTTTGCTGAGGTGAATATGGGGTGGTTGTGTAGTGTTTGATGCCTTGATCATTACAAAAAACAGTGAAGGAAGCTGAGTTGAACTCACCCCCTCGATCAGTTCTCAAAGCCTTCAGTTTTCCCTCATGGTCTGTCTCAGCTCTTTTCTTGATATTCTTCAAGGACAGCAATGCCTCATCCTTAGATTTTATCAATTCTATCCACATGTATCGACTGAAATCATCCACCACAAGTAGGAAATAGGATTTTCCACCCACTGTTTGTGGTCTCACTTGTCCACACAGATCAGCATGAAACAGTTCCAAACCCTTTTTGGCTCTATAAGATGAGACCTTTGGGAATGGTGACCTGTGCTGCTTTCCCAGGGTACATCCATCACATACTTGTTCCACACGATCTACAGTAGGCAAACCTTCAACCATCTTTTTCTTCCCTAGATCTCGACGTGCTCTGAAATTTAAATGCCCAAATCTTGCATGCCACTTCCAGGCCAAATCATCCATTTTTGTCAGAAGGCAAACAGGATCAGTTATGCCCAACTTGACTGTGTACAATCTATTGCCAGCCCTGGGAGCATATACTAGTAGATTGTATTCAGGGTCAAACACCTTCAGACGACCATTGAACAGTCTAATGTCACAGCCCACCTCCTCTAGCTGACCAAGACTGATAATGTTGCTTTTTAGCTTTAGGATGTAATAGACATTTGTCAGTATCGTGTGTTGGTCCTGCCTTCCCTGAACAACCATAGAACCTAACCCACAGATTTTGACAGTGGAGCCATCTTCAAATCTCACAGTCCCTCTGACAGTATCATCAAGATATGATAGAGCAGATCAAGTACCTGTCATGTGGTTACTAGCTCCAGTATCCAGTACCCACTCATCATCAGCACAAATCACAGGCACCACCTTGTTCTCTGTCAGATGAACAAACTGTGGTGACACATTTCTTATCTGTTCAACTTCAGCTAGCAGGAGTGCTGCATTTTCAGTCCCAACAGCAACATTTGCCTCGAGTTGCTTCTGCTCCTTCTTATCCCTTTTTGGACGTTTACAGTCCTGAGCCCAGTGTCCATATATGCCACAGTTTTGACACCTGCCCTTTCTTCTTGGTGTCCCTTGAGAGGTGAGTTTTCCTTTACTGAAACTGCCTGAACCCCCACTGTCTAAACGATGTTGGTTCTTGGCCTTCCACTGACTGCTGCCTGCATTTCCTTCTTCTTTCTGTGAGCCAGTTTGGAAACGATGCTTGTGTTTCTCAAACCACTCATCTTCAGCAAGTAACAAACGACCAGTCTTATCAGTGACTTGCTCCATTTTGTCTTCCAACCGATCTTCTGCAGCACGAAGGCGCCCCACTAAATTTTCAACTGTGAGAGTCTTCATGTCACAAAACATCTCAATAGAAACTGCAACTTGGTTGAAGCGAGGTGGGACCACACGCAGAAACTTCTTCACCACTCTAGTGTCTTCCACTGTTTCACCCAGTGACTTGATGTTTACCACTAGATTGGTGATTCTCATGCCAAAGTCTTCAACAGTTTCACCTTCTTTGAATTCTATGTTCTCAAACTCCTTCAGCAACTTCTGCACATTCACCTCCTTCACTCGATCAGCACCAATTCTCATGGTCATGACTGCCTCCCAGGCTTCCTTAGCAGTTTTCTTAGCACCAAGGGTACCCCACATCTCATTAGGTACTGATCTCAACAGCGCACCCATGGCCTGCCGATCTTGAGCACGTTTTGGATTTGTGCCCGGATCTATCACCTCCCAAATCTCCATTGCCTCATAGTTAATTTGCATCAACATCGCCCACTCCGCATAATTGGATCGAGTAAGCATTGGCCATACCAGAGTGCTTTCCTTGATCCCAGAAGATGCCAAACTTGAACTTGCCCGCATGTCCACCATCTCTTCCGGCGTCAGTGATGATTGTCGGGGAATCACGCGCTTCTTCTTCGATGGTTCTCGCGGTGGATTGATCGACCCACCGTAGAACATCAACCGGCTCTGATACCAGTTGTTGGATCTGAGGCCCGGCGAACAGCGGCGTCGAGGTCGTGGACGATTTCTGGGCGCGGTCACCACGGCGAGGTAAGACACCTCCCTGGAACGCAGACACTCATAGAATTTGGAATGGAGACGATGATATTTGCCTGTGCAACCGCCGCAGTTTTTCGGGTGTTTAGTCACTTTATATATGTGCGAATACAAAGGCTTGAAGCCTGGTCTTCCCCCGCCGCACGTCGCGCTCCATGATCACCCTGATTTTCAGATCACGACCACAGGCATGCGCAGCACAGCGTCGCGGCGGGTTCACGCACACGGGCGACTACAGCGCGTCAAGCACAGCACCGACCGCCTACAGTTCTTTGCCCCTAACACGCACACAACTGAAACATAAAGACTCCGACACGATTAAAGCAAAGTGAAAACTTATTCATCTAGCTAACAGCTTCTAGACCCCGATCTTCTTCATCCATTCCTCCTCCACAATCTCGTGCTCTACCTCCTCCAACCAGCCGCTGATCTTGTTCAACTGTGAGACAAGCGTCGGTGTGTTGATACTGTGCTTCCACTTGCCATCCACATGCAGTGCGTCCTCCACAAAAGCCAGGAACCATCTTTGCATCTCGCCGCACAAGTCCTTGGCAACCTGAGCCGCCGTCTCCTTCGTCGTGTTCTTTGTCTTCGGTGCGTTTGGCAAACCTCAGCTTGTGGACGACAGGACGATCACCACCACTGACCCAATACTCAGTAGCTGATAGCTCTGCAGATGCCACAGACTCGGCGATGTCCTTCCACTGCATCATATCTCCGTAGACACTGAGGAAAAGATCGACCGTTGGCAGTGGACCGTAGACATTTTCCGAAGCGCAGATTTCAGTGAATTTGCTGTACATGTAGGCAGCAGAAATGAACAAGATATTGATTATAGCACTACTAAATTCTGCTACACAAATACAATACACTGGGCATTTGAAATGGAATTGTTCATTGCGTTGGGGGGGGGGGGGGGGGGGGGGGGGCTGAATCACCGATGCATGCCTCTTGCAGGGGGGGGGGGGGGGGCTAGCTGCAACGGTTGCTCCTGTGTCTCTTGCTTGAGTAGCTACCTTTTAAATTTGGTAATTGTTGGTATTTTTAAACGCACACAGATAAATCTACAAGCGCACAGGGGCTGAATCACCAATGCATGCCTCTTGCAGGTGGCTAGGTTCAGCGGTTGCTCCTGTGTCTCTTGCTTGAGTAGCTACCTTTTAAATTTGGTAATTGTTAGTATACTAGGTGGATGCCCGTGCGTTGCAACGGGAAGATAAAATATCACTATAACTCATGTACAAATGTGTTATAATATTATAGGAAAAGGTTACAAATGTGTTATAATGTTTAGGAAAGAAAACAAACCCACAGCCTGTGTACTCACTGGGACCTAAAAACATTAGGTGGACTAATCTCTCCACAGGACGAAAAGGTAATGGAGTTGCAATTGCAAGCACACAAAAAGTGGCCTGCACAAGAAAGCTTATATCATGGCAGATGTTCTTCGGACTTCTGTTTATCAGATACTTTCAGCATTCATTGATGACCTGCAAGCTAATGCAAAACCATCCAGCTTAGAGAAGAACTGGATCAGTGAAGGGAGAAAGCCTGTATATGGTTCACAAGCCGTGTTGGTTCAGAAGTTGATTCTGTTTATTGAGTACCGAGCTGTATGAACTTGGTTCCATGTCTCTCAGATCCTTTGCTTGCACATCAGATCATACTTGGATGGAAGTGTTTGGTTCTCGAACTTGCGGAGCTTGTGCTTGTTCATCTTACACTTGTGGGGAGCAACCAACAAAAAAAACTGTCGCTCTGTTCGTTTCGCTTGTTTATGCATAGTACATGTACAAGCTATTGGCTGTAGCACAAGCAATTAGATTTTCAGATGGGTGCCAGGCCAAATGGAGCAACTTTGTGCTCAGATCATAGGAATTTCCATTGGCATCTATTCCAGTGCTCTCTCCACCTGCATAAGGTTTGACAGTATTAGTAGCCGCAGTGAAGATTCTTTTACAGACTAACATGCCAAAGCATCAAGCTAACCTCGTCTAACGGCCCTTGTCAGAGTACTTAGGGATCTGGTAGCTCTAGAGGTAGTCTGGACCTACCGCCTGTTCACAAGAAAAAGTAAATAATACAGATACGATTAGTTCCATACTACTACATTTGAGCGACAAGTGCTCATGTATGCTACTCAAAACAGTTTGGTGTATGGAAATCAATTTACATGAAGAAACAATAACATGCTCAATGTGCTGAGGACAATCAGCAGTTGAATCGAACATAAGCTAAATATCAACCAGTCAAGATTATGATTTCATCGGAAACAGACACGTAGTAAAAACCGATAAGCATCTTGTTTTTCTACAAGCCATTACAGCACTTGTCAGATGAACAAGTTCATCGAATAGTAATACAAAACTGTCCTCCTTTTCATACGCATGGTAAAAACCAATAATTGAAACAAAAAAGTCCGTAAGCGACAAAGTACACATCCTGGTAGTCATCATCATTAGCATAAAAATACTCCACCTCAACGAACAAGACGAACTTAATCACCTCAGCACAACAAATTGGACGGATCAACTCGTACACACAGGCTTGATTACTACTAATAGCCCTGTTGTTTCCTGCTTTCGGAACGACAACCGCCGGCTCTCAAATCCACTATCATCTAATTTAAATAAATTAAACACCGACAGCTGCTAATACACATGGAAAACAAAAAAAGTGTTCATCATTTCAACTGCTCCAAAACCTACGCTTTTTGCAGTACGATTCGTCTATATTACAAAACGTGAAGAACGACGAAGGGTACAACTGTAACGGATTTCTAACAGATACGTAATGAAGCTTCATTGAGCTGCTTTCCTGAAAATGCTTTCCTGAAAGACATATTCAGGCTACTCCAGCACAAGTATCAGCAATGCTGTCACTTTGTGTAATAAAAAGAGTGAGAAAAAATCGTTTGAATGGTCTTTCATTGGTTCTTCCTTTAGCCAACCGTGTTCAGCAGCAGTTGGGATCACATATCTGAGACAGACCAAAGATAGGCTTCTTGCTCCGGAAAGATACCAAGTAGTTAGACCAAATTACAGTCTCAACAACCATCATCCTTCTAAATTCCACACGCAAGCAAAATTTTGCCATGGAAAATGACCCGCGAGCTATTGAATTGAATTGAATCAGTCACGGAACCCAACTGAAATGAGTGGCCTAGGAAACCTCAGCCGAAAGCTCCACAGTACCTTATCTAGCTTCTCGAAAGAGTCGGCCTTGAGTGGGATCCACCCTTGGATGGCCTCCCCTGCGACGGCGCTGAGCCACAGCGGCCACCCGGCAGCCACCTGCTCGCCCTCGAGGCTCTTCCGCAGGCTCCGCAGCCGGAAGCTCCAGGACGCGGCCGCCACGGCGACGACGGCCTTCCCTGCCTCCTCGGCTTCGTCCTTGACCTTCTCTAGCCTCCTCGCCGCGGACGACGAGCTGCATAGGGAAGGCACGACACCGGCAACGGGGCAACAGACCCCTGGGCGCGCGGCTGGCTCTGGTCCCTGAGCCCGCCGGACGAGTCGGCCGCCGGCGTCACCGAGACGGCGTTCTTGGACGCGACGCAACCCATGGCGGTGGCGCACTATGAACACCACCGAGCGCCACCGACCATATGCCGAGCTCACGCACGGACACGGACCAATAGTCGGCTCCTTCTCCGCTCCCAAGCCTGACCACATCCGCCCTCACACCAGCATTGTGCTGCGAGCCGGTGGCCGTCCGCTGGAGGTAGGGGATCCTCGGCGGTGGTTGTTTGCCGGGCGGCTGCATCGTCGGCTGGGGTAGTTAGCCGTGCGCGCGCAGGGAGCGGCATGACGGTGTGCGAGCGGCAACCGCGCGCGTAGGGAGCGGCAATCGCGGCGGGGAATCGCGGCGGGAGGCCGGACGTGCGCGACCCGCGGGAGGTTGGCGGGGAATCGCGGCTCGGTGGGGGCGGGGCGGGCGCGGTCCGCAGGAGGTAGCGATAGGGAGGTAGGGGATCCGCGGCGGCGGTTGTATGCCGGACGGCTAGATCCTCGGAGGGGTAGTTAGCCATGCACGCGCAGGATCCGCGGGAGGCAGGGCGAGCGGGGGCAGTCTACACATGACTCTTAATATTTGTAGAGATTTAAACACACACAGATAAATCAACAAGCGCACAGAAACCGTTGTAGCCTTCATCCGGGAGTATTCTAGAGTATCGTATCTATACATAGGGAAACAATGGTTAAATAAGTTGATGGTTTACCATCATGTATCTACTAACTAGTATACCATCAAGACTAAAGTAGGGGTAAGTGATATATGATAAGAGTTATGAATAATATCACACACAGGGGATAATTTCATGATAAAGCAGTCAAGCTCAATTGAGAGGACAACATGAGAGTTTAAGGTTCGTAAGTTCTTCTCTATTACTTTGATTCTATTCTAGTTATACTAGAGGATAACTAAGCATGAGTAGGTAAAGCAATCACACATAACACTTCGTAACATCAAAACACTAGCCACAGATAGGGATGAGAAAGGGGCCAAGAAGCTCTAACTACGGTCCTGCGAACACCAAGCCGAACGTGATGGAATACGTCGGCCGTCAGAGCTGTCACCACCTGGGGCTACCATAGCTATCCGTGGGGTTGGACGCCATCTCAGCTAAACACTGGCCTAGACACAATGTCTACATTAATGATGACTACTCTAATCACATGCATATAATAACTAAACCACTTCTTGGGGCTCGTCGACGCCGGCGGCGGCGACATCTCTGCCCTGCTCAGCTCCCATCCTCCTCCGCGGCAGGGGAGGCCAGGACGTCCTCGGTGTGCGTCGCGACATCCGTGGCGCGCTCCTCGCCCTTGTCCACCACATACTCCCTCTGTTCGAAAATAGATGTAATTCTCACTTTCCGAGAAGTCAAAGACTTTTAGCTTTCGATAAAAAAATATATAAAAATATTAGTATTTATAATACATAATTAGTATTATTAGGTAGATCATTGAATATACTTTTATAATAAATTTATTTAGAGGTGTAAATGTTGCATGTTTTTTCTACAAGGGAGTATGTGGTGTACAAGGGCGAGGAGCGTGCCACGGATGCCGCGACGCAGACCGAGGACGTCCTGGCAGCCCCTACCATGGAGGAGGATGGGAGCTGAGCAGGGCGGAGACGTCGCTGCCGCCGCCGTCGACGAGCCCTGAGACGCTGGAGGCCACTAGTACAAAAAAGCTCTATGCCTGCGGTGGGCAGTAATTTGTACATGTGGTTTCAGTTATCACGCGCCAGTGGTAGTAAAGTGGCCGGCCCCACTTAAGGAAACGCCTACGAAAACACATTTGCACTGGCGGTTCACTTGACACAACCGCCAGTGGAAATCGCGCATTTTCTATAGGCGGTTGTGTTAAGTAAATCGCTAGTGTAAATGTGTTTCCACAGGCAGTTCACTTAACACAACCGCCTGTAGCCATGACACAATTTTCACTAGCAGCTGTGTTAAGTGAAACCGTCATTGTTGATCTAATTTACACTGGTGGTTGCTTAAGCCAACCACCAGTGATGGTTCTGGTATAAATTCCCTTCTTTCCCCCCGAGCAGAACTATTTCTCCCAGCCATCTTCCATTGGAGGCCATTTTTGGAGGTCCAAATTTCACAAAATACAAGGGGAGAGGTTTTGATCTCATTTTTTGGAAGGAGGTTGCTAAGTAAGGTTAGTTTATGTCTCTCTTGCCACCTTTTATCCATTCTTGCTCAATTTTAGCCACCTTTTGGATTTAGGGTTTTACCGTTGAAAGTTCCCTTTGGCCCGGGAACAGGATCTGGATGTCGCCTAGAGGGGGGGTGAATAGGCGAATAAAACTTATCACTTTAAAACTTAAATCTTACTCTACTCGAAGACAAGATCGCAGTGGAGTGAAGAACTCTTCGAGTAGGTTGCAGCGGAGTTGAGATTCCTGTCTTAAGAATATCCTGCACTTCAGAGAAAGCTAGTACCACAGGTAAGCAGTGAAGTGCAAATGAGAGAACTGAATAAGACAGAGAATCAGCACACAACACAGAGCAGAGCACGTGGTCACAGGAATTTATCCCGAGGTTCGGCCAAGCCTGAAATGCTTGCCTAGTCCTCGTTGGAGTTAGCCACACCAGGGCTTGGAGTCTATTTCAACTCCGTCCTCCGTTTGCTCAGATCTGTCAGTCAGACAGATAGAGCCTTCCACTATATCGAGTTGGTTACAACGAAACCGCGGCTGCTTACAAACTTCTTGGCAGCACCCCGGCAGAGTAACGATACGCTCAAGACCTTATTGTATCTCTTAGCAGCACTTCTCCTCTCTCTAAAGGCTTACAGCTGTGCCTTCTACACAAACTATAGAGTTACACACAAGAGGGAGAATGAGAATTGATCCGAGTGATGTCTACACTTGTTGGCTGCACTTCTGTATTGCTTGAGGCGTCTAGGGGTCCCTTTTATAGGCACAAGGGGCCTAGGAGCCGTTGGAAGCAAACCAGGAAGGCAAATCTTGCCTTCTGTCGGGTGGCGCACCGGACAGTCCGGTGCACACCGGACACTGTCCGGTGCCCGATTTCTTTCCTTTTATGGCGAAGCCGACCGTTGGCAGTCTTGGAGCCGTTGGCGCACCGGACATGTCCGGTGCACACCGGACAGTCCGGTGCCCCCATATGACCGTTGGCTCGACCACGCGTCACGCCCAGATTGTGCGGCCGACCGTTGGCCCAGCCGACCGTTGGCTCACCGGACAGTCCGGTGAATTTTAGCCGTACGTCGCCGACGAATTCCCGAGAGTGGCCTTTTCACCAGAGTCAGCCTGGCGCACCGGACACTGTCCGGTGCACCACCGGACAGTCCGGTGTGCCAGACTGAGCTGAGTCTTGGCTGTACACAGCCAAGCATTTTGCATCTCTTTTCTTTTCTTCTTTTCTCTGTTTCTAACACTTAGACAAATATGTTAGTACACAAAAACCAATGTACTAAGTCTAGAAACATACCTTCTCTTAATTATTACATCTATAGCATTTCACATGCTTGAGCTTTGATGTTGGACTCATAAATCATCAAGTTGACATTTCTTAGCTCCAACATCCTGCAAAGGTCACATAGAACATTTCCAAACATAGGAACAACCCAAACTAAAGATCAAGATGAACTTAGCTCTTTTGGGCTGCTTCTAGTTCTGGTTTTGACACTTGTTCTTCTAGTGACCTTGATCTCCTTCTTAGAGCTTGATCTTGAGCCTTATGACTTACACCACATAACTGTAGTTGTTACCTCATTGATTGTAAGTCACGTCCTTATATAGTGATCCTTGATGTGCCGTAGCTGTTCTCAACTCGATCACCCTTGACTTTGCAAGCTTTCTTCTTCACCCTTGGCCTTGGGTTCCTCAGTCTCCTTGACCTTCTCCCGTGCACTTGGTACCTCGAAGCTCTTCTTGCCTCCGTCCTTTGCTTGATCAGTTGTCTCCGAGCTACGCACCCGAGTATCACTTTTGCAATGTCCATCTAACTTGTGATGCCCATTATCTAGTCCTTGGGCCATCACACTTGTTCACTTGTGTTGAACCCTGTCAGCTTTACACTAAGCACCTGTTCAACACTCAACACACTTGTTAGTCCTTTAATTGAGTTGTCATCCAAACACCAAAACTCACAAGAGAGCTTTCAATCTCCCCCTTTTTGGTGATTGATGGCAACACAATTAAAGCTTACATAAGAATAAGATTTGAAGCACAAATTTTGAATACTAAGTTTATAGAATTGCTCCCCCTAAATATGTGCTTACTTCAGAATCATAATTTTGGCCTTATATGCCAATTTGCACATACTTAGGCAATTCGAAGCATTTCTACAAATGCACAGAATCAGAGTTAAACACCCATCATTGAGTGGCTATATCACAGGAATATCAACCTACCACTTTTCACCATTAAGATACCAATTTAGATACTAATTTAAAGCAATCTTAGCACCATTAACCACATGCATCATTGTCCACATGACTATCTATTTCAGAATGAACACAATAGATGCCAATTAATTCATAGCACTATTAACCACATGCATCATTGTCCACATGACTATCTATTTCAGAATGAACACAATAGATGCCAATCAATTCATAGCGACGGAAGCACTAGTCCATATGATGCAACACATATAATACTGCAGGAAGCATATGAATAACACACTAGCAAAGCTCAAACTAACACATCACCCCTTAGGATAAGCTTTCCTCTAATGTTGAGATAAGCTTTAATGCACAAATTCTCTGCATCTATTGTCCACATGACTATCTATTTCAGAATGAACACAATAGATGCCAATCAATTCATAGCGACGGAAGCACTAGTCCATATGATGCAACACATATAATACTGCAGGAAGCATATGAATAACACACTAGCAAAGCTCAAACTAACACATCACCCCTTAGGATAAGCTTTCCTCTAATGTTGAGATAAGCTTTAATGCACAAATTCTCCCCCTTTGACATCAACCACCAAAACCATATTCAAGCAAGAACATAGGATGATGTCAAGGGACAGCAGGGTGTTAAGGAGGAGATACACATGATCAATACTCCCCCTTACTTATTGAGCATATGCACTACTAACATTTAAGCAAGATACAAATATGCAAAAAGATTACTACTTCCTTTTGTACCTTTACCATGTTGTAGTGTGCTTCCCATCTTGAAAGTATTTAATCTCTTGAGAGCTTCTCCACACTTGTGCCAGATTCTTTATCCTTACCTTTTCTTGTTGCTAAGACACCAAACTTAGAACAAGTTATAGTATTGGGCACAAGAAGAAACTTCTATTCTAATGATTATCACATGATGTCAATTAAAGCAAACTACCATGGCTACTAATTGAAGGATACCAATTTCAAGATCATTTATTATCGTAGCTCCATGATATTTAAAGATAAGCATCTAATATCACCAAATATTGTAGAGCATGAGCAATCTTAAAAGTACGCATTTACTCACGACTTAAGATACCAATCGCTTGACTTACGGAGGTACCCAAGTCCTGATTGCTCCATTTCTTGCTCATCTTCTCTTTTCCACCTTGAGACTTCACAAGATCACTCAAGAAATAATTAGTCTCAAAAGACACAAGTTATGTGTGCTCCCCCAAAACTTGTGCATCAAGTATTTGAATAACTTGCACTTTGCACATTCTAGCTTCCTCAGAACTAGAGGGGATTACACCATATCTTGGTCAAGGCATACTCTTAATTTTATCACAAAGAGATATCAATTGAGTACCACATGAAAGATTGACTTAATACAGCAATGCATGCCAATTATTGTACCACATACATGGCAATCTAAACATGCTACATGCATGACAACATTGTACCACATGTACCAATTGGAGAACAACATAATCATGCATATAAAGCGTAATGTCTAAGCATGCCATAATTAAGAAGGTTTCTTAGATGCACCAAAAGAAACAACATTTTAAAGACATAAATCACCTAAACCAAGATATTACCGATTGAAAGAACAAGAACATAGCTATGATCACAATTAAAGGAACTTCAAGATATTCAGTACAATTTCACAGTTCCATTTTCCATACCTTTGCCTTTATGAGAGCACTTGTTATCACCAATTCAGAGCTCCTTTTGCTTACGCATCTCACAGCTCAAAAGGGCACGACATGGATTTGAAATTCACACAATACCAAACTAGGATAATCATGTGAACATGGACTAAACAAAATGTCATATTTGCACATAGCATGACTTACACAAAGTTACATGTTTATCCATATACACCAAGAGGGTTAATCGTTGTGGATATAACAAATGAAAGAGCTACCCATGAATGATTCAAAAGATATATCCTATAGTGCACTAGTCATGATTAGGCAAACATTATTATGATCCATTTAACACAGGCAATCATAAAGCATAACTACTCTAAGCACGACACTTAAATTTAAGAGCAATAATGATAATGCACTTAAGAAACACAGGTACCGTCCTTTGAAGAGACAGATGCACAATCGAGGTCCTTTGCTTGATTCACCAATAATGATCAAGGACTTATTCCACTTTTTACTTGAGATGAACATGGGATTAGTGTCTCATAATTATTCAACCTTGGGTCAATAAACACCAAAACAATTAACAGCTTAAGCATAGAGTTTTTAGATAACCGTCTTAAGCTCTCCCATGGTCTCCAGTCCATCTCATGGCACCTGCATGGTCTAGTTAGCACAATTTGGTACCCACCTCGGGATGGGTCCATAACGATCAACTAAAAGTGCCTTTGGCACCCAAATAGTCTTTGTGCTAGTTCTAGGTGATCTTGCTACATATCTAGCACAAGTATATGAATTGGGTCTCCTAAGCAAATGAGATTGAGACAACTTTACTTGTTTAGGAGCCTCACCTTTATTACATACCTTGGATAGATGACCTTGCTCACCACACTTGTAGCAGAAGCGTCGCTCAACCTGACATGACGCTTGCTGTTTGTCATTTTCCTTGGTGAGAGTCACCTTGGAGGATGCCCATTCTTGATTCTTCATGACCGGACATGAAGTGATCATGTGGTCCTTATTGTTGCATCCAAAACAACTCCTTGTCCCTTCATTCTTGTCTTTGTACGGACAAGACGCGATGAGGTGGCCTAACTTCTTGCACTTGAAGCACCTCCTTTTTCCTCTTCCCTTTTTGTGCTTTAATGACATGGAGAGATGATCAGTGCAAACAACATGACTAATTGAATTTTTACCTTTTTCCTTGTTCATGTTGATTTCTTCATTGATAGCTTTAGGAACATCCTTCTTATGGAGTTTGACGCTTGCTGCAGTTCTTCCTTTCTCAAGCTTCTTCACCACGCGCCCGTGGATATCTTGAGAGAGTTGAGCAATGCGTCTTCTCCTTAGTTGTCTTTGCTTCTTATTCCCACTCAATTTCTTTTGTGACCCTAAAACTTGTTGCTCAATCAATGATTGGCTTTCTTTCAAGCAACAGGGGTTAGCACATGGTGATATACAATTCAAATGTGCACACGTGCGAGAATGAGGTTCACATGAATTTAAGTTTGCAATTATAACCTTATGAGCAACATTAAGCATGATATGTCTATCCAAGAGATTATCATGAGAATAAGATAATGAATCATATTTTTCGGTGAGAGCTAATTTATCATGACTTAGCAATTCTACTTGCCTCTCAAGCATGGCATTTTCATTCTAAGTTGAGCAACACAAGATAAAGCATCATCATTACTACTTTGCTCAATCAACATTGAATCATACCGTTGGACCAGGACATCATGCGAGCATTTTAGCTCCTCATGTTCTTTGGTCATCTTCTCCAGGCTGTTGTTTGTTTTGATGAGAGTCTCTTCTAGCCTGAGAATCGTCTCGCCTTGTTCCTTGTTCCTTCTCAATAACTTAACCAAGATTGCTTTGTCCTCTTTGTTGAGATGGATATAGAACTGGCGAATCTCCTCTTCTTCCACATCGTTGGTCTCATTTTCCCTGTCATTATTATCAGTGGAAGCAAAACAGGAAAATGTACCTTGTGATGATGTGGATTCCTCATCCTCATATTCTTCCTCATCATCGCTTTCGTCTCCACCATCATTGTCAGCAATAAGACATTTATTACGAGTGGAAGACAAACCTGTTGATAAGGTGGATTCATCGTTTGGTGTCCAACGCTTTTCATCTCCCTTTGATGAGTTAGTATCACAGGCAATATAGGGAGTAGAAGCAACACAATTTGCCACAAAATATTTTACTTTAATTCTATTCCATAAATCATGAGCATCAGCAAATAAATCAGTATCACTACTCATGATGGAAAAATAAGCACCTCTTGAAAGAGAGTCAACTAAGATGTTGCAAGCATGGTGATTGAGAGATAAACATCTTAGTTCTTCATTAGAAGGATTTTTACTAAAATCAGAGGGAAAAATACTTCTACTAAAGATCTGTCTCAAATCAGGATCAACATTCATGAAAGCATTATAAATAGAGACAGACCAGGATTTATAATTAGAACCATCGCCTAGAAGAAGTTCAACGATTACCTCTTGTGACGACATCGTCATCTCCGGACGGCTAAGCCCACACTAGAGAGGCCTGGCTCTGATACCAATTGAAAGTTCCCTTTGGCCCGGGAACAGGATCTGGATGTCGCCTAGAGGGGGGGGGTGAATAGGCGAATAAAACTTATCACTTTAAAACTTAAATCTTACTCTACTCGAAGACAAGATCGCAGTGGAGTGAAGAACTCTTCGAGTAGGTTGCAGCGGAGTTGAGATTCCTGTCTTAAGAATATCCTGCACTTCAGAGAAAGCTAGTACCACAGGTAAGCAGTGAAGTGCAAATGAGAGAACTGAATAAGACAGAGAATCAGCACACAACACAGAGCAGAGCACGTGGTCACAGGAATTTATCCCGAGGTTCGGCCAAGCCTGAAATGCTTGCCTAGTCCTCGTTGGAGTTAGCCACACCAGAGCTTGGAGTCTATTTCAACTCCGTCCTCCGTTTGCTCAGATCTGTCAGTCAGACAGATAGAGCCTTCCACTATATCGAGTTGGTTACAACGAAACCGCGGCTGCTTACAAACTTCTTGGCAGCACCCCGGCAGAGTAACGATACGCTCAAGACCTTATTGTATCTCTTAGTAGCACTTCTCCTCTCTCTAAAGGCTTACAGCTGTGCCTTCTACACAAACTATAGAGTTACACACAAGAGGGAGAATGAGAATTGATCCGAGTGATGTCTACACTTGTTGGCTGCACTTCTGTATTGCTTGAGGCGTCTAGGGGTCCCTTTTATAGGCACAAGGGGCCTAGGAGCCGTTGGAAGCAAACCAGGAAGGCAAATCTTGCCTTCTGTCGGGTGGCGCACCGGACAGTCCGGTGCACACCGGACACTGTCCGGTGCCCGATTTCTTTCCTTTTATGGCGAAGCCGACCGTTGGCAGTCTTGGAGCCGTTGGCGCACCGGACATGTCCGGTGCACACCGGACAGTCCGGTGCCCCCATATGACCGTTGGCTCGACCACGCGTCACGCCCAGATTGTGCGGCCGACCGTTGGCCCAGCCGACCGTTGGCTCACCGGACAGTCCGGTGCCCACCGGACAGTCCGGTGAATTTTAGCCGTACGTCGCCGACGAATTCCCGAGAGTGGCCTTTTCACCAGAGTCAGCCTGGCGCACCGGACACTGTCCGGTGCACCACCGGACAGTCCGGTGTGCCAGACTGAGCTGAGTCTTGGCTGTACACAGCCAAGCATTTTGCATCTCTTTTCTTTTCTTCTTTTCTCTGTTTCTAACACTTAGACAAATATGTTAGTACACAAAAACCAATGTACTAAGTCTAGAAACATACCTTCTCTTAATTATTACATCTATAGCATTTCACATGCTTGAGCTTTGATGTTGGACTCATAAATCATCAAGTTGACATTTCTTAGCTCCAACATCCTGCAAAGGTCACATAGAACATTTCCAAACATAGGAACAACCCAAACTAAAGATCAAGATGAACTTAGCTCTTTTGGGCTGCTTCCAGTTCTGGTTTTGACACTTGTTCTTCTAGTGACCTTGATCTCCTTCTTAGAGCTTGATCTTGAGCCTTATGACTTACACCACATAACTGTAGTTGTTACCTCATTGATTGTAAGTCACGTCCTTATATAGTGATCCTTGATGTGCCGTAGCTGTTCTCAACTCGATCACCCTTGACTTTGCAAGCTTTCTTCTTCACCCTTGGCCTTGGGTTCCTCAGTCTCCTTGACCTTCTCCCGTGCACTTGGTACCTCGAAGCTCTTCTTGCCTCCGTCCTTTGCTTGATCAGTTGTCTCCGAGCTACGCACCCGAGTATCACTTTTGCAATGTCCATCTAACTTGTGATGCCCATTATCTAGTCCTTGGGCCATCACACTTGTTCACTTGTGTTGAACCCTGTTAGCTTTACACTAAGCACCTGTTCAACACTCAACACACTTGTTAGTCCTTTAATTGAGTTGTCATCCAAACACCAAAACTCACAAGAGAGCTTTCAACCGTGTGTTAGAGAGAAGAGTATCTAGGTTACTCTCTCCATTTTCTCAAATGAGGTTGCTTAAGATGATTGTATAATGTCTCTCCTCTCTCCCTTTTCATGTTTACTTCCCAATTTAGTTTATCCAAGATATAGTTAGTTGTTTCCATGGTGTGTTCTTGTGTATTTATGTAGAGAGAGATATAGATTTTTTGTTTGTTTTTTTAATTATGCTACTAAGGTTGTTGTCTTTAATATCTCTATTTATTTTTCAATTTGTTTTAATTATCCACTATGTATTTATGTTTCATGGTGTGTTCTTGTGTATTTATGTAGAGGGAGAAATATAGATTTTTTGTTAGTTTTTTAATTATGCTACTAAGGTTGTTGTCTTTAATATCTCCGTTTATTTCTCAATTTGTTTTAATTATCCACTATGTATTTATGTTTCATGAATGGTATGTTTGTATGGAGAGAGGAAGATAGGTTTCTTAATTAAGATTTTTTTATTAATTACAAAATATGAAAAAGGTTTTTTTGTTCACCGCTATGTTGTTGACTGAGGTCACTTAATAGAGCAAATTTCATTTTTCTAACTTTTTTACACGTAATGATGGAGAGGTCATCCTGGATGTATAACTTATCAAGACTAGATCCATCATACATATCCGAGGTCCATAGGTTTATTGATGCCGCTAAGAACCATGCTTAGAGAACAAAAGCAAAGCACATATATTGTCCATGTATGGACTGCAAAAATGTGGTTGTATTTGATGACACAGAACGAATCATTTCTCATCTGGTCTGCCAAGGATTTATGAACGATTACATGATTTGGACAAAGCATGGAGAGGGCAGCTCTGCGCTTTATACAACTGGAAACCCTGCGAACATCGACACCGATGGTCTAGGTATACTTGGTGACGGATTTCAGTTCGTACACGAGACACAACAACCTTTTTCCAGAGCGAACATGTAGTGCCAAATATTACTGATCATGGTTTCGCTAGAGAAAATGAAGGCGTCAGAACTCATGTTCTGCCAAATGTTACAGATGGGAAAGATGCAGAATTCTTAGAGGCAATATTGCATCATCATACAGATCCATCAATGTTCTTCATGAGAGGTATGGAGGCCCTGATGAAGGCAGCAGAAGAGCCTTTGTATGATGCTGGCTTTGATGAGTTCTTGAGTATTATCGCAGACATGCTTCCAAAGGAGAACAAAGTGTCTGCTAACACGTACTATGCAAAGAAGCTAATCAGTCCGCTCACTATGGTTGTCGAGAAGATCCATGCGTGCAGAAATCACTGTATCCTATATCGAGGTGATAATTATAAAGACTTAGAGAGCTGTCCAAAGTGTGGTGCAAGTAGGTACAAGACGAATAAAGACTATCGAGAGTAAGGGTGTGCTGCTTTCGTATCTAAAGGGAAGAAGCAAAAGAATGCCCAACAGAATACCCAACAATGTTCAAAACCCACGAGCAATGAAAAACAAGTAGACTATTATGCACAGAAAAAAAGATTCCTGCTTTGGTGATGTGGTACCTTCCCATCGTCGATCGATTGAGGTGTCTGTTCGCTAACCCTTAGGATGCCAAACTTATGAGCCGGCATGCTTCTGATGAGCACAAAAACGATGGGAAGCTTCGACATCTAGCCGATGGCACGCAGTGGCAAGATTTCAATGACAACCACCCAGGAAAATTAGCAGTCTACTTTATCCTAAGTCAAATCTTTTTAAGTTAATTCAAGTTTACTAAAAATGTACAGATATATGTATTATAAAATAGTTGCCACTGGATTCTTTATGCAGCTAGCCTACTTTCGTAGTATACTTTATTGAGTGTGATAATTATCAACAGTCTTTTTCTATAAACATGAATCTCTGTCCTGTCATGGCTCATACGTGTGTATGAACCGCTGGTAACCTGGTCGATGAAGCTGATGTGATCGGAATCAATGGAGTGGAGAGCACAAAACCAAACGCAAGAGCACATGTGATCAGGCAGTCAGGCTTCTTGATGGATCGAATGAGTAAAGATAATTAACCGGTGTACCCGATGACTAGGCTGTAGGTTCATCCTTGCACATGCTCCGCGAGACGGTCATCATCGAGTCCAGTCCGGAGCTTCTTCGACAACCCCGGCCGACGACGGTCTTCGGATGTGACAATCACCGTGTCTGCTACGTGTTGTGCCTGCGCGGCGTTCGGATGGGACACGGTCGGCTCACAGCACAGCGCGAGACAATCTAATAACACGTTTGCTGTGTGCCTGTTGCAAGGGGCCGAGCTCATGGAGATTGTCAAGATCCGCACTAACCGCGTGCAGTAACTCCGGGCTGCAGCCGCCAGCAAGAGGGCATGGCTGCTGTGCTGAGATGCCGACGTTGAGGATGAGGATTGCGAGCAAAGAGAGAAGGATGCTAGGTTAGTTCGGTTAAATTAAACCGAACCAAACTAACCGAGACCAAATTAGCTCAGTTCTGAATTTTTGAAGTAACCGATCGGTTCCGATTTCTGGAGAACCCAAATTTTAGTAAGACTGAAGAACCGAACCGATCGGTTCGGTTAGAACCGAATACCCAGCCCTACCAATAGCACAATATTCTTTAAAAAAATATATATAAGTGTACTTTAATAATCATGAAACATCCCATTCCATAATTAATTAGTATACTAGGTATATACCCGTGCGTTGCTACGACACGTAGATATTTGATAAAATTTTAGAGACAATATAAAATTGTCCCAGTAATTCATCTGATGCTTAAAAGTCCAAATTCTATCATCTAGCAGTAGATTACAATTAACCACCACTGGTCTGACTGACTGAATGATCTCTAAGTCCAAAGTGCAGTTATAGGAATTCAGAGGTGAAACCAATATATCGATAAAATGATAGAATGCAAAGCATTTGGATTTTGTTTCTTCTTTCCAAATGCAAGCAGACAGAGAAATCCAAAGTGCAGTTGCAGGAATGCAGAGGTGCAACTGCCCAGCATTAGAAGCTCAAAAAACGAATCTATATTCTACATTAAAAAGGTAAACTTATGCACATTTTCCACTAATTCGACTAATTACATGGCGACGCGAACCAACTCGAGCATCGAGGTAGTCAAATCACAACATTGGATCAAAAAAATAGCACAGTTATAATGAAAATAACGCTTCCCACCACCACCACCCAACTTGGGACCCTTAGAACCCTTCTGGACTGTGCCATTTGTTTGCTTCTTACGCACTTCTTGATCTTGTTGCAAGGTCATGACCGTTCAGATGAGTTTAGAGGTATCGAGCATCAATATTTATTGCATTTCTGTACAAAATAATTTGAGAGTACAAAGTTGATTTTATTGGTTATACCAAATGATGGTTTTATTAAACATTTGACAAACATACCACAACTTCTCTAATAGTACCGCGGACATCTGACTTCTCAGCTCTATTCTTCTGGATAACTTCCAAGGAAGCACCCACAGTTGACCTGGAGTATGGCTTCTTGGTGGTGCAGCGCCTCTTCTTGACAGCTTAATCATGGATATCCTATAGAGAAAAATGGTAAATACATGTGAGTTAGACTTCCAGCACCAATATGAGCATAGTAAAAATAATTGTTTTGCAAACATCTTATTAGATGTCATGCGTCAAATAGTTCAATACAAAGATAATGACGAAGTGTAAGGTTACAAAGGATGCAACAATGACAAGATTGAGAAGACAACTAACCATATTAGCTAACATTAAATGTACATTAACACCTGAAGATTATATAGTTAATGTTGTATATCAGTGCTGCAGATAAATATCAAAGTTAACATATGAATCATAATCTAGATTCTAGAATGGTGAGAAAATGTCCAAAGCTTTGGTTTATTGGAATCCTGGTCCTAGTTTAATAAGACTTGTATTTTGCTAATACAAGAAAGTTGTAGCTAATCTATAATAAAAAAACATGGAATCTTTATAAGAGAAATGAACGAATGACACTCTTAAGAAGTTAAGAAAGTTGGCTAGGTAATATCACATACCTTCTTGTGTTGCTTCTTGTGCATTGTTGTCTAGGCAAGCTTTGTAGGCTTCAGGTAGTTGTGGAAGTAGCGCTTACATTTCGAGTTGGCAAAAAGGAATACCTATAAAACAAATGTATGTTCTTCATTTGATTAATCATTTGAAATCTGTTGATACATCCTTGTCATGGTCTTGCAAATTTTGTACTAAAATGACCGTGGTCATTAGGTAGAACTATCGCCTGGTGCGATTAGAGACTGTATCATGGTTCTAAGTTCATATATATGGTAATAAAGAAGGAACTAATTGCATACTGTAATGCTTACAACATTCCTGGTGTCAAAAGCAAGGTTCCTCCTGAAGACCTGGATGTAGCAAAAAGGGCTAGGGAAGTATTCACACAATTCACCATCTTCTGAAATACACAATAATCAGCTAAAACCATTGTATGCAATGTTTAGAAGAAAAGTTTTATATTCTGTCAAGATGATTCCTTGTATTGGAGAAAAGTCCCCTTTTTAACTTTTCATTGCAAACCTCTTCTTTTTTGTATTATATATAACGCTGAAGATTCCAACATGAGGCTAGTCTTCTTAATTATTCAGAAAAGCATAAATAAAAGTAAGAAAGGGCATTTGTTTCTCCCAATGAAATAGAATCCTAAAGCACAGACCAAAGCAGAGCAGACCAATGTTTGTCAAAGCAGTAGTAAGATGAATTGTACAAGCAAATAGATGAGGTACACCCTGTAAAAGCAGTGTAACATTTTTGTGTGATAATTATATCATACCATGATAAGGAAGAATAAGCCCCCCAGGCGTAAGCCATTTATCTCTTGCAAATAGGACGCTTGACAGCATACGCTATAGGGAAAAACAGAAGAATTTAGAACTGAAAAAAGATAGAGAATATTGAAATGCAATGAAAAGCCTCGTAGAGAAACATATAGCATATCCATTCTAATATTACGACATCAACCTTCCCCTCAAGGCCGACATCAATAGTTCTAACTTCTAATTAGAACTTCTACTTCTCACATTAACCTTATTTTTAAAGAACATACTCTGTCAGTGGATGAAGTGACAAAACCCAATAATTTTTACATGATACATTTATTAAATAACATGGAGTACCTTTTAAGTCCGGACAAGAAGTAGCATGATTTAACTTAGCATGTCATAAATTGTAATCAAGTCTTTTTTTGTAAAAACAGGATAGCATGTAAACTGGTAGCGAGCAGCAGCAACAAACTTTCATTCCTTCTGCGCCGCTAATCCCAACACCAATACCCGCCTCCTGAATCATGCCCACATCGTACGGGGTGAGAGGAGACATGAAAGAACGTGCTTCCGGCAGAGGGAGACCAAACATGGAGGAGACGCAGAGGGGCACAACACGTTGGTGAACTCCCTTGCACATGTGTAACTTAGACAAAAGCAGTGTTGCAGGGCACTAATCAAGCAAAATAGGCTTAATGGTGTTTGCAAACTCGTGTGTGGACTCCTTACCTACATTCCTAGTAGTATGAGAATGATGCTAAAGTATCCATGGTACAAAACAACAAGGAGATGAATATTTCCCCTTTAGAAAAAATGAGCACGGAGTGGCAGTGTGGAGTTCAGGGTTGGGGGACAGGGCGAATGGCCGCATTGAGCGGAGGAGGAAGAACTGACGTCTCCTCTCCGATCCCGCTCAAACTCCTTAGCGGCGGTGAATGAGGATTCCATCAGCTTCTCAAGCCCTCTTTGTGACTGTTTCAGAACAACACACTATAGGACACTCAATATTATAGGACATCAAATCACAGTTGAAACCATAGCTATGATGTATGCACTCTTTATGACAGTTTCAGAACAAAACACTATTTTTTGTTCAAATATCTATGAGCTTATTAGTTAACAAGTCCACTCACAGAAAAATAGCATTCATATTGATAAACAAGAAATGATTGTGAAACAAATAAGATTAATGCTCAAATATTAGTCTGGTCACTGAAGGACCACCATTTGACCCTGGATATTAGTAAGAGGCGATTCATATAAAGCATTGCGCTTTTTTGTAGTAGCAACCCAAAACAAGAAAGGACTAAGCAACCAGGTCTGAACAAGAGATCTGCATGAAAAGGTAATTCTAAACGCATCTCATTCAAAGACCACTCCACAAAGTGCATGTTCTACGAACAACGTTTACCGTAATGTGTACATACCTTCCGTGACAGATCCTATTTCCTTGCCTGTAGCCGCACAGTAGACACAAACACACAAAGGCACGGTCCATGAGCAAGGAAAACAAATCCACGTTATGACAGCATGAAAGTGCACCTTCATCTTCACACTTTGTCACACATTGGAATCAAGTTTTTTTTTTCATGCAGCTATACATTATTGTAATCCAGAAAATGTAGTATTTTATCTGACCCTAATGCTAATTGAATTTTAGGCATGATCTGCTAGTTTTTCGTAGCCCGCTCTTGCTACATCCATGAAGTGTCATTTTGTTTTTGTCTATAGATGTTTGTACGCGTACAAAGGTACATCGTCGTAGATAAATCAAACAAATACACAACTATTTTTTGAATTAAAGAGGGGACATTTCTCCCAAATGTTTATCAACCCATGCATCTACAGGAAATGGGAGGACTCACCTTTTCCCCCAAACGGTCGAACTGGAACACAGTCGCTGCAAATGGCAGCGAAACCTGATGCATGTGGGCGGAGAAACCCCTGGTCATTATCAATCCTACAGCAATTTCACATTCTCTCGCACAGGATTGCCCACAATGATGTCGCCCTAGCTGGATCTATGGTGGCATGGCGAGTGGGGCAGCAATCTCGTGTGAGTGGGTGCCAGGAGCGGCAGTCCGGTAAGAGCGTGCAGGGTGAGGGTGTGCAAATCAAATTCACTCAACAGAAGGCCTGACAGAGGTGGGGTTGTAATTTCTAGAAAATACCTCCTATCATTTAGTTGTAGCGAATCTCGTGCTGCTCCTGGTGAGCCGACTCAAGCTGGCCATCCTCACCATGGCCTCTGTGAATCCCTCCTGAAGGCGTCGGCGTAGAACCTCACGAGGGCATCCACGACATAAAACAATAGTAGTCAGAAATAAAGATTTAACAATCCAAAATAAAATTTAAAATCCATTTAGGTTACCTTGCATCGTGGTTTTGATTGCATCCACCTGCTAATATAAAGATCAATTCTCCCTTGATTTCCCTTGTTAGCTGGAACTGGGTAGTAAAAGCCAAAAGGAAAAATGGAGAAGTATATCCCATCACTTGATTTGAAAACAGAGAGGGATAGTTAATAATAGGAAGGAAGGAATCAATACTGACAATATCTGTTGTGTCTAGGATACTGACACCTTGATCCAAAGAATAAGCGAGAATGTCATGTGTGTAATGAACATAAAGTTCACTTGAGCTCTTGCTTGCAGAGAGGGCAAGAGGAGATGATCCTGAGCCACCTGTCCACGCACTTGAGATGGAACACGTGCGTGCACGGCAGCTGCCGAACCTCCTCCTTCTCCCCGTACTACGCAAGGCAGATGCAGCACTCTTGCAATTGCAGTTTCAGACAGGTTTTTACAAGACTGCTATGCTGCGTGATTTCAAGCAGTTCAGCTCAGATCACAGTTTTAACATGATAGCGATCATGGTACTAAGCTGACGCAGAGCGCAGACAGGTTTTTACAGGAACGTGAGCGAGTAGACGACGGTGTTCTAGGCCAGCAGGCTGACGCAGAGCGCGTACAGCCTCGGCGCACGCTGGAATGACCCCAGCCGCGCGTCGAACACCCACACGTTGCCCATCACGAACCACATCGCGAAGAAGAGCTCCAGGAACGCCCGCGCCTTGTTCATCAGATACGACCTGTTCCTGCATCGATCACATGTGTTAACCCACCCGACAAATTAAGGAGGCTGTCCGTTCCGGTATCGATCTAGTTTCACCGTCGACGCAAGCAGCGAGTCAAACTATACTCATACTCTGGAGCGTCATTGGTGCTGTGCATCTCGAGGTCGCCCCGGCCGGCGGCGGCGGAGGAGGAGGCGGCTGCCAGTTCCATTCCACGAGCGGCTCAGCTCATCGGCAGCCAGTTCCATTCCACGGACGGCAGCAACGACGGGGCTCAATCGTCTGGCTAGGCGGCTGCCGCTGCGATCGACGACTGTGGCGCTGCGCGCGCGAGAGGGATTTGTTGTTCGTCGGGCCAGATCCGGGCCCAAGGGCACAACAGGGTGGGTAGGCGGACGCGAGGATGACGACAATCTCGACGGTGTAGGTGGGCGGTGGAGGAGGCGGCTGGGTGTACGTCCAGGCGGCTGTCTCGATAGGGAGGACATCGCGAGCGGTTGTCTCGGTGGGTCGAGGGGGGGCTAGGCGTACCTCTCGACGGCGGGCGTGGACTCCCGAACATCGCGAGCGGGTGTCTCGGCGGCGGGGGGGGGGGGACGGGGGGACGCGGAGATGACGCGCGAACCTCGCATCCTGTAGCGTCGGAGAGGCTGTTGATGCGAATGAGAGGTGTGTTGTCGATGGCCTCCACAAGACACCTCCGTCGCACCCGCCGGCCGCTCGCGCGGGAGAACCCAACTGCTCGCGCCAGATGGGAATGAGAGGTGTGTTGCCGATGGCGAGATCTACGGCGGGGACGGAGTTCGGGGTGGGGGACGAAGGTGACGGGGCTGCGACCTGGAGTGCGTGCGCGCCGCCATGGCGAGATCTGCAGCGGGGGCGGGGGGGGGGGGCGGTGGTCTGGCAGATCGCGACGGTGGGGAGGAGGGTGAGGGGTCCGCGGGCGTTGATGGCGGCTGCGGGATGCGGATGCGCGCGCGGCAGAACGTGCGCCATGCGGTGTTGGACGCCTACACTACTAACATAATTAGTAGTAGCCGCGCGTCGAACACCCACACGTTGCCCATCACGAACCACATCGCGAAGAAGAGCTCCAGGAACGCCCGCGCCTTGTTCATCAGATACGACCTGTTCCTGCATCGATCACATGTGTTAACCCACCCGACAAATTAAGGAGGCTGTCCGTTCCGGTATCGATCTAGTTTCACCGTCGACGCAAGCAGCGAGTCAAACTATACTCATACCCTGGAGCGTCATTGGTGCTGTGCATCTCGAGGTCGCCCCGGCCGGCGGCGGCGGAGGAGGAGGCGGCTGCCAGTTCCATTCCACGAGCGGCTCAGCTCATCGGCAACCAGTTCCATTCCACGGACGGCAGCAACGACGGGGCTCAATCGTCTGGCTAGGCGGCTGCCGCTGCGATCGACGACTGTGGCGCTGCGCGCGCGAGAGGGATTTGTTGTTCGTCGGGCCAGATCCGGGCCCAAGGGCACAACAGGGTGGGTAGGCGGACGCGAGGATGACGACAATCTCGACGGTGTAGGTGGGCGGTGGAGGAGGCGGCTGGGTGTACGTCCAGGCGGCTGTCTCGATAGGGAGGACATCGCGAGCGGTTGTCTCGGTGGGTCGAGGGGGGGCTAGGCGTACCTCTCGACGGCGGGCGTGGACTCCCGAACATCGCGAGCGGGTGTCTCGGTGGCGGGGGGGGGGGGGACGGGGGGACGCGGAGATGACGCGCGAACCTCGCATCCTGTAGCGTCGGAGAGGCTGTTGATGCGAATGAGAGGTGTGTTGCCGATGGCCTCCACAAGACACCTCCGTCGCACCCGCCGGCCGCTCGCGCGGGAGAACCCAACTGCTCGCGCCAGATGGGAATGAGAGGTGTGTTGCCGATGGCGAGATCTACGGCGGGGACGGAGTTCGGGGTGGGGGAGGAAGGTGACGGGGCTGCGACCTGGAGTGCGTGCGCGCCGCCATGGCGAGATCTGCAGCGGGTGCGGGGGGGGGGGGGGGGGGGGGGCGGTGGTCTGGCAGATCGCGACGGTGGGGAGGAGGGTGAGGGGTCCGCGGGCGTTGATGGCGGCTGCGGGATGCGGATGCGCGCGCGGCAGAACGTGCGCCATGCGGTGTTTGACGCCTACACTACTAACATAATTAGTAGTAGAGATTATAGGTATCTACGGTCGTTGGTAGCAAAATAAAAAAGAATTTTGCTATCAATATCTAAAATTTCATATAGACCAATAACATAATTATTTTAAATATAAGTATTTTAATGTAATTATGAAACTTCCTATTTAATATATGATTATTATATAATTATTATATTATATATGTATTTACAGGTCCTTGGTAGAAAAATAAAAAAGCTACACACACGATGTAGTGTGTCGATCATCAGCCAAATCAGAATCAGAATTTCGTTTGTATTAGTGTTGCTTTCCACACTTACCACGCGGTAAGATACAGATGAAGGTAATAGTCTATCAGCATGTCCGTTTTAGTTTCACGGACAATGTGGTACAGTATTAAATTATTAAGTATAGATTCCTCGGAAAAATATGGTACTAATAATTCGTCGTCCAACCCCATGCTTCGTCTACTTGGGCCAAACTGAGCTGGCATGGCCTAGCAGTGCCTGCGCTCTGGGTCTGACAGCCATCAACGACGGTAATCAATACATAATTTTAAGAATTGACATGAGCAAGTGGTCAATGAAAGATTACCGAGACCATCATGCTAGTATATTATCTATATGCATTGTTTACTCGCAGTCAATCACAACCCCTGTTGTGAGCGCGCTGAAAACACTGAAGGCATAAAAGGAAAAGTGCTCCAGAACTACAGAGCAAGTTGCAGGCAGCAGGCAAACACATACGAATCCTGCAATCTCCAAGGGGAACATGGAGAAAGCTTGCCTGTAGTGGAAAATACGCATGTGTGCTTTTTAAAATGTTGTTTCTAGTTTTTTCTGCTTTTATGTATAGGACTAGTGGGACAGTGAGAGCACCTAGAGGAGGGTGAATAGGTGATCCTATAAAAACAGCTCTAAACAAAACAAACTTGGTCTAAAATGGATTAGTGAAAACTAAAACCAAGTTCTAATGAGAAGAGTGAGAGGAGAAAGATGACTTTTTCACTTAATTGCTCTCACAAGGTGAGTATTAAACTTAGAGCAATATTGAAGTGAAGTAAAGAGCTAGGAAGAACAATAATCGCAATAAAGTAAATCGACAAAAGATACAAAGCGATTTATCCAGTGGTTCGGCCAATGCCTACATCCACGTGGTGACCTCCTTTGGTCAAGGGTTGCACTCAACCCCTCTCAAGTGATCCAAAGATCAAACTTGAGCACCACGGTTATCTTCCTTATAGTATAATCCCTTTTGTGAGGAATCTCCACAAATTGGAGTCTCTCACCCTTACACAAATGATCTCGATCAACACAAGAATAAGGAGGGAGTAGCAACGCACACAAAAGCACAAATGCAGCAACACCACGCACACAAGCGAAGAGAAAGAGCGCACGAATGAAAACGACAGAGTTACAATTCAAGAACGCGCTCAAATCTCTCTCTAGCAATTCAACAGCGTGGTTGCGGAGTCTCAGAATTGTTGTGTGCTCAAAGTGTGCTTGGATATCAGGTAGAGGCGCCTAGGGGCCTCTTTTATAGCCCCAAGGGGCCAAAGGAGTCGTTGCTCCTTCAATTGGAAGGCCTCTGTTTGCCTTCTGTACAGTGGTATCGGACACTGAACAGTGCCGGTTTCTTTCCATACTGGGCCAAGCCGACCGTTGGCAGCCGAGCCGCGCCTGGCACACCGGACAGTCCGGTGTACACCGGACATGTCCGGTGCAACCTCCTGACCTTTGGCGCCGGCGACGCGCCTACCACGTGGCTGTCGCTGATTGCGCCCGACCGTTGGCGCTGGCGAGAGCCGTTGGCCTGCTGGCTCACCGCCGGACAGTCCGGTGCACACCGGATAGTCCGGTGAATTATAGCCACGTCGCCTGGCTCTTTTCCCGAGAGCGGCCAGTACGGCCACAGAGTCGACCCTCGAGTTGACCGTTGACCGGGCAGGGCACCGGACAGTCCGGTGCTGCCCAGACTTGGCCAAGTTTGGCCAACCTTTGCCAAACTTGTTTTCTTCAATTTTGCTTGACTTGTTGAGTTACCTAGCACATAGATGAACATAGTTAGCAACAAAAACAATTGACTAAGTGCTAGAGACATACCTTTATCCATTTCTCCAAAGGTTTTGCAATATGCTCATTCTCAAGTCCAAAATGCACTTTATTTGCATAACTAGGTTAGTGACCAAAACAAAGTGCTAAAAACAAAGATGAGGGTATATGCAACTTATCCAAACACTTAAACCATATTTCCATGTTGGTTTTGAACAAGTTGCATTTTGGTCCTCCATTTCACCTCATTTGGACTTGATCACCTCAATTTGCTTTCTTTACACCTGTGTTCATACTCATAGAAGGCATGTTAGTTCAAGGTGATGTGTTGGACACTTAATCACCAAAACACTTAGAAATGGCCCAAGGGCACATTTCCCTTTCAGACAGGTATTTTAAATTAAGTTGTTTTAACATGGATATTTGGTTAGAGCTAGTTATTTCCTTCAATAATTATTGCATTTAATGCTCATGTAGATATTGAAAGGACTTTGACGTCGCCTAGAGAGAGAGATGAATAGGCCTGTAAAAATTTTAGCTCAAACAAATGTCAGATTACAAAGTGGCAGTGTTGCTCTGGCAGACAATAGAAACCGCCCAACGAAAAATGGATCGGGTAAGTTACTGAGCTTCCTGGGGTAGTATTGAACCTATTTTACCACCTGAATGGTTGCGGAAGCTTGTACACAAGTAGATCGGAACCAATCCCTGGAATCACCACAAAACAAGTAATACAAAGCAAATAGCAAGAACACAAGAGACACAAGTGTTTATCCCGTGGTTCAGCTCGCCACTAAGACTTGCTTATGTCCACGTTGTTGAGGTAGCCACAAAGGCTTTGGTCTCTTTCAACCTTATCCTCATTCTCAAGTCAAGAGAGCAAATTTTTTGACATGAGGGGTTTCTTACTAGCTGTAGAGGGTGATAACAAACGCCCCAGAGCTGTCACAAACGAGCGACGCCTAGCTGGCTAGGAGCAAAGCTCCAAGATTAACAGACATAATCCACCACCGACTTGAACGTTATAGAACAGTTGGGGTTGCTCCGTAATGCAGTTTGGCGGCTCAATCTCTCAAGGATTTGCAAAGGAATCAAGTGAAGAAGCTTGAGGTGCTCCAATGGAGTGAGACAGGAAGAGAGAGCTATTGGTCGTAGTTGGGAAGAGAATGGTCGGGATGACCGTTGGGGACGAAGAGAGGGGAAAGAAATACCCCTTTCTGCCAATGGTCAGATTTTAAGTCACGACAATACTTTAGTCCCTACTTCAGAAGGAGAAGGATCGCCAAATGATAAAGATGGGTTGTAGGAAGATTGAGTCAGCCGCTATGAAGGTGTTCGTGAAAAACAGCCGAAGATTCATTAATAGAATTACGTTATAGATGTTGCCTTGGGTTTTATTTCCTTCTTCCTAGCTGGATCAAAACTTTGTTTTCGAGATTGCGTGGAATTCTATGCTTGTGCCTAATAAGAAACAATTATATGCATTAGTCGGTACAGAAGCTGGGATATTCAGTATATTCCCTTTTCTAAAGAAATCCTATATATCTATATACATGGAGTCGTACCTAATTAAATACACGTGCAGAAAAATCATGTCTCTAAATACGCGTGCAGAAATATCGTGTCTCTAAATACGCGTGGAGAAAAATCATTTCAACTTACGGGGTATTTAGTTGCACCCAAAAAAAATTAGGTGGTGTCACATCGGATGTTTCGTGAGATATCGGAAGGGGTTTTCGGCTTCTAATAAAAAAACTAATTACAGTTTCCGTTTATAAACCGCGAGACGAATTTATCAAGCCTAATTAATCCATCGTTAGGGAATGTTTACTGTAGCACACGATATTGTCAAATTATGGACTAGTTAGGCTCAGAAGATGCGTCTCGCAATTTATTTACACGTAATCTGTGTGCTTAGTTATTTTTTTTTCGTCTACATTATATGTCCAAACATTTTGATGTGATGGGTCAGCCCCTTATACGATTGCCTTACGTTATGAATGCTATAAGAATATTGGAAACGACATCACTAGTGGAAGTCGTCGTCGCTGCTTCGCTGGTCGTCGTTGGGTTGCAGCGTATATACGTGGTTGTCAAAAATGGCGGAGTGGGCGTGATCAAGCTAGCTGGCCTTGATTTTCTTCTTTGTCGCACTGTTTGTACATTTCATTGGGCAGATATCTAGTCATCGATGAACTAAATTATTGGCCACTTAAGTGTATATGTTTGATTTGAGATGGGAACTCTCGTACTAGCTAGCCTGGTAGCAACGTGCGTACGGAAGAGGAACCATGCAAAAGGATTTCCTTGAAATTTAAAATTCGTTATTAATAACTGCTGCCGACATGTTTTTCTCTAGCTTATATATATATATATATATATGTCGGCATCCAACCTGTTGACACCCAGTTTGGATGCACTATATGTAAGGGTCATTGCTCAACTCTATCGAAATCAACTATATATATATATGGAATGATTCATACTCATGGAGTAGGCACACGGCCGGCCCAAATAGATAATTTCGAAGTATGGGAAGAAGATGGAATGATTCATACTCGAGAATCATTACGTCTTAAAACCAATATCTCGGTATACAAGGAGGAGGATGTTCCTCCTAAATTTGTGAATGGGAGGCCGTTCTTAACGACGGTGCAACTTTCTAAGTTGTCGACTCCGGAGATTAGAATGCATGAGTGGTACATGGTGGCTAGCAACAAATACAAACTCGAGGAATTCACATTTGTTGTGCCAGAAGATGCATTTTGGAGCAATGATCATATAAATCCTGTGCGGCATTTATTCTTTGACGATCTCTGGTCGTTGTACCACCGACAAAGGATGGAAACGAACTACTTAACCCTCTTCTGCTTGTAAGTACCTCTAAACTTTCATATTTGTTAGTTTTGTACACGCACACATAAACGAGAGTCTAACGATTAACACTATTACACGTAGGATGCAATACATGGATGATAAGAAGAAACAACTTAAGACAGGGTTTCTTGACCCGTTGATGATATCTCAAGCTCGCTACAAAGTAGTTGCTCGGAGGCAAGGAGAAGAATACAAAGACTTGGACGATGCTGAATTTGAGAAAGCCGTCAAACAGAATCAGAGAAAGAAAATGAAGGTAATGGCGGCATACATTGGACGAGCCATGTATAATCATGTACAACATGGCAAGGACTTAATAATAGCTCCGCACCACTTTAAGTAAGTTATCGACATGGTTTAATTTTGAACTATAAATTATGGCAATCGTGATATTAACATGTGTTTTCGTCTATGTCTATATAGTGACCACTACATTTGTATCATGATCTGGCCAAAGGATGGTAAAGTCGTGGTCTTCGACTCACTGAGAATGGAAAAGGCTACGTATAATGACTTCTTGAAGATTTTAGAGAAGTATGATTATTATTGCACACTTGTACTTATTACAACTTAACAAATGTATTCTTAATCTCACAATGCTATTCTTATATGCAGTGCATACCGTTTTTATTGGAAAGATCTTGGCGGCGAACATCCAGAGGACAAGCCTAATTTGTCAATATCATTATTTCCATATGGTGACAAACAACCTCCGGGTACTGTCCTGTGCGGTTATTATGTATGCGAATGGTGTCGTGTCACCTTCCATTACATGGTCAATCGTGAGGATGTAAGTTCGCTATCATTGTCTATATTGCAATTTTTATGTTATATTGTTGCTCATCACATTACTCTTAGCACCGATTGCTTTTTGCTTTCATTGCAGGTTCCTAAATCTAAGATCAATGCTGAATGGTTAGAAAGAGATATGGTTTCCACTGGCGTGGCTAAGGTTGTAAGAGACTTGCTTTACTTTATGCGCCGTGAAGTTCTTCATCAACAAGGGCTATTCTACAATGTAAATGGAAATTTGCAAAAATTCCCAGAACTAAGTTTGTACACAATATCACACAGTGTTTAGGTCTTTAGTTAGGAACTTTAGATGTTTAGTTGTCTATGGAACTTTGAGATGTTGAGTTGTTATGCAACTTGATATGTATAAATCTGTGTATGATGGAACTTGATATATATGTGGATATGAATCTGTGTATGTATATGGGGATGTTTGAATCTTTGTATGATGAATCTGTTTATGGAACCTGCTATATATGTGTTTGAATCTGTGTTTGAATCACAGGCTGTTATTAATTCTGTTTCTGTATATGAATCTGGAAAATATATATGAATCTGCTTCTGTATATGGATCTGGGAAATACAGGCGGCTTATAATTAAAACCGCCTGTGATGCGTGTCTATCACAGGCGGTTCTTTTAAACCGGACCGCCTGTGATGTGTGACTATCACAGGCGGTTCTTTTAAACTGGACCGCCTATGATGTGTGTCTATCACAGGCGGTTTTTGATTGACCGCCTGTGATGTTGTTTTACATCACAGGCGGTGCACCACAAGCGGTTCCTGGAACCGCCTGTGTAGAGGCTAACCGGACCGCCTGTATAGAGGATACCTGTAGTAGTGATATATATATTTGCTCCGCCAACTACCATATGCACGTGGAGCAACTTCACCACGTGGCTCGGTTTTCGGAGTAGCCATTCAAGTGCTTTACGGAAAAATCTAGAATTCTAGAGTTGGCTTTGTTTGGTTCATCCTCTTTAATTTGCCCGTCATCGCTTCACATCATCAACGGATACGTACGTGTTCGACTGCTGGCACTGGTCAAAGATGATCTTCAAGAAAACATCCAATATAACTGGATTTTGCCATGTCCTCTTTCATACCCTCCATTCATATCCCCCCACTTGATGCGGAATCCCTTGAGAGCATCCGATATAATATATGTTGACATCAGGCACGACGAGCAGATCGAAGCTACCAAGATAGTGTTAGGAAATAATGCAAATAAATTAAGTATAGATCGAACGTGACATCATACATATGTTTTTACATGGAAAATTAACCTTTGTGAGAAAAAAAAATCAAAGTGTTGAAAAAAAAAAACTTAGCTAACACGATCTTAAACTTAGCCTAAACTTGATCACTACCTTAATCTTATGCAGGCCGGGTAGATCTTAGATACTAGTGGCGGTGCTGGCGGTGCGATGAAGATGACCTTAGCTTGTCCCTCTAGTCTTACAGCAACGTGAAAGAGATCTCTAGTCATATATATATATATATATATATATATATATATATATATATATATATATATATATATATATATATATATATATATATATATATATATATATATATATATATATATATATATATATGCTACTATAAATGGTACAACAACCATGTCATGCTAAGATAATGTCATTTACGCCACCGATGCCATGCTACGAGAATGTAATTCACAACACTAACAACACTCATTGAAACACTATACGGTGGTATATATATGCCGTTAATTTCTGCATACTTGATTATTTTATCATGACTAAACGATAAGGAACCGACTGTTTACCATTTAGTGTTTAGAACATCAATGATTCTGACTGTTAAAAAAATCTATATAAGAAACAACCATAAAATAACTCGTACCCAGAAAAAGAAATTACAGCATGATGTCTGAAAGAATTATTTATATGAATGAGGGGACAGACAGCTCAACAGAGTTAGCCAGATTCAAAATGAGAATGCCTTTCCTGTTAACGAAACTGGCATGGTTTTCGTACAAAAAATTTGGAAATGTGTTTGTCTGGAATGTTGTTACGTACGTACGTGCTCGAAAAAAGATTATTGTTAGATACGTGCAGTGGTTGCATTTTTCAAGGTATTGTTAGGTACGCGCGCGTGTATGATTTGGCTTTGTATTTGCTTCTTGTACAAGCCAAAGTCTAGGCGGCCGGATTCACTAGTACAAATAAGCTCAAAGCCTGCGGCACGTTCAACTTTTCACTGGCGGTTTCCGTTATCAAACGTCAGTGAAAGAAACAGGTGGGCCCGGCTTTAAAAACCGCCAGTGGAAATAGGATGTTTCCACTGGCGGTTGTGTAACACAAACCGCCAGTGAAAATTGATTTCCACTGGCGGTTATCTTAACTTAACCGCCAGTGGAAACATCCTATTTCCACTGGCGGTTTTTAAAGACAACCGCCAGTGGAAATCAATTTTCACTGGCGGTTTTTAAAGACAACCGCCAGTGAAGTGTCTGTTATAAATACCCCTCTTCCCCCGACAGTGAACTGTATGCTCGCAGCCAACTTCCATTGGAGGCGATTTTGGAGGTCCAGAATTCACAAAATACATGGGGAGAGGTTTTGATCCTCATTTTTTGGAAGAAGATTGCTAAGAAAGGTTGGTTTATGTTGCTAATGTCAATTTTTATTCATTTTTGCTCAATTTTAGCCACATTTTGGATCTAGGGTTTCACCATTGGAGAGAGAGTGTATCCTCTCTCAATTTTAGCCATATTTTAGCCATATTTTTGCTCTATTCGCTCAAATAAAGTTGTTTCATATGGTTAGATTTTGTCTATCCTCTCTCCTTTTTCATGTTTAGTTCTCAAATCAGTTTATCCATGACATATTAAGTTGTTTAATGAATGGTTCATGTGTTGTGTGGAGAGAGAAGAAGATAGGTTTGGTAATTAAGATTGTTTTTATTAGTTGCTATGAAATTTGGTTTAATTATGTTTTAATTGCCAATTATTGTTCATCTTTGCTCAATTTTGGAACTAGGCCTTCACCATGTGTTAGAGAGAAGAGTATGGCTAGGAAAGTTTAGTTTTATGTTCCTCTTGCCAATTTTTGTTCATTTTCCTTAAATTTAGCCACATTTTAGATATAGGGTTTCACCCCTTCATCCTTCCCGACAAGAACTATAGCTCGTAGCCCAACTTTCATTAGAGGGCCAGATATGATTTCACAAAATACAAGGGGGGGTTTATCTTTATTTTTTGGAAGAAGGTTGCTAAGAAAGGTTGGTTCTTATGTGTTTATGTTACTTTTTTACAGGTGGTGATGGAGAGGACATCCTGGATGTATAACTTATCAAGGCTAGATCCATCATACATATCCGAGGTCCATAGGTTTATTGATGTCACTACGAACCATGCTTGGAGAACAAAGACAAAACACATATATTGTCCATGCATGGACTGCAAAAATGCTGATGTATTTAATGACACAGAACAAATCATATCTCATCTGGTATGCCGAGGATTTATGAAGGATTACACAATTTGGACAAAGCATGGAGAGGGTAGCTCTTCGCCTTATACGACTGGAAACCCTGAGAACATCGACGACAGATTTCAGTTCGTTCACGAGACACACCAACCTCTTCCACAGAGCGAACATGTAGTGCAAAATGTTACTGATCATGGTTACGCTGGAGGAAATGAACATGATAGACCTCATGTTCTGCCAAGTGTTATGGATGAGGAAGATGCAGAGTTGCTAGAGGCAATGTTGCGTCGTCATACAGATCAATCGATGTTCTTAATGAAAGGTATGGAGTCCCTGAAGAAGGCAGCAGAAGAGCCTTTGTACGACGAGTCTAAGGGTTGTACCAAAGAGTTCACGACGCTCCGGTCTGTGCTAAAGCTGTTGATGTTAAAAGCTAAATATGGTGTGTCTGATGCTGGCTTCGATGCGTTCTTGAGTATTATCGCAGACATGCTTCCAAAGGAGAACAATGTGCCTGCTAACACGTACTATGCAAAGAAACTAATCAGTCCGCTCACTATGGGTGTGGAGAAGATCCACGCGTGTAGAAATCACTGTATCCTTTTCCGAGGTGATGATTATAAAGACTTGGAGAGCTGCCCAAAGTGCGGTGCAAGTAGGTACAAGACGAATAAAGACTATCGAGAGGACGAAGAGTGTGTTGCATCCGTGTCTAAAGGGAAGAAGCGAAAGAAAGCCCAAAAAAAGACTTCAAAATCCACGAGCAAAGAAAAAGAAGTAGACTATTATGCGCTCAAAAAGATTCCTGCTTTGGTGATGTGGTACCTCCCCGTCGTCGATCGATTGAGGTGTTTGTTCGCTAATCCTGAGGATGCCAGACTTATGAGCTGGCATGCTTCTGATGAGCACAAAAACGATGGGAAGCTTCGACATCCAGCCGATGGGAAGCAGTGGCAAGATTTCAATGACAACCACCGAGACTTTGCCGATGAACCGAGAAATGTTAGGTTCGCACTAAGTACTGATGGAATGAACCCATTTGCTGAGAGGAGCAGCAAGCATAGCACATGGCCGGTGATCCTCACCATATACAACCTTCCTCCATGGTTGATGCAGAAACCGAAGTACATTTTGCTAACCATCCTTATTTCTGGACCTACACAACCTGGAGTTGACATGGATGTATTTTTGGAGCCCTTAATGGAGGATATGAAAATATTGTGGGAAACAGGTGTTCAAATGTTGGATGAGTATCGTAAAGGTTCATTCACGCTGAGAGCAATTCTTTTTGTTACGATCAACGATTACCCTGCTCTCTTCACATTATCAGGCCAGTTTAAGGGAAAGGTTGGTTGCACAGTATGCATTGATGGAACTGCTTACGTATCCCTTGCTGCATCTAGGAAGATAGTTTACATGAGGCACAGACGCTTTTTATTGGAAGGACACAGGTACCGCATGCGAAAGATGGATAAGTACTTCGACAATAATGGTGAACTACATTCTACTGCTCCATCGGGTAACAATAGAGGTCATAGAGTTTTTGAAATAGTCAGGAATATCAAGTTTGTTTTCGGGAAGAAGACAAAAGACGGAAAAACAAGGAAGGATGTCAAACCAGCTTCGGGGGCTATATTCAAGAAGAAGTCTATTTTCTTCGAGTACTTGCCTTACTGGAAAGAGTTAGATGTGCGGCATGCGATCGATGGTATGCACGTTCAGAAGAACGTGTTTGAAAGCATAATGGGCACCTTGCTAGACATAAAGGGCAAAACAAAAGAAGGGCTCAATTCACGCATGGACTTGGTAGATTTAGGCATAAAAAAGGAACTACATCCCGTTCTTCAAGAAAATGGGAAGTACCATCTCCCAGCAGCAAGCTACAATCTCAATGTAGATGAGAAACATGCGATGTGTGTTTGGCTCAAGAATTTGAAAGTCCCATCTGGATTCTGCTCTAGCATACGGAGTATTGTGTCAATGAAAGACCTGACAATCACCAACTACAACTCACATGATTGCCATGTCATGCTGACTACATTCCTACCTATTGCCATCAGGGCTATAAATCCTTTGTTTTTAAAGATGGCAATCACACGGTTGTGCTACTTTTTCAACAGGATTTCACAAAAGGTAATTGGCCGTGATGAGTTGGCATCTCTTTAGGAATTCGCAGTGGAGACAATATCACAGTTTGAGATGTGTTTCCCTCCATCGTTCTTTGATATTATGGTGCACCTTGTGGTGCACTTGGTGCCACAAATAGAGGCATTGGGTCCTATGTACTTGCATGAAATGTGGACGTATGAGCGTTTCATGTCAATACTGAATGGCTATGTATCAACCCGTGCTCGTCCTGAGGCATCCATGATAGAGGGGTACTGTACCGAAGAGGCCATTGAGTCCGGAGGTCCATTCTGCAATAGTATCCTAAAAGACCAGGTTGCAATAGGTCTGCCTCCGTCACGACATGAGGGTAGACTGTATGGAAGCGGGAGGATGGGACAGAAAACTTTCATCCCACCGGATTACGATATAGTACTTGAGGCACATCAGAGCATCCTACATCAGCTAACGATAATGGAGCCATTTATCCAACAACACATCAATGAGCTTCGCGAGCAAAATCCTGGGCATACGGATGATTGGGTAATGAAGCAACATAAGCAGCGGTTCAACACATGGCTAATGGTGAAGGACATTCCACGTGGAGAAACAATAGAAGAACAAACCATCAAGGGCTTGGCATCTGGACCATCACGCCAGGTCACAACATGGCAAACCTATGACATTAGTGGATTCACATTTTGTACCAAGTCCAAGGACAAAAAGAGCATGTCACAAAACAGTGGTGTTCGATGCGAGGCCATAGATGATGAAACTGGTGAGATTATTACATATTTTGGATTTATTGAGGACATATGGGAACTAGACTATGGTACATTTCAGATCTCGGTTTTCCGATGTCAATGGGTTGAAGACAAATATGTCACGGTAGACAACTATGGGGTCAGAGTTCTTGATCTAAGTAAGGTAGGTTACAAAGATGACCCATGGATCCTTGCTAATCGTGCTGCACAGGTCTTCTATGCTGAACAGATCATTTCTAACAATGAGAAGAAAAGCACCGACAAACCGAAGCATGTAGTTTTTCCTGGAAAACAACAAGCTATAGGAGTTGATGGTGTATCTGATTTAGAGAATTTTAACCAGTTCAACGACATGTCTCTTTTCATAGACCATCCAACCAAGATAAGGAACGTTGAGCGAAGCATCCCACGCAATTCGTTGCCCTGGGTACGCCACGATGGACAAGGCAGAACAATAGCTTCCTGGATTATATACTTGTCATGTAATTGATTATTGTTAGGAACTTGTCATGTAATTGATTATTGTTAGCGACAAACCGAAGCATGTAATTGTCTTCATTCAATTTTCGTGGCTACCATTTACAATTTTACATGACTTTTTATTGACTTTATAGAGAGAGGAGAGGGAGAGAGAGGAGAGAGAGGAGAGGGAGAGGAGAGAGAGGATGGAGAGAGAGGAGAGAGAGGATGGAGAGAGAGGAGAGAGAGAGGGGATGGAGAGAGAGGATGGAGAGGGAGAGGGGAGAGAGAGAGTGGAGAGGAGATAGAGGATGGAGAGGGAGAGGGAAGAGAGAGTGGAGAGGAGAGAGAGGATGGAAAGAGAGGAGAGGATGGAGAGAGAGGAGAGAGAGAGGATGGAAAGAGAGGAGAGGATGGAGAGGGAGAGGGGAGAGAGAAGGGATGGAGAGAGAGGATGGAGAGGGAGAGTGGAGAGGAGAGAGAGGATGGAGAGGGAGAGGGGAGAGAGAGTGGAGAGGAGAGAGAGGATGGAAAGAGAGAGGAGAGGATGGAGAGAGAGGAGAGAGAGAGGGGATGGAGAGAGAGGATGGAGAGGGAGAGGGGAGAGAGAGAGTGGAGAGGAGATAGAGGATGGAGAGGGAGAGTGGAGAGGAGAGAGAGGATGGAAAGAGAGGAGAGGATGGAGAGAGAGGAGAGAGAGAGGATGGAAAGAGAGGAGAGGATGGAGAGGGAGAGGGGAGAGAGAGGGGATGGAGAGAGAGGATGGAGAGGGAGAGTGGAGAGGAGAGAGAGGATGGAGAGGGAGAGGGGAGAGAGAGGGGAGAGGAGAGAGAGGATGGAAAGAGAGAGGAGAGGATGGAGAGAGAGGAGAGAGAGAGGGGATGGAGAGAGAGGATGGAGAGGGAGAGGGGAGAGAGAGTGGATGGAGAGAGGTAAAAGTATACTAAACAATATATAAAAGTATACTTAATAAAATATATAAAAAGTGAAGTAAAACAATATATAAAAAACTATGTTAAATAATAATAAAAAACAATTTCTACTGGCGGTTGTCATAGTCAACCGCCAGTAGAAATGGCTTCCACAGACTGTAGAAGCCATTTCTACTGGCGGTTCTCTATGACAACCGCCAGTAGAAATAGTTTCTACTGGCGGTTCTCGTTGTCAACCGCCAGTAGAAATGGCTTCTACAGTCTGTGGAAGTCATTTCTACTGGCGGTTCTCGTTGTCAACCGCCAGTAGAAATGGCGCCTATATAAAGGGAGGCGCGCGGGAGCCGAAAAATTTACAACTCCCTGGCGCCAGTTCACTTCAAGACGACGCCGTCAGGCTGCTGGATTTCGACCCCGAGGGTTTCGCCGGCGATCGTCCCCGCGCCCGTCCCCACGCCGCCATTCCCGCCCCGGCACCGCCGTCTCCAGGTTTTCTTTCTCTTTCCCCTAATCTGCTGTACCGCCGCCGTCTACCGCGCGCGCCGGGCCGCCGCCGCCACCGCGTTTTAGTAAACCCTAGGCACGCGCCGCCGTCGAGAGGGAGGAAGAGAGAGGAAGGAGAGGGAGAGGGAAGAGAGAGGAGGGAGAGGGAGAGGGAGGAGAGAGGAGGGCGCACGCGCCGCCGCCGCCGAGAGGGAGGAAGAGAGAGGAAGGAGAGGGAGAGGGAAGAGAGAGGAGGGAGAGGGAGAGAGATAGAGGCAGGGAGAGGAGGGTGAGAGAGAGAGAGGAGGGAGAGGAGAGAGATAGAGGGAGAGGAGAGAGATAGAGGGCTCATACAAATGTATTCAAATGTGTTCAAATGTATTCAAATGTAGAGAGAGGGAGAGAGATAGAGAGAGAGGAAGAGAGATAGAGGGCTCATACAAATGTATTCAAATGTGTTCAAATGTATTCAAATGTAGAGAGAGGGAGAGAGATAGAGAGAGAGGGAGAGAGATAGAGGGCTCATACAAAAGAAGGGCTCATACAATACTTATTTTTATTCATATGTGTGTTATATATGTGTTCAAATGTATGTGTTCAATATATATATGTGTTCATATGTGTTCAAATGTATGTGTTCAATATATATGTGTGTTCATATGTGTTCAAATGTATGTGTTCAATATATATATGTGTGTTCATATGTGTTCAAATGTATGTTGAATATATACATTGTAATTTTATCCGTCACAACTCGATAATATACGTATCCGATCCGATCCGAATTCGATCTGAACTCGATAATTTCCGTACGACTCTCCCTCTCTCCCTCTCTATACGTCCTATGCGACTCTCCCTCTCTCCCTCTCCTCGTCCTATACGACTCTCCCTCTCTCCCTCTCTATACGTAACTCGATAATATCCATACGATTCTCCCTCTCTCCCTCTTTATACGTCCTATGCGACTCTCTCCCCGTCCTACACGATACTATACGACTATACGATACTATATGGTTAGGGTTTAGGGTTTAGGGTTAGGGTTAGGGTTATGGTTATAAGATATGGTATTAACAATAAACGTACAAAGAAAGTAGCCACAGGCCTTGCGATCCCAGGACGCAAGTTCCATGGAAACGATATTCCAGATGATTATTGCAAAGTAGAAGTGACGACGGTCGTCCAAGGATCCGAGGACGACATGCTAGACATCCCTGGGCCCGAAGGTATCGAGAAACTTGGACAAGCTATCGAGAATTTTATCCTTTGGCCTCGAAGGGATGTCGAATTGCTTGATTGGTCGAATTCGTCGCAGGCGTCGCAGGCCCAACCGTCTCCGCCTTCTCAAATTGTTGTTCCTATTGTACATCCATCATCACCTCCTCAAACTTCACATGCTGCTCCTCATCCTTTTTCTGACCCACCGTCTCCGCCACAAGCATCACCATTCAGGGCTCCACCACCTTCTCCTCCCCATCCTCTTGGTGACCCACTGTCTACGCCACCATCAAGGGATCCACCTTCTCCACAGCCATCAAACGATCCACGGCCATCAAAGAAATCTAAACTTCCTATACCAAAATTGGTGTCCCCGTATCAGAAAAAGAAGAGTAAAGCTACTACTGCTGGCGCAGTTCGGTTTTTGAAAGGGATTGGATGGAGCCTCACGTCACAAACTGTTGATTTGGCCGAGCACGAGGAGTCTGCAAAAAAGGCTGAGGCAATGGCCGCAAAGATAAAGAAGCCAACTAAGGCAGATTACAAAAACGTGCCTAAAAAGTATGTGCCGGGCAGACCTCTGCTACCTCTTGAGAAACTAAGAAAGGTCCCGGCTGGTGTTAAAAGGTTGCATGACTGGTACATGCGGGCATCATCGGTTGGCATCGACACCATCAGTGTGCATATACCAGACCATGCTTTTATTGGTTCGGACCAAAAGGCCGTTGTTACATTCGAGGACATGTGGTTAATGATGAACCTTCAGAGACTCGACGTGCAACTTGTAATGATGTTTGCATTGTAAGTGTCGCTCATACTTCCACATATGTGTGTTATTATTAGTGAGCTGTATAAAATTTCAATATCTGACATGCACGTGTGACTTGCAGAATGCAACATGATCAGCAGGAGATTCTTTACGGTACCAAGCCCAATGCTAGTGCCAGTAAAAGGGTTGGGTATCTCAACCCAATACTTATATCCGAGGAAAGCCACACTTTTAGAATCGGGAAAGACAACGATGAAATACGGGGAAAGACGGACGAAGAAGTTGAGAAGCGTATAAAGGATATGAAGAAGGATTTTGAAGCTCGATACGCCACCTACATAGGACATGCAATGATTCAATTTCAAGACAGGGAAGCCATAATGGCCCCGTACAACTTTAAGTAAGTGTGATTTTGCATAAATAAAATTAATAATTTCAATACACATGCATCACAAATTTGATTCGTACAGGGACCACTGGATATGCTTCCTCATTTATCCTAAGGTTGGAAAGGTGCTGGTGCTCGACTCCTTGAACTTCGACCCTTCGACATATGCAACATTCCTCAGCATCTTAGAGCTGTAAGCCTTTTCTATGCATGCATACTTTTATCGATTAAAATTTGAGAATAACATGGTGATTCTATTTGAGATCACAGTGCTTATAGATTCTATAAGATGAGAGGTGGAAAGTACGACCTGTCGAAAAAACTTGTGCCACTAGACATCCATCATCACTGGCCGGTAAGTATGTGATTTTATGAATACATATCATACACAATGTTGCAACTAAATAACCAATCTCCTGTTATGTAGTGCCACAAGCAACCACAAGGATCGGTCCTATGTGGATTCTATGCGTGCGAGTTCATGAGAGTGAACGGACGATACATCACGAACCTTGACAAGGTATTATTAGTAATAGTCAAGTATGTATTTATGTCATTAAAGATGCAAATGTGTTATTATTGAGTATAAATAGATGATGTTTATAAAATTCCTTTACAGCAATTTCAACGAGGAAACCCGGAGAACTTGACCGAAGCTGCATTGTATGGCATAGTCGAGGACCTCTGCACATTCATATTGAAAGAGGTCATTCCCGCAGAAGGAAAATATCACGATGCTTCCGGAACATTAGCTTTGCCAGAGTTTAGAATACTAACAGAAATTAGTAGATTATCTCTTAGCCGAGATAGTTATTAGAGCTTAGGTGAAAACTTATGATGTATAGAATGCATGAAGGATATATGGTTGTAAACAGAATACTTTGATGTATATAAATGTATGATAGAATTTAATTTCATGTTGCTTTCAATATCAATATAGATCTATATATATATGTTTGTGTGTGTGTAAATAAATATATATATAATTCAGTATTGTTTGAAATTTTGAAAAAAGGCGGGAAAACTTCCACTGGCGGCTAAATAAAGAAAACCGCCAGTGAAAAGTGCATTTCCACTGGCGGTTTGCTTTATAAAACCGCCAGTGGAAATGCATTTTCACTGGCGGTTTTCTTTATTCAGCCGCCAGTGAAAATGCACTTTTCACTGGCGGTTCCTTAAGAAAACCGCCAGTGGAAATGCTGACCCCTAGCACTGGCGGTACTGAAAAACGCCAGTATAAATATGTTTAGAACCGCCACTATAGAGCTTCTGTGTACTAGTGATTGTCGATCGGCAACTTGTCAGAGATGAACAGAAGTGCTTGGTTCCACGTTACGTTCCCACAACTTCAATAATACCAGAAAACGTGCAAGGAACAAATCTCCGTATACTGGGAAAAAATGTACTTGGAAAAATTCCTGTACTCACCGTACGTTCTCGTTCCCCTTGTTACGCGTTCCGGGGCATCTGTGACGCTGGAAGCCTTCCTCGTCCCCTCCTATATATAAAAGAAGACCTTCAGCTCGCAGGAAGGAAATCCAAGCAACAAACTTGGCATTCTGGCCTGTTCTTGCCAGGAGAAACAAAGATCGATGAGGCCTCAGGTGATACTCGTCGGCACTCTGGCTGTTATCGCTATCCTCGCAGCTCTCGGCGAAGGTGACCACGAATCCTCTCGCCGTTTTAGTTTAATTTGCATCAGGATATATATATATATATATATATATATATATATATATATATATATATATATATATATATATATATATATATATATATATATATATAAGTCAATTGTTATACGTAGGATGCAAGCATATGCAAACTGCTAGAGATTTTTGACTAACCAAGCGTGGGCACCGCCCGCACACCAGGCTCGTCGTGGCCGTGCTGCGACAACTGCGGTGCTTGCAACAGGAAGCAGCCGCCGGAGTGCCAGTGCAATGACGTGTCGGTGAACGGGTGCCACCCGGAGTGCAAGAACTGCGTCAAGGTCGGTGCAGGAATTCGTCCCGGCATGGGCCCCGGCCCCGTCGTCACCTACCGCTGTGATGACGTTCTCACAAACTTCTGCCAGACCAGCTGCCCGGAGGCGCCGGCGCCGTAGGCGGCGTTGCTGGGTGGTGTCTTCTTCTGACGTACGGCATGCATGGGACGCCGCCGTACGTCGATCTGCTGCAAGCATGCATGCCAAGTCGAGTTTCCAGCTTCGTCAGAGAAGAAATAGATAAATAAATGTCGCCGGCCGCTCTGTTCGGTGCTTGCTCTTGTTCGTCGTCGGTCTCTCTCTCTCTCTTTTTTTTTTTTTCTAGAATAAAGAGCCATATGCATGCATGATGCATATGCCATGCTCAAAGCACTGTTGGATGGTTTTCGTTTACCAGCTTCGTGAGGTCCTTCGATTTTTGTTCTCTTTGCAGCTGTTATATATCGTGTCGAGTCATGACAATATCTTAACCGGATCTAGTAACCGATAAACACGGAAGCACAACCATCATAGAAGCAAATATGCAAACAAAAACGACACCGAGACACGATGTTTTTTAACGAGGTTTAGCGATATGCCTAATCCTCGGGGCAGGACTACGGGCCGCTCCTTCCCATAAAACAGCAGCTACGCCGTGATGATCTCGCAGCCTCGCCACCGCCTAAACCAGCCGCCATGTCGTCTCATGGTTACAACAGGGGTTGCCTCATATTTATGACCCCCCTAGGATACAGAGTTCGACTCTAGCTAACTCTATTCTAGCCCTAATAAACCTCAAGTCCTAGCGTAACCAAACTTGAAGCCATCTTGAAGCCATCCACGTGCGGACCTCCGTGTACTCGGGCTTGAGCTGTCTCCTCCGCCGCTCACTTCGAACAGCTTGATGAGGCTGATCTCACAGCCGCGTCACCACCAGAATAGAACACCACCACATTTGCATTGCCATTATTCATGACCCTACCTTTAACAACGCTCCCTTCTTTTAGCTTTTGTTGGTGTGCACTTGACTTCTCACCAATCATGATTGTGTGGCCTCCATACATGACTCTTAAGGTCTTCTTATCAGGAACCGCCTGATACAACCAGCCTTCTTCATGTAACAAACCAAGTGAAATCAGATTCCTCGATAGCCCTAGCACATGCTTCACACCATTAATTAAGTAGCATCTCTTCACCATCATACAACTTGAACTTGATGTCGCCCACTCCTACGGCAAGATAGCCCGAACCATCTCCCAAGTAAGCGAAACCATTGTCCTTCTCAATGTATGACGAGAATAACTCCTTCGATGTTGCATGGAACGAGCTAGCTGAATCCAACAACCACACTTCACCAGACTTTTTACTTGACACCGTGAGAACGTCACCATCACTATCCAAGTCATCTTTCTTATTGGCAATCACAACACTTATGGATTCTCCATCCTCTATTCTTCAGTCCTAGATAGTTCCTCTTTACATGTCCACAACCCTAGCACTTATAGCATCGCAACCCCTTCTTCTTGTTGCTCTTCTTATCTTCCACACTACGATCACCCTTGACTAGGAAAGCATCACCAAAAGGCTCCTCCGTTGCATTGTTCTTCCTCCTTTGATCATGAGCAAGCAACGCAGCAACAATGTCCTCCTTCCCATTGTTGGTATTTATTAACGCACACAGATAAATCCGCAAGCGCATGGATACCGTTGTAGCTTCCTAAGTATATATCGTATCCACAGGGAAACATGCGAGATCAACTACGCTCTAACTTAACTAGAGGCGGCAATAAGCGAGGATAGAAACTAGGAACAATGATAAGATAGAGACTAGGTTAAGGTAAGGTTTAACTCGATAGCAATTAAGGATGCAGATAATAGGAGCGTAGATAAGGTGCACTAATTCTGACTTGGGTAAGCTTTTCCCCAGTAACAAAACCCCTACTAGTCCTACAAACGGGAGGTAGACTACAGAGGATCAACGATGCCATATAGTACAAGCTATATAGAACGAATGTCACAATCGTGATCTACCACCGATCCGGAATGCAGGGTGCATTCACGAGTAACCTAAGTCTAAGCACCACGCTTACACCTACGATACTACTCTACTCCCTCATGAGCAGGAATAAAGTACTCAAAAGAATCGTGAACCAAATGAACAATATAAACATAAACTAACTTGAATCAGAAGTTTATTACTAAAGACATCTCAAGATCAAACTCAAGTATCCAAAGTACAAGCCGTACAGGGAGCACCGATTGGCCGGCACCTCCAAACTCTTCCCTTGCTCTCCATCTCACTACTATCTACAAGACTAGATCCTATGGAGGACTAATCTTCTCTTGAACGCTGGCTCTTGAGAGGTAATCCTTTCATAGGACACCTCTCAATTATAATTTATGAGATTTTTCTGCCTCTAGGGTCTAGCTCTGTTTATATAGGCCAGAGCGTCAAACGTGAGCCCTTGGATCAAACCGACTTAAGCAACGGCCTAGATCTTAATGGCAGTAGGAGAGTCCACGTCGAAGGGGAGAGCGAACTGACTCTGTGTGGGGTCGGCCGAGCTGGGGTGGGGCCGTTGGAAACGTCCTAAATGGCTAGAGGGGGTGAATAGCCTAATAAAATTTCAACAAACTCACTAAAGCAACTTGTTAGTAAATAACACGGTGAAGCAAAATGCTCTAGCTCTAAACTATTCTACGCCAAGCCACCTACACAATTCTACAACAGTATGCACAAACAACCAAATCCGCTAGAAGAGACTAGCTCACCGATTTAAGGATCTAGCAACTATGCAAAGGGACTAGCTCTCCGAACTACGGAGCTAGTAACTAAGAAAGTAATACGAGAGATGGCGATGAGGTTGTTATTCCTCCGAGTAGTGTAGATGATGCCAATCACCGATAAATGAATATCAAGACAATCAATCACGCGATGGTGATGAGCAGAATGAAATCCAATGAATGCCAATCAAGTCGACATCGGGAGACAAAGATTTATCCCGAGGTTCGCGTGCTTGCCAGCACGCTAGTCCCCGTTGTGTCAACCTTCACTTGGTGGTTCGGTGACTAATCGACGATACACGTCAAGCTCGACACACGAGCGCCATAAGAACCTACAACAAGCAAGGTATTCATTGACACGAGCAATTTACTAGTGCTACCTTGTGGCACTCCGCCGGGTAAGGTGCTAACCCCTCACAATCAACACCGGTAGTGGCCGGAGACAATCTCTTCCTTCGCCAAGCTCCTCCGCTTCTCCAAGCCATCTAGGTGACGGCAATGACCAAGAGTAATAAGAGAAATCCATAGCGATACACAATCACCAAGTGCCACTAGATGAACTAGCTAATGCAATGCACTTGGATCACTCTCAATCTCACCAAGGATAAAGAATCAATGATCTAGATGAGTGGGAGAGTGTGGAGTATGCTCACAAGGTGTATCTATGAGTTAGAGAGCCAAGAGAGTGGGCAAAGTCCGGCCATGGTCTATTTATAAAGCCACACAAGTTTACTAGCCATTGCTCTTTTCTGCGTGTGCACCGGACGCACCGCATCCGATCGAGCAGCGCCCGGTCGTTGCAGGCCGTCCACATGGCTATCACGTTCAATCGAGGCCGCCAGATTTTCTATTTGAATTCGACCGTTGGCGTATTAAGTGGCGACCGGACACGCCAGGAGCACACCGACCAGACACACCATGCGTCCGATCGCTCACTCGCGACAGATGAACACACCACGACTGGATACACCTAAGTTACTATTCACTCATCAGGTCGCTGCGTCCGATCACATCCCAAAGAGGTTCTAGAGAGGGCAAATGTCGACTGAACGCGTCCGATCAACACTGACCGGACGTATCCAGCGTCCGATCGCCTCTACGCAACACGCTGTCAGATCGGAGAGCTGACCGGATGCATCGAAGGTGCGTCCGGTGCAGCGTCTGGTCACTTTCTATGTGTTTCCTTGTCGCCTCTTCTTTGCCCTTACTCACATGCGCTAACACTCAAGTGTTTCATTCACTATGTGCAGTGTGTTAGCATTTTTACAAATATTTTCCAAAGGGTTAGATGGTTAGCTCACTAGGTCCTAATGCATGTGCATGATGAAGTTCACCTACCAGCACTTTGATAATCACATTTCACATGGAATTTCTCCCCTCTTTGTATAGAGTCTTGATCACTAAACCAAGAAGCTCCTATGATTTTATACCTTTGCCTTGAGCTCCTTTGTCTTTTCCAAATGAAGAGCACTTGATCCAAACGGAGAGGGGCCACGACGCCATCGCCGCGCGCAGGACCACCCTGGAACACGCCGCCGCCATGGACCTTGCCGGCGCCGCCGCAGTTCTCCAGACTGTGACGCGCTATGGGCTGGACCCATGTGATTAACACTTGGCTGATATGGCCCGACAACGGCCCAGGTTCAGTGGGTCTCAGCTGCACACGAATTAGGCCAGTAGCAACATCTGTGGATAAGACGAGCAACCCATCTACGGAAGGCCCAGAACTAATTCAGAGATACATTTGTGTGCATGCGCTCACTCAAATTAAGGCTACATCACCCCCCCCCCCCCCGACTAGAGATGGCAATGGGGACCCGATCCCCGATTCCCCGCGGGGAATTCCTCTATTAGGGGATGGGGATGGGGAAGTTTCTTCCCCCACGGGGATGTAAATGGAGAAAAGTTCTCCCCCGATGGGTAAACGGGGACGGGGATGGGGAAGCATTCCCCATCCCCGTTCCCCGCGGGGACCCGTTAAACTTACATGTGACAATGTTTTCATGTAATAGTTAATGATAAAAGTAAAGAATTACCTTGTCAAGAGATCACCCGTTGTACAAATACATTGATTTTAATGTGCACATAATGAATTTTACATCTAACAATGTGTATAAGTGACAATATTTTACATTAATAACAAATGAAGTACGATTTAATTATAATTTAAGCGGGGATGGAGATCCCCGACGAGGATTTATCCCCACGGGGAACGGGGATGGGGAAGAAATGTCCCCCACAAGCGTTCGTGGGGATCCCCGCGGGGAAATTTTTTTGTCGCGGGGACGGGTTTGGGGAGCTAAAACCCGACGGGGAATTCCCCGTTGCCATCTCTACCCCCGACCCCACAAAAAAAAACTCAAATTATGACTACATTAACTATTGTAGAAGTCCAATTTGTATTTGCTTCCTTCAATCGGAAACCAGAATTTTAGAATCCAACGACTCTATGAATAGTCCGATTTACCTCATTAAGCGGTTTATAAGTGGTTTTATTTTTATCTGCAACGAGAGATAGGTAAATCGGATTTTTGTGATAGGTCATCGAACTCCATATCATCGCTAGATACGAGTTATCCTAACTTGTAACATGGGTCATGAGCTAGTCTGGATCATATATAAGACACAGAGGACATGACCTAATATATATTGAAATCGAACGCGTATCATCACTAGGGCGTGAGTGTAGTTTTTAAATCTCTATCAAACTTTTAAAACCGTACACTTTTGCACCTAGACAGTTTTGATAGTGATTTTGTGTCACACCCGGATTTTAGGGGTCAAAAACCCGGGCGCGAACATAAACACCAGGTGTGCTGGGACCAAGTCTCACACATATGATGCATAGTGGCACAGGATCGAATGTCACATCTTTACTATATAACAGGAGTTCTGTACAAAAATAATTAAATAATTACATCATATGAGGAAACGATCCAGCAACCCAAAGTTGACTGGGAGACGACGACCTAGACCTCTCACGAACTCGCCACAGCATCCTCCAAGCGCCTCATCCTGCGGTACCTGTTCTTGACCTGTGGGGGGGGTGTGAGACAGCAAGAGTGAGCTCACATACGTTCATCGCTCAACAAGTTGTGGGGAATAATGTGCATGAACTCGCCAAAGGTGGGAGCTCACGTGAAGTGTAAGGCTTACCAAAGAGGATGGTTAGAGCTGAGCATTGCTTTTAAAGTTGGTCAAAATTTTATTAGCAATTACTAAGTATAAGTAAATACCAACCCAATTAAATAGTAGAACAAAAGTAACAACCTCACCTGCGATGCAATGCATATGACAAATTGAGTTTAAGTTCCATAATTTAATCATGTGAGTGTCCGAGCCGCTCATGACCGTGAGCACGGCTAGTATACCAGTTTTACACTCTGCAGAGGTTGCGCATCTTTACCCACAAGTCATGTTACCCATCTGCCAAGGGATCGCGACTTCCCATACACCTCTACCGAGGAGGCGAGGCAGGGTAACACTACGAGGCCTTTACAAAGTTCCACTAGCTTCAGAAAACCCGCTACAGTTTATAGGAAGCTCCAATGCAGGAATCCCTTGCAGGACCGCCATCACAGCAAAATCCTCCCGAGGGCCTCCCCAGGAATCCCTTGCAGGACCGCCATCACAGCAAAATCCTCCCGAGGGCCTTCCCAGGAATCCCTTGCAGGACCGCCATCACAGCAAAATCCTCCCGAGGGCCTCCCTACACTGACCACTCCCCTACTGCCCTTGCCCCTTTCGGGTAAGGTAGTCTTCCACTAGCTTTCCTAATTAATCGGCCAAGGGCGTCCCATTAAACCCTTGTGGTAGCACTGTTTTCCCGGGTGGTTCTCCATGTTCCAATTAACATAATGATCTTATCATGAACAGTGATAATAAACAGATAATAAAAGTGTGATCATGAATAATGTATCTTCATACCCAAAACCACATAAAGCACTAGCAAGTACTACCCAAAAAGTTCAGTGGTAAACAAGGTATAAAGATAGACAAACTAGGGTAACCTATTGGGTCCCATCAAATTAACCTATGCAGATCATTATGATTAATTAGAACATGAGTGGGTAAAAAGAAGTGATCAAGGGCACAACTTGCCTGGGACTTGAGATTCCAGGTACCAGGATGATCTTCAGGTGACTCGTAACCTCGCTGCTAGTCGTAGCAATACAGACAAACATTGTATAGGCAAAATTAACATTACACCAAACATATATGCAAAATACCCAGTAATAATCTACACATAAAAATAAAATTCTAGGAACAGAAATCATAATTTTTGGACTTATAGATTTTAAGTTATGCATTTTCAAATGTTTTATGTGCTTATAATAGGATTAAGTGTGGGATTAATTTTCTTACTGTTGTCATGATAAACAGAGACACTAAGTGCTAGAGAATGAAATTACAAAATTTTAGGAACTGGAATGGAGTAATTTGGAGTTCATATGCATTTTCTATGGATTTTATAAGTTCTAGACATTATTTATATATTGAAAATCAATTTGAAATTTAAATTCTCGGGTTAAAAACTATTCTGGACTGGGCCTCGATTTCTAGAAAAGTCAGGGGCTACGGGGTAAAACTCCTAAGACTCAGGAAACAGTGGAGAGGACGGCGGGTTGAATACTTAAAACTATAGGGTCTCTTTAGTAAAGTTGACCCGCGAAGGGGTATCGTTAGATATGAGCCGTTGGATTAGATCTGAACGGCACCGATGAACCTATCATCAAACCGAACCTGCCCGCTACGCTAGCCGTTGGATCAAGGACCGGTGGTTCGGATTTAAATATCCCGAGATCACGCCCCAACCGCACGATGCAAGATCAACGACTCAGATTGACCCGAGGTGAAACGCTAGCGCCGATCTAATCAGAGTCGTTCGCCTTGCATCCAACGGCGCCCGGACAACCTCCCCCCTCTCCTCCTACCCCGAGACGGCGGCGCATACCACCCACTCGGCGGAGCATCGCCGGAGTTTCGAATTCGGCCAACCCGAGCACCATTTGGCCAATTAACTCGCACCACACACGATTGATGCCTCCCTAAACTTAATCCCCCAACCAATTTTGGTCAACGGCAAGCGCTGGACTCGGTACATGGCGCGCTGCGGTGGCACCATGGACGGGCAGCGGACCTAGAAGCTTAGCTACACCATTCTGCAATTCGCTAGAGCATAACTCGGAGGAAGGAGGAACGGACACGGTGGAGACTCACCAATGGTCGGCCGAGGTAAGGAGACGCTCGCCCACGGGGAGGGGCGGAACTCGCCTGCAGTGGTCACGGCGCAGAGCAATTCGCACACCACAATGACGCAAAACTCCAATTGAACGCGCGACCGGCTATGGCTTGGGTACCGAGGAAAGGCTTAGGTCTTATAGGAGGCGGGTCCGGGGTTAATTGCGCTCGGTCTGCGGAAATCGCGCGCGTGCGGAGTTCTCAACCACGCCGATCCGGTCAGCGGAATCCGATTCTCGCGGGGAAGAAGGTCACCCAACGGGGCGGCCCCACCACCAGTGAGCCAGCAACGCGAGGGGCAACGACGCGAGCACCAGACGACCCGGTTCTTATGGCCCCATGGTCAAGCACCCCAGCGGAATCAGGAAGATGGCGCGGAGTTTGTTGAGAATGAGGACACAGCCGCCGCGGCACGCAACAGAGAGAAGGAGCTGGAAGAAGCCCCCTCCCGATCCTGCAGCATCAGCCCCACAGGCAGTGGCACAGGGCGAGATCGCGCCTGGACGAGCAGGGTCAGCAGTGCGGAACAAGGAAATGGGCCGGCCAACGGGGAATTCGGCCCAGGTAGGTATAGGTGAGCCATTTTCCTTTTCTTTTATGAATTTTCTGCTTTGTTTTCAAATTCCAAATTTTATGTATTCAAACCAAAGTCATTTTGTTTTTATTTTGGATTTCAGTTCTCCAAAAATCAAACATAACCCTAATGGACATATAAACTCTACTGTTTATCATATTATTATTTGTTTTATTTAGATGAACACTTCAATAATGGAATATACACATGGTATTCATTTATTTACTTAGAAAACATAACTTTGAATGCACACTTAGAAAAGATAATCTTCATCACATATCTACTTAGGGGAAGTTAATACATAATGTCCCATGAATTATTTTTAGTTTAACTATATTTTTAAGGGGCGTATTATTTGTATAGTTTATAAAGGAAAGAGTAAGTAGTTTGAAAGTCTCTCTTTCATTTGTTGCTCCAACCTTTTAGTTTTAAGTTTTAGAGATAAATCTTGAATACCAAATTCTTAGTTATCATTATGTGTTTAGTTTAGAGAGATATATTTTATAGAGGAATGAAATTGTTATTGGAAGTCATTTCCCAAAATATAATTTTAGGTGCTACAAATCCTACCCCCCTTAAAAATAATCTCGTCCTCGAGATTTGTAAAAAAAAGGATATAATAGGTTTGGTCTAGAATTTTAGTTTCTCATTTGGTTTTGGGAATCAAAGTTTTGTTCAAGTTTTTTTTTACAGTTAGTAGATGATATGAATATTGTTTGTCATTAGGTCAGGTACGGTTATGGCAAGTAGAGGTTGTGGCAAGGGTATAATAAGAAAAGACTTCATCCTGAACTATGGATCTTGATTCCGCTGGTGATTCAACTTGATCTTTGAAGTCTTGAGTTGATGTTTATCCTTCTTTGACATGGTTGGTCTTCTTTGGCCTTTATTTCTTGGAGTTGTCATCCGGGTTAAGGACATATGGCTAGGACATATGTGAGTAGGATGGATTGTATGGTGTAGGTAGGTTAGAATCTCTTGCTAGGTTAAAATTGTGGGGTTATGCAACTATTGGATGGTTAAGGTAGTTGCATAGGGCCAAGTCTTCTGTTATTCTTAATTTAGTGCAGGGTGAACTAAGTTAAGACCCGTTCTATAGGAGTAGAGTCTAATCTATTTCATCAGTATTATCTAACATGTTTGATAAGTCACTTTAGATTAGATCAGATCTAGGTTAGATTGGTGTGACTAGTTTGATTAGATAAGATCTTATTTATTTTAGGCTAGATCATGGTTGTTACACTTAGTACGAGATAAGCAAAGTAGTTAGGATATGACAAGATCAGATAGGATAGAATCTTTTAAGATGAGATGAATCTATTAAGATAAGAGAAAATCTTTTAAGATAAGATATATTTTAATTAGGATAAGTTAGGATCTTTTCACATAAGATGGATCTATGAGTGTAGGATAGACTTTTTCAAGATAAGATGGATTTTGCTAGGCTAGATTCTTTGATGAGGGATAACCTAGTTCATTTAGATATTTTTATAACCGTTTTTTTTCTATATGTATATGCAGATGTGATTGTGAACATTACTCCACAACTAATCACACTCAATCAAAGATCCAAATCAAACAAGTATCATAAGAACAAACATTCAAGCATACAAATACCTATAAAAATAGTTTTGTTTTTGTTCCTAAGAGTAGGTCTCCTATTCCTAGAGGTCACTTTAGGTACAGAATTTCAAAGTGTGAAATCCACTTTTGTCTTTGGAGAGAAAAGGTAAGAATAATCAGAGTAAAGCGGAAATAGATGAGAAAAGATTAAGGTAAGTTTAGAAAAGAATCAGAGTAGCAAAGGTAAGTAGACAATGGTTGTCCAGTTCTATCTAGGTTTCGTCCTACAGTCAACATTTCCTCTGATACCACTTCTGTCACACCCGGATTTTAGGGGTCAAAAACCCGGGCGCGAACATAAACACCAGGTGTGCTGGGACCAAGTCTCACACATATGATGCATAGTGGCACAGGATCGAATGTCACATCTTTACTATATAACAGGAGTTCTGTACAAAAATAATTAAATAATTACATCATATGAGGAAACGATCCAGCAACCCAAAGTTGACTGGGAGACGACGACCTAGACCTCTCACGAACTCGCCACAGCATCCTCCAAGCGCCTCATCCTGCGGTACCTGTTCTTGACCTGTGGGGGGGGTGTGAGACAGCAAGAGTGAGCTCACATACGTTCATCGCTCAACAAGTTGTGGGGAATAATGTGCATGAACTCGCCAAAGGTGGGAGCTCACGTGAAGTGTAAGGCTTACCAAAGAGGATGGTTAGAGCTGAGCATTGCTTTTAAAGTTGGTCAAAATTTTATTAGCAATTACTAAGTATAAGTAAATACCAACCCAATTAAATAGTAGAACAAAAGTAACAACCTCACCTGCGATGCAATGCATATGACAAATTGAGTTTAAGTTCCATAATTTAATCATGTGAGTGTCCGAGCCGCTCATGACCGTGAGCACGGCTAGTATACCAGTTTTACACTCTGCAGAGGTTGCGCATCTTTACCCACAAGTCATGTTACCCATCTGCCAAGGGATCGCGACTTCCCATACACCTCTACCGAGGAGGCGAGGCAGGGTAACACTACGAGGCCTTTACAAAGTTCCACTAGCTTCAGAAAACCCGCTACAGTTTATAGGAAGCTCCAATGCAGGAATCCCTTGCAGGACCGCCATCACAGCAAAATCCTCCCGAGGGCCTCCCCAGGAATCCCTTGCAGGACCGCCATCACAGCAAAATCCTCCCGAGGGCCTTCCCAGGAATCCCTTGCAGGACCGCCATCACAGCAAAATCCTCCCGAGGGCCTCCCTACACTGACCACTCCCCTACTGCCCTTGCCCCTTTCGGGTAAGGTAGTCTTCCACTAGCTTTCCTAATTAATCGGCCAAGGGCGTCCCATTAAACCCTTGTGGTAGCACTGTTTTCCCGGGTGGTTCTCCATGTTCCAATTAACATAATGATCTTATCATGAACAGTGATAATAAACAGATAATAAAAGTGTGATCATGAATAATGTATCTTCATACCCAAAACCACATAAAGCACTAGCAAGTACTACCCAAAAAGTTCAGTGGTAAACAAGGTATAAAGATAGACAAACTAGGGTAACCTATTGGGTCCCATCAAATTAACCTATGCAGATCATTATGATTAATTAGAACATGAGTGGGTAAAAAGAAGTGATCAAGGGCACAACTTGCCTGGGACTTGAGATTCCAGGTACCAGGATGATCTTCAGGTGACTCGTAACCTCGCTGCTAGTCGTAGCAATACAGACAAACATTGTATAGGCAAAATTAACATTACACCAAACATATATGCAAAATACCCAGTAATAATCTACACATAAAAATAAAATTCTAGGAACAGAAATCATAATTTTTGGACTTATAGATTTTAAGTTATGCATTTTCAAATGTTTTATGTGCTTATAATAGGATTAAGTGTGGGATTAATTTTCTTACTGTTGTCATGATAAACAGAGACACTAAGTGCTAGAGAATGAAATTACAAAATTTTAGGAACTGGAATGGAGTAATTTGGAGTTCATATGCATTTTCTATGGATTTTATAAGTTCTAGACATTATTTATATATTGAAAATCAATTTGAAATTTAAATTCTCGGGTTAAAAACTATTCTGGACTGGGCCTCGATTTCTAGAAAAGTCAGGGGCTACGGGGTAAAACTCCTAAGACTCAGGAAACAGTGGAGAGGACGGCGGGTTGAATACTTAAAACTATAGGGTCTCTTTAGTAAAGTTGACCCGCGAAGGGGTATCGTTAGATATGAGCCGTTGGATTAGATCTGAACGGCACCGATGAACCTATCATCAAACCGAACCTGCCCGCTACGCTAGCCGTTGGATCAAGGACCGGTGGTTCGGATTTAAATATCCCGAGATCACGCCCCAACCGCACGATGCAAGATCAACGACTCAGATTGACCCGAGGTGAAACGCTAGCGCCGATCTAATCAGAGTCGTTCGCCTTGCATCCAACGGCGCCCGGACAACCTCCCCCCTCTCCTCCTACCCCGAGACGGCGGCGCATACCACCCACTCGGCGGAGCATCGCCGGAGTTTCGAATTCGGCCAACCCGAGCACCATTTGGCCAATTAACTCGCACCACACACGATTGATGCCTCCCTAAACTTAATCCCCCAACCAATTTTGGTCAACGGCAAGCGCTGGACTCGGTACATGGCGCGCTGCGGTGGCACCATGGACGGGCAGCGGACCTAGAAGCTTAGCTACACCATTCTGCAATTCGCTAGAGCATAACTCGGAGGAAGGAGGAACGGACACGGTGGAGACTCACCAATGGTCGGCCGAGGTAAGGAGACGCTCGCCCACGGGGAGGGGCGGAACTCGCCTGCAGTGGTCACGGCGCAGAGCAATTCGCACACCACAATGACGCAAAACTCCAATTGAACGCGCGACCGGCTATGGCTTGGGTACCGAGGAAAGGCTTAGGTCTTATAGGAGGCGGGTCCGGGGTTAATTGCGCTCGGTCTGCGGAAATCGCGCGCGTGCGGAGTTCTCAACCACGCCGATCCGGTCAGCGGAATCCGATTCTCGCGGGGAAGAAGGTCACCCAACGGGGCGGCCCCACCACCAGTGAGCCAGCAACGCGAGGGGCAACGACGCGAGCACCAGACGACCCGGTTCTTATGGCCCCATGGTCAAGCACCCCAGCGGAATCAGGAAGATGGCGCGGAGTTTGTTGAGAATGAGGACACAGCCGCCGCGGCACGCAACAGAGAGAAGGAGCTGGAAGAAGCCCCCTCCCGATCCTGCAGCATCAGCCCCACAGGCAGTGGCACAGGGCGAGATCGCGCCTGGACGAGCAGGGTCAGCAGTGCGGAACAAGGAAATGGGCCGGCCAACGGGGAATTCGGCCCAGGTAGGTATAGGTGAGCCATTTTCCTTTTCTTTTATGAATTTTCTGCTTTGTTTTCAAATTCCAAATTTTATGTATTCAAACCAAAGTCATTTTGTTTTTATTTTGGATTTCAGTTCTCCAAAAATCAAACATAACCCTAATGGACATATAAACTCTACTGTTTATCATATTATTATTTGTTTTATTTAGATGAACACTTCAATAATGGAATATACACATGGTATTCATTTATTTACTTAGAAAACATAACTTTGAATGCACACTTAGAAAAGATAATCTTCATCACATATCTACTTAGGGGAAGTTAATACATAATGTCCCATGAATTATTTTTAGTTTAACTATATTTTTAAGGGGCGTATTATTTGTATAGTTTATAAAGGAAAGAGTAAGTAGTTTGAAAGTCTCTCTTTCATTTGTTGCTCCAACCTTTTAGTTTTAAGTTTTAGAGATAAATCTTGAATACCAAATTCTTAGTTATCATTATGTGTTTAGTTTAGAGAGATATATTTTATAGAGGAATGAAATTGTTATTGGAAGTCATTTCCCAAAATATAATTTTAGGTGCTACATTTTGCTGATGTGACATCACGTTAGAAGAGGCAAATCGGACTAAGGGGGTGTTTGGTTTGCCCCTGCTAAAATTTAGCTCATATCACATCGAATGTTTGAACCTTCGTTCTGGGTATTAAATGTAGTCGGATTATAAAACTAATTTCTCAGCCAAAGATTAAAAAGTGAGACGAATCTAGTACAGTTGGTTGGGTCTATATTTCATATTCCTATTTGAAAGTCAAACGCTTGATGTGACCAGGGCTAAACTTTAGTCCACAGAACCAAACACCTCCTAAGTTAAAAATTCCTTGAGGTTAATCGAACTAGGAATATCATATTTTATAAAAAAAAAATATCTAAAACTTAATAAAAATTTCAATGGATTGGCGTCTTCAGCACAGCGGTTGGCAGCCAGGATTGAGGAGGCGGCGATTGGAATCGGCTCCTCATGGAATTTAATTAGGTTGCTGTGGTGGAATAATTTAGGTTGCGAAACACAACAATATGCATGAAAATCACACAACCGTGTGTAATAATCTGGGTTTCTGTTGATCTCGGTAATCATGGGATTGCGGTGATTAGGCACTATTGTAACAAAATTTTTGTCATGTTCAATGAAAAACATGCTACGTCGCGATTTTCTTTTTGTGTCAACACGATCGATGCCACGGGCACTTGGGCAAAACACTGAGCATGCGTAACAACGCCAGAACCCAATCAAAACTCCCTGTACGTCGTCCTAATCTGGCAGCTAGTGCTGCAACCCATAAAAGTTACTCCGATTAATTAAACAACAGAGAACACGAAACTTACAGCCTCTTACAAGAGACGAAACAGGTGATGAAAACTATGTCACCGAAAGAGTCATATAGCTGTTATACTACCATAATTCCTTTTCTCCCTAACAAATTATCAATCAAATATAAAACAAAAACTCCAAGACCTATACACACAAAGACAACATTAAACTAGTGATGTGCCAGATGCTACCGAGGAGAATATCCAGCGAAGTTTGCTAGGGAAGAGGAGCAAATAAAAGGTTGGCTAACTCGATCGATTTGGCAACTTCAAAAGAGGTGCATGGAGATGAGAGGGTTGTTGCGGCTGATTCTGGTTTTGGTGATGGCTGCAAGGCTCATCATCATGATTTTCTGGCAGGTTCGATCGCTACGGTTCACTTATATATCGAATATTATTGAATACTCTTTGAGGCCTCAAAATAAGTTATGTTTTGCAGTTATGGTCAACTGTTCTAAATTAACTCGCACATTGAGTTCTAATGTTTAGAAATGGCACAGCTGGGTAGATTTACCTTAAAAGAGCATAAATATTTATCACACCAAAGATTTATCAAATGGTGTATGTAATGATGCTAATTTGGTACAAAAGAAATTTGTTGTTAGTTCCCTAAAAATTCAGTTAATTTTTTTTTTAAAGATAACTCAAGACAACTCTAAATATTGACTTATTCAAGATCATAGGGAGTAGTTTCATAAATTTGCTATATTTTATACATAGTATATTAAATATAAAATATAGTAGTAAAAGATTGAAGTAGCTGAGCTTAGGTAACCACGAGGACGAGGGTGTATTAGATTTATAATCACCTAGCCTTTTTAATACTCCCCAATTCCCTTTCACAAGACGCGGTTTAACATGACACGTCTGTCATATATTACATTGTGTTTCTATTGATTTTATATTATGTTGTTTATATACTTATAAATTTGTAATAATTAGATAGTACATTTAATTATAGGGCTCTAACCAAATCAAGTTGAACCTAATAAAATTTGCATCGTTTTCGAAATTAGTAGAGTTTGCATTACCTCTTCTTGACTGGTATAGGACCTGGGTCTTTGAGCTGTAAAGGTCTACTCCCCTATTCCAAATTAAAAGATATTCTATTTTTTTCTAAGTACATTGCTTTTCTTATATATGTAGATATAGTGTATATCTAGATGCATGACAAATACTATGTATTCAAAAAAGTCAAACAAATGGAGGGAGAATAATACGTTTCATCCCTGTTCCGGCAGAAACCAAAATGCCAAGCATTATGATCAGCTTATATTGGATTACAATATTCGTGAGTGTGCTTCGAACTTGTACTAAAAAAGGGAAAAAAAAAAGTTACTATAGTTAAGGTTTTAAATAGTGGACTAAACGACGTTATAACAGTTCTAGCCTCTGGCCTTCAATGACGGAACCACGACAATGCTATATATCTAATGAAAATCTTCCTTAAACTTGCAGATGGTGAATACATCCTGATCAGACGTAAGTCCAAGCCCTTGTTTTATGCATCCATGCTGCGCACCTCACCAACATTCAACACTAAAAGACCTCACTCTACCATGTTCACAAACTATATTTCAGGTAGCACATTTGCAGTCCTGATAGTTTTTGCGTTCCTGTTAGTCGGCGTCGCCATCGCGATCACCAAATACCTGAGGACCAAGAAGAAAGCAAACGAAAGCACTAGATAATCATCACTAAAACTGTCACAAGGCAACTACAGGGTACATTGCAGGGAGGTGAGCAGCAGTAGCAGGTGGTCAGGCCTGTACAAGTTCACCAAGGAGGAGGTCGAGAGGGCGATCAACTACGCGAGCACGCAGCAGGATCTACCTCGGCTCCGGTAGCGCAGGGCAGGTGTACCAGGGGGTGCTACCCAGTGGTCAGCTCGTCGCAATCAAGCACATCCACAAGACGGCCATGTCCGGGAGGTGGAGCAGCTGTCCAAGGTGAGGCACCCCAACCTGGTGTGCCTCTTCGGCTACTGTGATGAGGAGGGAGATCAGTACCTGGTCTATGAGTACTGTGCCAATGGAAACCTTGCCCAGAACCTGCTCAGTAAGGGGAATTCAGCTTTGAGAGTAGCGCTTCTCGGTTCATTCTGAATGAAACTAATGCAGCAATGTTCTGTTCTTGATTGGCATGCAGGAAGTTGTTAGATTCTATGGTGCCTAGGATCGACTCCTAAGCCCCTAGAATACCAATCCGTAACTGCAAATCCTCAATGACGAGTAGATCTATTCTACTGAGAGGAACAGGGGTACATACCTTCGTTGTTGTTCATCGCAGCAGCCATGGCGGCGGCGTCTTGCACCGAAGACCCGCCTCGTCCTCCGCTTCCCTGCGTGTTCCGGCGAGGAGACTGGTTCCCGTCGCTGGTCGGCGGTGGATCGTCTCCTCCAGTGGCACCTGCGGGGGGAGGGTCAGATCCGGTTCCCGTTGGGGAGATCACCGGATCAGACACCATAGATCGCAGTCTTCCAGTCACTCCGAGCGCCTAGGTGATGGGAACCTGGTGGAATGTCGATTAGGGTTTTGTGGTCGAGCGTTAGCGTTGGCTAAACCCGTCGGCCCCCTTAATCGTATTTATATGGCGTCGTGTGACCGGGGGCTGCAACCAACGGTTAGGATAGCCCCCCCCCCCCCCCCCCCCGATCAGGGGCGCGGTTAGACGGCTAGGATTTGCTCTACCCCGGTTCCTGTTAACCGGCTCGTGTAGAGGACACATCCCAACAATCTCCCCTTTGTTCTCTACATACCTCACACTCAAACTTTTCTGAATTCCATCCTTCGACAAGTTTACACATAGAGACCAATGCGTGACAATGATCAATTAAGTATCACCGCACTCATTGACTACAACATGCTCCCCTGCTTTAGAACGAAAGAACTTTATTAGGTTGCAATCTGTAGCCCCTGTGATTCAAGATCATAGGCACTCCCTTAAACCCATGCCGGCTGCGTGCTTACTAAACACGCGGGGTGGAAGGCCTTTTGTGAGCGGATCCGCAAGCATCTGATTGGTTCTTATATGCTCAACTTCAATAGTTTGATCCTGAATCTTCTCCTTAACAATATAACACTTAATGTCAATATACTTGGAAGAACCACTTGACTTATTGTTATGGGAGAAAAATATCGCTGGCTCATTATCGCAGTAAATTCTCAGTGGTCGCTCTATGCTATCAACCACTCTTAATCCGGGTATGAATTTCTTCATCCACATCGCCTGTCCAGTTGCCTCATACGTAGCCACAAACTCAGCGTGCATTGTCGACGATGCTATCGCTGTCTGTTTGCAATTGTTCCAAGAAATAGCTCCCCCAGAGAGTATAAATATATACCCCGAAGTGGACTTCAGTGTATCTTTACACCCTTCCCAGTCAGCATCTGCATAGCCAACTATTTGTAGGGAACGAGATCTTCTGTACGTAAGCATGAGACCTTTAGTACCTTGCAGGTACCTTAGAGCCTTCTTGACTGCTTTCCAATGATCTATGCCTGGATTCTTCTGATAGCGTCCAAGCATCCCGGTGGTAAATGCTAAGTCAGGGCGAGTACATACTTGAGCATACATAATGCTTCCGATAGCTGAAGCATATGGTACTGACTTCATTTTGTTTTTCTCATACTGATTCTTGGGACACTGATATTCCCCGAACTTATCACCCTTGACTATTGGACTAGGCGAGGCATTACACTTATGCATATTGTACCTCTTTAGTACGTTTTCTATGTATGACTTTTGTGAGAGTCCTAATACTCCCTTTTGTCTGTCTTTGTGAATTTCTATTCCTAGAACATAAGAGGCTTCTCCTATGTCTTTCATATCAAAGTTCGAGGAAAGAAACCTTTTTGTTTCCGCCAGTGTGGGGGATAGATATCCCCCGGGTCCACTAAAAGAGTAAAGGACCTCACGAAAGGCCCAAGGGCCCAATAAATCGTAAGGTTATTCTTTCGTGGGCCTGGGGAAAGACAACCAGCAACGCAGGGCGACATGAGGCCGGATTGGTACAAACCCAGATGGCCCATAGCGTCGAGCCATTGGCCGCAACAGAGATCCGACTTTCCCGCGTCGGGGCCTCCATGCAACGAAGCCACGCGAGGATAAGTCGGCGAGGGTTACGTAAAGGATAATCTCGAGAGGATCACTATCTTTTAGCCACTTGTTATTATCTTATCCAGGTGTACTGCCCCACGGTCGAGTATATAAGGCCTAGGGGGCACCCCTTCAGAACGATCGACCCATTACTTAGCCACCTACACCAACTCTCTGTATTCTTAATCCAGAGAGCTCTCTTGTAATCATATCCACCAAGCATACTCACCAGGACGTAGGGTGTTACGCATCTCCAAGCGGCCCGAACCTGTAAACCTTGTCCACTGTCTCTCGTGCGATCGGCACGAACCATTTTGCTACAGTTGTCGACACCTTCCTACTCCTAAAACACCTTGAGGGGCAACCCCAGGTGTGCGGTCGGACCCAAAACACCGACAGCTGGCGCGCCAGGTAGGGGGTGTGTCGACAATCCAAGCTAGCTCAATGGCCATCTTTTTCCACAACAAGATCACCCTACGCCCCGGATCTATGTTCTGCTTCGGAACAATCTCGTTCGTAGCGGACGAAGAAGGAATTCTGCACCGTATCGCGGATCCGCCGGAAAAGGAATCTTCCCCAACGAACTCCGAAGATATCGGAGACGTGCAACCTCCAGCTCTCCGAAAGAAGGTCACCACGACGGCAGCACCGTTCTACCCCGACGTCCTCTTCATCGGAAGAGTGGAATCGCCCGCCATCTCCGACGACGAGCCGACTGTACCCGGGGAGGAACCGCCCCAACGAGAATCCCGTCGACGGAGGAACCGGCGCAGGAACGTTCGACGACATCACGCGGCCGGAGAGCGCAACCCGGAACAACCTGTCTCACGGGATGAGGTCTCGGAGGTGGGAGAAACCCCGGAAGAACGCGTCTTCAGAGAGCAAAGGAACTCTCGACGACGCGATCGTCGACGAGCTCAGGAACGGGCTGAACAGGATGCAGGGCAACGTCGAGAGAATCCGCTCTTCGGGCGCAACCTGAACCCCGACTTCGCCCGAGCCATGAACACGCCGAGCGAGGTCGGAGGAGTACTGGCCCGGATAGCTGAAGGACTACCTCGGACTCCCGACGCCGATGGCTACCGGCGACTATTCACTCAGGCGGCTAACCACCTTCTACCGCTTGCTCACCCGCCGAACGATCTACGACACGCCATCAACAGTCGCCGAGACGCGCGGAGCTCCATCAATGCTTCGCGCGAACGGCGGCATGAGAACGAGATTCGCCGGCGGGAGGAGTACGACAGGGATCATGGCGTCCCGACTCAGAGCCAAGCCACCAGGACTGAGTCGGCTACGGCTTCGACTGGAGGATCCACCCGGGGACGGTCGAGGAATCACAATCACGACTCCCCTCCCCGGGACAGGCGTCATCTCCGACGACAGGAGGACACATGCGGCGTGTCCGCCCTCACTCCGCGCCTTAGGGCCATCCAGTGGCCTCCCAACTTCAAGGTATCCAATGTTGACAAATATGAACCTAAACAGGATCCGTGGGGTTGGCTAGCCGTCTACACCACCGCTGCTCGAGCTGCCGGGGCGTCCGAAGACGTGATGACCGCGTACTTGCCCATTGTCCTTGGGCAAGACGCGCTGCAATGGCTGCGACATCTACCCCGACACTGCATCGACGTCTGGGGCGACTTCAGTCGGCGCTTCACCGCCAACTTCCAGTCCCTCTCCGACAAGCCAGCACAACCGTGGGACCTCAAATCTATCAAGCGCCGGGGGGACGAAACTCTCCGTTCGTACCTCAAGAGATTCCAAACCATGAGAAATCGTATACCCGAAGTCACGGAGGCGGCCGTGATCGAGGATTTCTACCGAGGGTCCAATGACTCGGCTTTTGTCCGAGCCATACTACAGAAGGCGCCAACTACCTCCGAGGAGCTGTTCCGGGAAGCCGACCTCTACATCACCGCCGACGAGCGAGCCCAGGACCTCATCGGAGGAGCAAAGCCCGCGCCGGCAGCACCACGGCGCGACGCGAACCAGCAACCTGACAAGCGATGGGAGAAGAGGCCACGCGAAGAAGTACACGCCGCCGGACCACCTGCCGCCCGCGCTCGAGGAGGACCTCGTGGAGGCGAACGTACGCTGGACGACATCCTCGACGCCCAGTGCCCATACCACAAGGACATGCGCCACACTCTTCGTAACTGCCGAGACTTCAAGCACTCAGTCGGACATGGCCGACCCTTCCAACCTCTACCTCCTCCTCCGCCGAGGGGAGGACCAGATGAACCACGACAACCTCATCGGCCGGAGGAGGGAGGAGGAGGAGCAGCTTTTCCACGCGTTGACAGGGAGGTCAACGTCATCTTCGGCGGACACGGATCGCAGGAGAGCAAAAGACAACAAAAGCTCAACGATCGCCAAATACTGGTGGCGACCACCGGCCCTCCCGCTCCATACCGGTGGTCGGAGCACCCGATCACCTTCACTCGGACGGATCAATGGCTCAACTTCGACCACCCGGGCAAGTACCCGCTTCTCGTCGATCCGGTGATCCGAGAAAGCCGGGTGAAGAAGGTGTTAGTGGACGGGGGAAGCAGCATCAACATCACCTTCCCCCGGACACTCCAAGGCTTGGGAGTTCACCTCAAAGAACTCCACGAGTCGGACACTCCTTTCTTCGGCATCGTGCCGACGGAAGGAGAATACCCGCTGGGCCACATCTACATGCCGGTCACCTTCGGAACTCCGGAGAACTACAGGACCGAGTTCCTGAGGTTTGAAGTGGCGAACTTCGACTGCGGGTACAATGCCATCATCGGGAGGCCTGGATTGGCCAAGTTCATGGCTATTCCGCATTACACCTACATGATACTAAAGATGCCAGGGCCGCAAGGGATCATAACTGTGCGCGCCGACTTCCAAGGCGCCGCAGAATGTTTCCGAGTGGCTATTCAAGCAGCCCTCACCGCCAAGCCATCAACAGCTCCCTCCACCGTGGCAAACTCTAAGCCTGAGGAGGACCTCACAGTACCGGCAAATGAAGCTCAGACCGCGACCTCTATGCGGTCGACTGAAGAAACCAAGAGAATCAACCTGGGGTTCGCTGACGAGCGCAAGACGACCATCATCAGCTCCAGTTTGGATGACAAATAGGAAAGCGCGCTCGTCCGGTTTCTGCAAGATAACCGAGATGTATTCGCATGGCAACCTGCGGATATGCCGGGAGTCCCAAGAGAACTGGCCGAGCACAAACTGAAGGTTTTTCCCCAGGCGAGGCCGATTCGATAGAAATTACGTCGTTTCACGCCTGATAAGAGAGAAGCCATTCGCGCCGAGTTAGCTCGCTTGGTTGCGGCTGGATTTATTAGAGAAGTATTACATCCCGAGTGGTTAGCCAATCCTGTTCTTGTACTCAAAAAGAATAAAGTGGACTGGCGCATGTGTGTTGATTATACTGATCTCAACAAACACTGTCCGAAGGATCCTTTCGGGCTCCCGAGGATAGATCAGGTGGTGGACTCCACCGCTGGATGTTCTATGCTGTCTTTCCTGGATTGTTATTCTGGATATCATCAGATTAGTCTGGCGAAAGAAGATGAAGAAAAAACGGCATTCATTACTCCGTTTGGTGCTTTCTGCTATACCTCCATGCCGTTCGGCCTCAAAAACGCTGGAGCGACTTACCAGAGAGCTATTCAAACATGCTTAGCCGATCACTGGGGCAAGCGTGTGGAGGCTTATGTGGATGACGTGGTGATCAAAACACAGGACTCAAAAGACTTCATCGAAGATTTGCAACTGGTTTTCAACAGCCTGAGGCGGTATAGATGGAAGCTTAATCCCGAGAAATGTGTCTTTGGGGTACCAGCCGGAAAGTTGCTCGGATTTATTGTCAGCCACCAAGGAATTGAGGCTAATCCGGATAAGATTGAAGCTGTCATGAAGATGGAAGCACCTCGATCGCAGAAGAAGGTTCAACGACTTACTGGATGCATGGCAGCATTAAGCAGATTTATATCCAGGTTGGGAGAGAAAGGTTTGCCGTTCTATAAGTTGCTCAAGAAGGTGGATAAATTCCAGTGGACTTCAGAAGCGCAAGAGGCTCTAGATGCTCTGAAAAAATTCCTGACAACACCACCGGTACTGAAACCACCTCGGCGAGCTACATCAACTCAACCAGCTGAAGATTTGCTATTGTACATCTCTTGCACGACTCACGTGGTAAGCACCGCGTTGGTAGTCGAGCGAGTAGAAGAAGGGCACGCCTATCCAGTGCAACATCCTATCTACTTCATCAGTGAAGTCCTTGGCCCCTCAAAGAAAAAGTATTCTCAAGTTCAGAAGTTATTGTATGCAGTACTTCTAACTGCCCGCAAGCTGCGTCACTACTTTGATGATCACAAAGTCATAGTAGTCACAAGTTTTCCAATAGGGGATATACTTCACAACAAGGAAGCCATCGGTCGAATAGCCAAGTGGGCTTGTGAGTTGGGATCTCATGACATTGAGTTCCGACCTCGCACTGCCATCAAAACTCAAGCACTGGTGGATTTCGTATCTGAGTGGACTGAGCAACAAGTACCAGACAACCCGGAGATTGCAGAAGTATGGCGAATGTATTTTGATGGTTCACTGAAGCTGCAGGGAGCAGGAGCGGGGATTCTCTTCACTGCACCTGGAGGCGAACACCTCAAGTACGCTCTCCAGTTGCTATTCCCGGCCTCCAATAATGCAGCCGAGTATGAAGCTTTGATCCATGGATTGAATATCGCCATATCATTGGGCGTTAAAAGATTGATGGTATATGGGGATTCTCTGGTAGTCATCAGCCAGATAAATAAAGAGTGGGATTGTTCAAACGATTCAATGGGAAGATAATGCACTGCCGTCCGAAAGCTGGAGGATAAATTTGAAGGTCTGGAATTTCATCATGTGGAAAGAGATCGGAACACGGCAGCTGATGTACTGTCCAAGCTGGGGTCCAGTCGAACTCAGGTCCCACCCGGGGTGTTCATGCAAGAAATTCTGCAGCCAAGTATCTCAATAGATCAAGTAGAAGAGTGCAATATCATAGATCAACCCGAGTCAGATCCTGATGACTGGAGAAGACCAATCATTAAGTACATAAAGAATGAAGAAGAACCAGACGACAAGAACTCGGCAGAGCGCATTGCAAGACAGTCGGCTCACTATACACTTATTGGGGAGACATTATACAGAAGGGGTGCATCAGGCGTCTTCATGAAGTGTATTCTTCCATCCACTGGAAAGCAACTTCTGGAGGAAGTCCATGCGGGGCAGTGTGGGATACATGCAGCCTCCAGGACACTAGTCGGAAAGGTCTTCAGGTCAGGATTCTATTGGCCAACAGCAAAGAATGATGCAGCCGAGTTAGTTCAGAGGTGCGAAGCCTGCCAATACTTGTCAAAGCAACAACACCTGCCAGCACAGCAGCTGCAGACCATACCAGTGACCTGGCCTTTTGCATGCTGGGGGCTGGATATGATTGGACCTTTCAAGAAAGCTCAAGGGGGATATACTCATGTGTTGGTAGCAATTGACAAGTTCACTAAATGGATAGAATTCAAGCCCATTGCCTCCTTAACTTCTGCTAAGGCCGTGGAATTCATACAAGACATAATATTCAGATTCAGGATACCAAACAGCATTATAACTGATTTAGGGTCCAATTTCACGAGTTCAGAATTCTTTGACTTCTGCGAGCAAAAAAGTATTCAGATCAAATATGCATCTGTAGCTCATCCAAGAGCCAACGGGCAAGTTGAGCGAGCCAACGAGATGATATTGGATGCACTCAGGAAAAAGATTTTCGATAAGAATGAAAAGTTTGCAGGAAAGTGGATAAGGGAATTACCCTATGTTGTTTGGAGCCTAAGAACACAGCCTAGCCGAGCTTTGCATGGAAACACTCCTTTCTTCATGGTCTATGGGTCAGAAGCAGTGCTGCCAGCTGATCTCAAGTTTGGGGCGCCAAGGCTGATATTTGAAAGTATAGCAGAAGCTGAGACTACCAGACTGGAGGACATAGACGTACTCGAGGAAGAACGGTTAAACGCAGTAATCCAATCGGCAAGATACCAGCAGACTCTAAGGCGCTATCACGACAAGGCTGTGCGGCAACGATTCTTCTCAGTAGGGGAGCTCGTCCTTCGCCGAATTCTAACGGGAGAAGGACGACACAAGTTATCGCCCTTATGGGAAGGACCCTTCATAGTAGCAGAAGTCACCCGGCCCGGATCATATCGCCTCACTCAGATGGATGGCACGGAAGTTGGGAACTCCTGGAACATAGAACACCTGAGAAAGTTTTATCCCTAGCTGCACCTCAAAACTGCTGGGATAACGATGATGTACTCTGTAAAGTGGAAATATGTTATCAATAAAGAAAAGGTTTCAAGGATACTCAATTTGTTTACGGTTGACTTACATTCTTACTTAACTCGGGGTGACCACTATACCCTACTAACGGAGCAATCGGCTTAAGTCGGCAACGACTTAAGCCGGTGCGACATGCTCACGCTTACTTAACTCGGGGTGACCACTATGCCCTGCTAACGGAGCAATCGGCTTAAGTCGGCAACGACTTAAGCCGGTGCGACATGCTCACGCTTACTTAACTCGGGGTGACCACTATGCCCTGCTAACGGAGCAATCGGCTTAAGTCGGCAATGACTTAAGTCGGTGCGACATGCTCACGCTTACCTGACTCGGGGTAACCACTATGCCCTGCTAATAAAGCAATCAACTTAAGACGGCAGCAACTTAAGACTAATGCAACCTGCTCTCGCCTATTTAATTCAGGGGATGACTTCCATATCCCATAGACAAAATTCATAGTCATCATCCTTCATAACTACCAAACTCATTAACTAAAAAATTCTGATACAATGAATGAATAATTATGTTATTCAAATAATACCGGTGTCCTCTAACAAATGTTCAGTCGTACAAGCTGTGCGCTTGGAGCACGCAAAATGTTTTCTCTATTTTGCAATGTCTTTTTCAGGAGCAATTGACGAGGAAGGACGACTCGAGGAATCAGGGGCAGCGTTCACGTCAGCCCTTATATCTTCAGGAACGACTACGCCAGGCCTCCTCATCAGAATTCGTCCCGCTCGAATGGCCTTATCCATGGCCCTATCGCGCTGGGCTCTCAGAGTATTGGAAGTCTCTTCAGCGGCCTTGACAGCCAACTGAGCAGCCTCTAGCTCCTGGGTAACAGATTTCTTGGAAGCACGCAGATTCTTGATGACAACGTCCTTAGCTGATATCAACTCCCGAAGGCGAATCACATCATCCAAGGACTCCTGCAGCTTATAGCGAAGATTGTTCAACTCCTCCATGGAAAAGCGATGACTCCTCTCCAGAATAGTCAACGAGTTGCTAGAATCTCGATACAACCTATCAAGATTGTCACGAGAAGCGGCAAGGATACGTTTTTCCTCCTGCAAGCACAAATCAATTCCTTCAGAAGACCGGGCAAACAATAGGAGTACAGCAGGACAAAAACGCAGTTTCGTATATCACCTTTTCACAGTCAAGCTGAGCATACAGAGAAGAACTCAACGTGTTGGCATCATCCAAGGCGGCAGAGACCTGACTCAGCTCAATCTGACCTTGAGAGTACTTTTCCTCAAGATCAGTGCATCGCTGAGACAGTTCAGCCCGTTCTTGAGAATGTTTTTCCTCAAGAAGCGCAATCTGTCGAGTCATTCCTAGCAAAGGATAACCAAATAAAACGAGATCAGAAGGTAAAACAGCCTACATCAAGCGCGAAGAAAAGAAAAAAGGGCACTAACCAGCGTTAGTCGCCTCCAACTCGGATACACGGCGATGAAGAGACACCGGATTCCAACATGAAAAGGATGAAGCTACTTCTGGGATAGGAGCACCATGCAATTTCAGCTGGCTGGTCATCCCGTCCACCAAAGCCTGATGAGAAGAACAGATGAGCACAAGGGCAGAAGTTCATGCAGTGTAAAAATCAAACTAAGAAATGGCACAGTACCTGGAGGTTGGAGAAGAACGAAGGGATCCCCAAATCAGAAGAAGTCAGATGATAACCAGGCACAAGGTCATCACCCGAAGCAGCTTGCAACGGAACAGTGGGAATTAGTTCAGCGCCTTCACCAGAGCCGGACACTCGATCAGTGGGGACGCTGCCCTCTAAAGCGACGCCCTGGTCCAAAGTTCGAGCCACCACCATGCAGCTAGAGCGTGGAGGTGACCCTGCGTGAACATCCATGGAAGTGCCGGAAGGAGTCCCCGTTTGGGCACCTTCGGGAGCTGGATTGTGGCTGGCACTGCCCACCTGAGCTGGATCATCCCCGGCAGAACCCTCGGGGGCTGGGCAGTGGCTTGCACCCTTCACCTGAGCTAAGTCATCCCCGATGACACCCTCGGGGGCTGGACATGTGTCAGCACCAGCTTTAAGGTCCAAACTCTCTGCAGTAACCACTTCTAAGGTTGACGGACCCTCGGTTACTTCCATGAAATCAGGACAGTCCAAGTCAGCACCCCGACCCTCGAAACCGCGCTCTAAGGTTGACGAGGCGCGGGACGACCTCAACCCAGCATCCAGCACAGCACCACAAGCTTCCGCTACATCATCATCCACTGGCCCTGATAACAAATCCTCTGGGACCATGTCCTCGAGAGTTTGATCAAAGTCGGCCAGGGATATGTTTTGCAGACCAACAAGAGCAGACAAAGCCGGAGAAGGAACCCCACTACTTTCCCCACTGGCGAGGAATTGCCGACTATTCTTCCGAGTCAGAGGAACCTCATCTTCCTCCTCTTCGTCGTCTTCATCAGCAACACTGGCAACACCCCCATTGGGATCAGCAACAGATGGACCACACCCATTGGGATCAGCAACAGTCATACCACACCCATTGGGATCAGCAACAGTCATACCACACCCATTGGGATCAGCATCAGCAAATTCAGGCGCGGGAACCTCCTCATCAGCAGGAACCGAGGGACCAGCACCCTGATCCAAACTAGATACTCGCCGAATACGTCTCTTCTTCTTCTTCTGCTCATCAACAGAAAGATCAGTCTGGTTGGTTCGGCGGGGACGCTTCGAGCGAGCACGGACAGGTCTCTGAGCATCCAAGATTATACCGACCTCTGGGAGAGGTGCCACTGCCAATGTCTCAGCAGGAATAGCGTCAGAAGAATCCTCAGCCAACATGTCAAGCACGGCATTTATTTCAGCATCAGTAGGATCCAAAGGTACCTCGAAATGGGTTTGTCTTTCATCATCAGGGATTTTCCCAAGTGAAGCAACCAAAGCACTAACCTCCTCATCAGAGGGCCGCGTTCTAAGGCCCAAATTGCCATCAGTTGAAGGTGGGTTTGACACGAAACGAGTGAAGGCCTTGGCAGGAGGCAGATTCCAGGCTGAATACGCCACCGGAGCACCAACATTGGAGACTTTGCCTCTGAGAATCATCTCCAGTCGGCTCACCAAATCTGCAGAAGGGATCCTTCTATTGGTAACTCGAGTTGGGTCGGCTAGCCCTTGATACAGATAAGCCGGGTGGACCCTGTCTTTCAGTGGCTGAATGTTTTTGAAAACGAAGTCAGCAACTATAGCTTCAGCAGTTAAACCCCTCTCTTTCAATAGCCCAACTTCAGCTAGCAGCACACTGGCCTCAGCCACCTCTTCGTCTGTAGGAGACTCGGTCCAGCTCGGAGTGCGAACATCTGGCTGTCTTCCTGACCGGGGGGGGAGAGAATTTCCATAGTTATCAACTATAAACCATTCCAGGCGCCATCCCTTAATGCTGTCTTTAAGAGGGATTTCAAGATACTCAGTTTTCCGTCCCCGGCGCATCTCCAAGATGGCACCTCCAACCAACTGATGTTGTCCCCCGGCCATCCCAGGGCGACAATGATACAGGTGTTTCCACAATCCAAAATGCGGCAGCACGCCAAGAAAGGCCTCACATAAGTGGACGAAGATAGAAATTTGCAGAATTGAATTAGGGTTCAGATGGGTTAGGTTGATGTGGTAGAAATCAAGAAGACCACGGAAAAAGGGAGAAATAGGAAGGCCAAGGCCACGGAGAAGAAAGGGAGCGTAAACCACAGACTCGTGAGTATCCTCCGTCGGGACCGTAGTCCCGTGGCAAATCCGCCAAGAACAGAGTTCCCGCGGAGGAAGAACCCCGATGGACACGAGGTGAGGGAGTTCGGTTTCAGAGATGATGGACGTGTGGTTACCTGCGAAAGGCAACTGGCTGTTGGGATCAATTGGGGGAATCACCACAGCGGAAGAACTCGCGATTTTCCTCTTGGGAGCCATCTCGATTTCACCAGCAAGCAAATTGGAGGCAAGCGCAGAGAGGATTTGGAAGCAGGAATGCAAAAACTAGGGCGCGGAAAGCAAAGGCGGCTAAAAGTGCAACTCTTATGGGATATTCTCGGACCAGATACCGTTTCAAAAAGTGCCCAGTCATCACTCGGCAGTCATTTCCGAAAGCCCAGCATGCCACGTGGTCATTCGGCAGTTATTTCCAAAAACTGGTGGGCCATCTCTTCACTCGGGTGTTAATCCTCAAAATAATTCGGCGTTGTCTCTAAATGCCGGCGTCACCACTCAGTCACTCGGCGTTGCCTCTAAAACGCTGATCTCGATCTCAAATAACTCGGCGTTGCCTCTAAAACGCCGACGTCACTACTCAGTCACTCGGCGTTGCCTCTAAAACGCTGATCTCGAGTTTAATCACTCGGCATTACTTCTAAAATGCCGACGTTGACCTTCAATCACTCGGCGTTGCCTCTAAAACGCTGACCTCGAGCTCAATAACTCGGCGTTGCCTCTAAAATGCCGACGTCACTATTCAGTCACTCGGCGTTGCCTCTAAAACGCTAATCTCGAGTTTAGTCACTCGGCATTACTTCTAAAAATGCCGACGTTGACCTTCACTCACTCGGCGTTGCCTCTAAAATGCTGATCTCGAGTTCAATAACTCGGTGTTGCCTCTAAAACACTGACCTCGGGTTCAACCGTTCGGTGTTACTTCTAGAAATACCAACGTTGACCCTCAATCACTCGTCGTTGCCTCTAAAACGCTGACCTTGAGTTAAATTGTTCGGCATTGCCTCTAAAATGCCGAAGTCACTACTTAATCACCCGGCGTTGCCTCTAAAACGCTTACCTCAAGTCTAATTGCTTGGCATTGCCTCTAAAATGCCGAAATCACTACTTAGACACTCGGCGTTGCCTCTAAAACGACGATCTGGGGTTCAACTACTCGGCATTACTTCTAAAATGTCGACGGCGACTTCCGATCACTCGGCATTACTTCTAAAAACATTGATACAGACTGCAATATTGCTTGGAAGCATCAATAAAACGATCAAGATGTTCGTCTACGGCCTCAAAAGACTCAGATTCACAGTCAAACGAAACGATTCATCAAAGGGAAACCAAACTCGTTCTTCATTCAAGGGAAGTGACAACATTTACAAATCAACTCATTATGAGTTGATACTTCCCTATTTCAACTACTAAACTACACTCTACTGCTACTACTACTACTACTACTACACTACACTATACTACTCTACATTACTAATACTACTACATTATCTAACTATACTACTTCTAATCTATACTAATATTTAAAAGGACCAGTGGCATCTAGCCACTGGCCCTGCCCCTGCCGCCGCCGCCGCTCTTGGTGCCGCCTCCGCCGCCGCCGCCCCTGGTGCCGCCCCTGTCGCCGCCGCCCCTGGTGCAGCCCCCGCCACTGCCGCCGTCGTCGTCGTCGTCGTCGTCGTCGTCGTCGTCGTCGTCGTCGTCACCGTCGTCGTCGTCGTCTTCGTCCCCGCCCTCGCCGCCGTCGTCCGAGTCCTCCTCCTCCGAGGAGTACTCGGACTCATCCGAGCCCTCGAGCCCGGAGCGCTCGACGGCCCGGATGTACGACCAGACCTCCGCGGCTAACCCCCGGGAGTCGTCCGAGTCATCGGACGACGCCGGGGGAGAGACGGGGGCCGGGGACCTCTCGGACTCGGAGGAGAACTCCTCCTCCGAGTACTCCGAGTCGCCGAAGTCCTCCGATGGAGGAGTCGGCTCGCGCTTGCGTTTCTTTCCCATGGAGGCAAGCAGAAAAAGAAGAGAAGGAGGCAGTAAGTAATAGCGAAGGGATGTGAAGAAACCAGAGGAACAACAGCGTTATTTATAGAAGAGAAAGGCAACTGCTCACCTCCAACCGCGGTCACTGAACAGTCGCTAAGCATTCAATATACACCTCCACCCGTCCAAAGACACGTCAGGCAGCGGACGCCGTTTCATGCAGCACTACACCCATTGGGACTCCAATCAACAGCGCAAAGGATATGATTACACTCGCCGTCCCATCACATTACAACTCAGAAGCAGCCGGTTAAAACACTCAGCGTACCAAGCCGTCCCTTGCCCACACCCATTGGGGGGGGGACGCCCAGGAATTGTCAGTATATTTTTCAAAATGGTCACATATGTGCAGAGCATGCAGTGAATGCCTCAAGACAAAAATGAGATATCAACAAGAGTTAAAGGGAAACCAAATATAGTCAGCAGAGTGCAAAATATGGTCGACAGACATGACTTGAAGACTAGACAGAGAACGTCCATCGAACGTCCAATCAGTCGCAGAGCAAATACACTATGCTACTCAGCAAGATATGGAAGGATTGCAAATTCAGTTGCAAAAGACAAAACACATGCTGACCTCCGAAGCATAATATTGATGACATAGCACGGATGACATCATGCCAACTTTTTTAAGCAGAAAGAGTATTCTACAGCAAAAGGACATAAAAAGAAGACCTTCAAGCGAATTATCCTCAAAAAATCCACTTGAAGGTCGGGGGCTACACCCATTGGGTGCACCTTCGGTGCACCCCATGGATTGTCATTCTAAGCCAGGATAGCACCAATTTCTAAGGGCATGGGACAAGATTAAGAAGCCAATCCTCAACCGGAATAAAGGAACACAAATGGAAGTAATCTCTGATGAAGACCTTCGAGTAGATTATTTTCTAAAATCTACTCGAAGCTCGGGGGCTACACCCATTGGGTGCACCTCCGGTGCACCCAATGAGGTTCAGAATCCTACAAAACAGGAATGCCGATCTCTAAGGCACAAGCACAAAGCTAGGATCTGGTCAACAAGTGATCGAAGCAGGAGAGAACAGCAAGGAGTCATCTTTCTTCAAATCACCTACAAGCTGGACCTGGGATCTTAGGGTTGATTACCTCTAAATTAACCCAAAGATCGGGGGCTTGTGGGGGATAGATATCCCCCGGGTCCACTAAAAGAGTAAAGGACCTCACGAAAGGCCCAAGGGCCCAATAAATCGTAAGGTTATTCTTTCGTGGGCCTGGGGAAAGACAACCAGCAACGCAGGGCGACATGAGGCCGGATTGGTACAAACCCAGATGGCCCATAGCGTCGAGCCATTGGCCGCAACAGAGATCCGACTTTCCCGCGTCGGGGCCTCCATGCAACGAAGCCACGCGAGGATAAGTCGGCGAGGGTTACGTAAAGGATAATCTCGAGAGGATCACTATCTTTTAGCCACTTGTTATTATCTTATCCAGGTGTACTGCCCCACGGTCGAGTATATAAGGCCTAGGGGGCACCCCTTCAGAACGATCGACCCATTACTTAGCCACCTACACCAACTCTCTGTATTCTTAATCCAGAGAGCTCTCTTGTAATCATATCCACCAAGCATACTCACCAGGACGTAGGGTGTTACGCATCTCCAAGCGGCCCGAACCTGTAAACCTTGTCCACTGTCTCTCGTGCGATCGGCACGAACCATTTTGCTACAGTTGTCGACACCTTCCTACTCCTAAAACACCTTGAGGGGCAACCCCAGGTGTGCGGTCGGACCCAAAACACCGACAGCCAGTAGATCCTTATCACTACTAGCTAAAAGTACGTCATCGACATACAGAACAAGGAAGATATACTTTCCTTTCTTAAACTTTGCATAAATGCAGTTGTCTTCCTTGTTTTCCTCGAAACCAAACTTTCTGATGGTCTGATCAAACTTGATATACCACTGTCTGGAGGCTTGTTTTAATCCATAAATGGACCTCCTTAAGTGACATCCCATGTGTTCTTTACCGCGCACGACGAAACCCTTTGGTTGTGCCATGTACACGTTTTCTACTAACTCTCCATTTAGGAATGCTGTCTTTACATCCATCTGATGGAGCTCTAGATCAAAATGGGCCACTAAAGCCATAATGATCCGGAATGAATCTTTCGTTGAGACAGGTGAGAAGGTTTCATGATAGTCAATGCCTTCTCTCTGTGTGAACCCTTTGGCCACAAGTCTTGCCTTGTATCTTTCTACATTCCCTTTGGAGTCATGCTTGGTTTTGTAGACCCACTTGTAGCCTACTGTTTTGGCTCCTTGGGGAATGACCTCTAAGTCCCAAACTTTATTCATTCTCATGGATTCTAATTCATCTTCCATGGCTGAAACCCATTTGGATGAATTTTCACTTCTCATAGCTTCTTCATATGTAGTGGGATCACCTTCTGCATCAATGTCCTCACTCATATATATCTCATCACTTTCTGTGTCTTCAGTTGTATAGACTTCATAGTCATCAGGGATCGCAGATTTTCTGATCCTCTGCGACCTCCTGAGACTTGGTTCTGGTTCGATCTCGGGCTCCTGCAATGGTGCGTCACTTGGCGCAACACTACCACTGTCATTTGAACTCTCCTGTGCAACCGGCTGAGAAGGGCCAGATTGCGCAGAAGGTGAAGCATCTTGCTCTGTAGTAGTTGCACTAGGTGATGCAACATTTGCAGCAGGGGTTTCACTCACAGTCGGTATGACTGCTGGTGGAACCTCAGCGGGTATCGAGAAGTATGGTTCTTCAACCATCGGAATTGGAACATGCATCCTCTTTTCCTGAAGGTCAACCTCTCTGAGTACCTTACTCCCCTTGATCATGTCATCCTCTAAGAAAATGGCATGTCTGGTTTCTATAAACTTAGTCTGTCTACCCGGGCAGTAGAATCTATAACCCTTCGATCTCTCAGGGTAGCCAATAAAATGGCAGCTAGTGGTTCTCTCATCTAGCTTTCCCTGTCCAGGATTAAATATTCTAGCTTCTGCTGGACAACCCCATATGTGAAAGTAGTTGAGCGTGGGCTTTCTGTTAGTCCACAACTCATATGGAGTTTTAGCCACTGATTTACTAGGGACTCTGTTGAGTATATGGATAGCGGTTTTTAAAGCCTCCATCCATAGACCCAATGGTAAGCTGGAGGAACTAAGCATACTCCTTACCATGTCCATTAGCGTTCTGTTTCGCCTTTCGGCAACCCCATTCTGTTGTGGTTCACCAGGTGTAGAATACTGAGCAACAATACCATTATCTCTTAGGAACCTCGCAAAAGGCCCTAGGACCTGTCCATACTCAGTATGGCGCCCGTAGTACTCCACCCCACGATCTGATCTAACAATCTTTATCTTCAAATCGTGTTGATTTTCTACCTCAGCCTTGAACTGTTTAAACTTGTCTAAAGCTTCTGATCTTTCCTTAATAGGATAAATGTAACCGTAGCGAGAGTAGTCATCTGTGAAGGTTATGAACGAGTCGAACCCATCTACTGTCCTAACTGGAAAAGGACCACAGATATCTGTATGAATAATTTCTAACACTCTCGTACTGTGCTTAGCATTTTTCTTAATCTGCTTCGCAAATTTACCCTTAATGCAATCTCTGCATTGCTCTAAGTCTGTAAAGTCTAAGGGATGGAGAATTTGTTCCTTAACAAGACGCTCTATTCTCCCCCTCGAAATATGGCCCAAACGATAGTGCCATAATTTCGACGAGGTCTCTCCATCACTTCGTTTTTTTTCCTGCCACTGATGGCTGGATCGTTTTCTGGTGTATCTAAGACGTTAACAACATCACTACGTGAAAGTAAATAAAACATATCTCATCGGACGGCGAGACCAACATCTTTATTACTAAATCGAATGATACACTGTCTGTCACCGAAGTGGCAATGAACATCCTGATCATCTAGTCTAGAAACTGAAATAAGATTCCTTCGCAAGGAAGGAACATAGAGTACGTCTCTCAACAACAGTACAAAACCATCAGATAAAATAAGATGAAGATCTCCAATGGCCTCAACTGCTGCTTCGACTCCGTTCGCCACTCTAATTGTTCTTTGGCCCTTTGGGAGCCTTCGGCTTGAACGGAATCCTTGTAGAGAATTGGCAACATGAACAGTTGCACCAGAGTCAATCCACCAAGAATAACTAGGATATTCCAAGTATAAAGACTCATCTACAAAAGTTACATGGTCCTTACCATTCTCCAGAAGATACTGCAGGAAATCAGGGCACTTCCTCTTGTAATGTCCTGTCTTCTTGCAGTAGAGGCAGGTATCAGGGGGACTAAGAAGCTGCCTGCCTGCTTTGGCTGGTTGTTGCTAGTAGAAGCCTGGTTATTCTGCTTAGCCTGCTTCTTGAACTTCTTCTTTGAGTTCTTGTTCTGTTTTGGGATATTGCCTTTGACAAAATTGAGAGAGTCTCCTTTCTGCTTCAACCTTTCCTCCTCCTAGACACACTGTGCCATGAGTTGGTCAAGGTTCCATTTATCTGTTACACTAGTATTGTACTGAATATGAAAAGTCTCAAACTCTTTAGGGAGAGACTTCATTATCATAAACACTACTAATTCCTCGTGCATGGGAGAATCGAGGTATTTGTTAAGCTTAGCAACGATGGAGATCATTTTCTCTATGAATGGTCTAACACCATTTCCATCGTACTTTGCATTGACAAATTCTGTCATCAAAGAACATGCATATGCCTTGGAGGACCCCTTAAAGTGAGAAGCTATCTTCTCAAGGTACTCCTTGGCAGTCGCACAATCTGGTATAGAACCCTTAAGAGGATCCTTGATAGTTCTCTTGATGACAATTAGACACTTGTCATTTGACCTCTCCCACTTAAGCTTGTCGATGCTGTATTGTAGCATCTTATGGTCATAGTTGGGAGTGCCCACTGTGGGCTCTGTTGGTCTATCAAAACGCAGTGCGAGATCTATCTCACCCACTGTGGTTATCATGTCAATATCCTCCCGCCAAGAGTGGTAATTATTACCATCTAGCGGTTTGATCTGAGAAATCTGGCTAATCAGCATGGCAGTGTGTGCACCTTTGCAAGATTAAATAGAAAAATATTTAGGACATCTGAAATAAAATACTTAATCATAGAACTTGCATGAATTAAATATTCAACGTTGGTCAAATAATAACCATGCCTGATCTACAAAAAATTTCTAGTCACAAATTCTAAACCATCGTTGGATGATCTAGAAAACATAAACTTGTATAAAATGTGGTAACAATATCCAACGTTGGTTAAAATATTCAATTACCACAAATTTTCTGAATTCTATGCAATTTAAACAATAATTAATCCACGTTGGTTTCATAATTAACTGAAAATTGCATAAAATATAAACAAAAATGTACCAAAGTACGCAGCGGAATATAAAATAGTCCAAAATATTCTCTGTAATTCTCTTCATCTGAGAAAAATGTTTCTAGAATTTTCTGAATTTTCTTTACTATTTTGCTAATTTCTTTACTATTCACTAATTCCAGGAAATAATAAAAGAATTCGTAATTTCGCTGAAAAATGGAAAGGCCAAATCGGCCTGGTCGGCCACTTGGCCCGGCCTCCTTCGGCCCGCGGGAGAGGGTGTGCGCGCCCAGGCCGCAACCTGGGCTTGGGCCGCGCATTTGGCCCACGCTCGGGCACAGGCGCTCACGCCCCGCCTTACCCTAAGCCGTCGGATCTGATCCGGCGGCCAGGATTGCCCGTGCACTGTAGCAGGTCCTATATAAGGCGGAAATCTCGGACCCTTGGGAAACCCTAGGGTTTTCCACGCCCGCGCCGCTATTCTTGGCCGACTCCATCTCTCTGTCTCTCCGGTTCTATCCGAGTTCGTCGCTCCCTGTTCCTCGTTCTTCTCTGTCTGTACCGGTGAGAAGGTGGGCCGCGCCGGCCCCACGAGCCCCTTCGCTGGCGAGCGAGCTCCCTCTGGTTGAGCTCGCCGCCGTCGGAGGAGAACTCGACGGGTGCTGTAGCCGGTGTGTTTCTCTCTGTACCTTGCTCAGGCCATCATTTCTTCCCTCTGTCCGGCGATCTGTTCACCGGTGAAAGAAACGACCTCGCGGGCCCTTACCGCCGGTGGACGCGTCCCCACGGGAGGGTGTGCCGCCGTCGGTCGGTGGCTAGCGTTTGGTTGTGTTGGCCGGCGTCGAGGGTAAGTGGCGGCTATGTGGTCAACTCCATAAACCTTCTCTCCCCTAGATCTAACCCTCTACTCGATTCCATATTTTTTTCTGTGATGAATTCTTGTAAGAAATGTACCTTGATGTAACTTGGAATCGAGTTTTGGAGGTTTCTACGTAGATCCGGGGCCCTTATGCATTTCCTGTTCATGGTCAGTGCATCTGTGCACTTCGATCCGGTCGGTTTATGGGGAAAACAGTTAGTTTTCTATCCCTAATCTGTTCTACGCTTTCTATTACTGTTCTCTGTTTCTGGCCGTGGATCTCAAGATCTCGTGCCTTGTGCGGTCCCTGTGATGCGGATAAAACGATTAGGGTTAGGTTGTAAACCCTAACCCTAGACCGTCTCTCTGT